>NC_080410.1:16319897-16643533 GCF_030265065.1 Corythoichthys intestinalis
AAAGCTTGGGAAATCTTTTTGTATCCAAATCCGGCTTTAAACTTCTCCACAACAGTATCTCGGACCTGCCTGGTGTGTTCCTTGGTTTTCATAATGCTCTCTGCACTTTAAACAGAACCCTGAGACTATCACAGAGCAGGTGCATTTATACAGAGACTTGATTACACACAGGTGGATTCTATTTATCATCATCGGTCATTTAAGACAACATTGGATCATTCAGAGATCCTCACTGAACTTCTGGAGTGAGTTTGCTGCACTGAAAGTAAAGGGGCCGAATAATATTGCACGCCCCACTTTTCAGTTTTTTGTTAAAAAAGTTTAAATTATCCAATAAATGTTGTTTCACTTCACGATTGTGTCCCACTTGTTGTTGATTCTTGACAAAAAAATTAAATTTCATATCTTTATGTTTGAAGCCTGAAATGTGGCGAAAGGTTGCAAGATTCAAGGGGGCCGAATACTTTTGCAAGGCACTGTATATCCATCTTGTGTCTTATCTTTCCATTCCAAGAATTTATTTTACAGAATATATATATAATTTACAGAAAAATATGGCATATTTTACAGATGGTTTGAATTGCGATTAATTACGATTAAATAATTTTTAAGCTGTAATTAACTCGATTAAAAATTTTAATCGTTTGACAGCCCTAGTATATATATATGTATGTATATGTACATATCTGACTGAGACCTGGCGTCCACACATGTGGACATTACATTTTTCTTTTTTTTAATCTTAATTACCTAAAAATAGGCCTTTTTTGTCTAAAGGCCTTTGTGACATGACGTCAATTTTCCATTTTGCCTAGATCACTAATTTTATGTGCCCAAATCTGCTTTCCAGGTATATTCTTATATCATTTATCCAAAAATGCTCACTGAACACTCTTATTTTTATATGCTTTGAATGTATTCTAAAACATAAAATGCCATTTCATCAGTAACATTCATCACTTTTATACCTGCAATAAGAAGTAACACATGGTAAAATCAATGGTGTGTATGTGTGCGTGCGCGTGTGCATTTTGGTAGGACCTGGAGGAACAGCTGGATGAGGAGGAAGCTGCTAGGCAAAAGCTGCAGCTTGAGAAAGTAACAGCTGAGGCCAAAATGAAGAAATATGAAGAGGATATTTTACTGCTAGAAGACCAAAACACCAAGTTTGTCAAGGTGAGAGGGTGCGGCTTTACTCACCAGTCATCAGAAATGATTTTTGGTCATGTTTACGTACACTGCTGGCCAAAAGTATTGGTACCCCTGCAATTCTGTTAGCTGATGCTCAATTTATCCCAGAAAATGATTGCAATTACAGATACTTTGGTAGTAATATCTTCATTTATTTTGCTTGCATTGAAAAAACATCAAAGAGAATGAAAAAAAATTACATCATGATCATTTTACTCAAAACTCCCAAAATGGGCTGACAAAAGTATTGGCACCCTCAGCCTAATACTTGGTACCACAACCTTTAGACAAAATAACTGCGAACAACCGCTTCCGGTATCCATCAATGAGTTTCTTACAATGCTCTGCTCGAATTTTAGACCATTCTTCTTTGGCCAACTGCTCCAGGTCTTAGATGTGAAGGGTACCTTCTCCAAACTGCCATTTTCAGATCTCTCCACAGGTGTTCAATACGATTCAGGTCTGGACTTATTGCTGGCCAATTTAGAAGTCTCCAGTGCTTTCTCTCAAACTATTTTCTAATGCTTTTTGAAGCGTGTTTTGGGTCATTGTCCTGCTGGAAGACCCATGACCTCTGAGGCAGACCAAGCTTTCTCACACTGGGCCCTACGTTATGCAGCGAAATTTGTTGGTAGTCTTCAGACATCATAATGCCATGCACACAGTCAAGCAGTCCAGTTTCAAAGGCAAAGCAACCCCAAAACATCAGGGAACCTCCGCCATGTTTGACTGTGGGGACCGTGTTCTTTTCTTTGAAGGCCTCGTTTTTTTCCCTGTAAACTCTATGTTGATGCCTTTTCCCCAAAAGCTCTACTTTTGTCATATCCGACCAGAGAGAATTCTTCCAAAACGTTTTTGGCTTTCTCAGGTGAGTTTTGGCAAACTCCAGCCTGCCTTTTTTATGTTTCTGGAGCAAACCTGGGGTCTTCTTGGGTATCCTACCATAGAGTACCTTTTTATTCAGACGCCGACAGATAGTACGGGTTGACACTGTTGTACCCTCGAACTGCAGGACAGCATAAACTTGTTTGGATGTTAGTCGAGGTTCTTTATCCACCATCCGTACAATCTTTCGTTGAAATCTCTCGATGGACTTGTAACCTTGAGATTGCCCATGCTTCCTCACAATTCTGCTTCTCAAGTACTCAGACAGTTCTTTGGTGTTCTTTCTTTTCTCCATGCTCAATGTGGTACACACATTAATCCATTTTAACTGGCTGCAAGTGTGATTTAGTTATTGCCACCACCTGTTATGTGCCACAGGTAAGCATTTTTGGAGTTTTGTGTAAAATGATATAATTAAAAAAAAAATTCCATTCACTTTTGTGTTTTTCATTGCAAGCAAAATAAATGAAGATATTGATACCAAAGCAATTGTAATTGCAGTCATTTTCTGGGAGAAATTGAGCATTATCTGACAGAATTGCAAGGGTGCCAATACGTTTGGCCAGCGCTGTATACATCACTAAATAAAGGGCTTGTACAATAATCTGCCTTTCAGGAAAAAAAGTCGCTGGAAGATCGAATAAATGAGATGACCATTTTCCTTGCTGAGGAGGAAGAGAAGGCTAAAAACCTGGGAAAGGTCAAGAACAAGCAAGAGATCATGATGGTCGACTTGGACGGTAAAGAAGATACGCCTTTGTCATGTCAGTACAGTCACTATTGTATCGCTACACTTCTAACTTTGTCTAATTTTGAATCCAGAGAGGCTTAAGAAGGAGGAAAAGACCCGTCAGGAGCTGGAGAAGGCCAAGAGGAAGCTGGAAGGGGAAACATCTGACTATCAGGACCAATTAGCTGAGCTCCAGGCCCAGATAGAGGAGTTTAAAACTCAGATTGTCAAGAAAGAGGACGAGCAACTGTTACTTCAAACGAGGTAGGAGAATTGTGGCACAGGAAGAAGTTCACCAACAGAATACTACTGCATACCTCAGGCAGTGCTAGAAAAGGTTTTAAATACTTTTAGTGCCATTGATGATGATGATCGACGTCCCGTCATGTGCCCCTTTTTATCCTTCTGCTGTGACTTTATATGATTTTGTCACGATTAGAAGTCCAATCCATTGGAACTGGAAGGGTTGACAGCGAATGAACGAAGGTTCATTCAATCGCCGTCAATGGTGGCCAATGGGTTAATATTATATGTGACTGAGCTCCTGTGGGATGATGAGATTGACATAAGTGGTACATTTACCTTATTTAAGTCTGAAGCGCTCTTTTTGTATGCTGCATTTTATTCGCATACAGACAAGTACACAGATAAAATCTCATAACTTGGGACTGACCCAACAATTTATTCTTTATTCTTGATATTTTAGAATGTGTGATTAAAGTTCATTCAATCATTACGGTATAAATATGTCTCATACGAATGTGTCACTGTGAGTCTGTTTTTATAATAGTAAGAAGCAGTCAGGAAATGCTTACACAAAAGTGCTACGCGGGATGCAATGCCATCCACGCAATTTTAAAGTTGTCAATGTGACTGAGTCATTCACCTACAAATGACAGCCAGTGTCAAATGTCCAACAATAACTTTATCTCTGCTGCCATCCAGTGGATAAGTAAAATACTTATTTTTTTTAAATTAAAAACTATCTAAAAAACTATCTAATTACGTGTTTTATCTTCATTATATTTTAGTATTATACGTAATTGGCAGCATATCTACCTCCGAGTTAGTAAAGTGTGTATGTTCTCTGTGCTTGTGCGGCATATACATATAACTTTCACAAGTTTTGGTACACTTGTGCAAGCTAATATATTATGTAACTTTTGTCTAAAATGTTTAATATTTGATAGGGGTGAAGATGAGGTCAACCAAAAGAACAATGCTCTGAAGCAAGTGCGAGAGCTTCAAGCCCAGCTGGCTGAGTTGCAGGAGGACATGGAGTTGGAAAAACAGGCCAGGAACAAGGCTGAGAAGCTCAAGAGAGATTTGAGTGAAGAACTGGAGGCCCTAAAGACAGAACTGGAGGACACCCTGGATACAACCGCTGCCCAGCAGGAGCTGAGGTAACAATTTCTGATATCGTAATGCGTGAAGAGAGTTCAAGACTTACCTGAACCATTTTTTTGTTTAGAACCAAGCGAGAGCAAGAAGTTGCAGAACTGAAGAAGGCAATCGATGAGGAGACAAAAAACCACGAGGCTCAAATACAGGATATGCGACAGAGACATAGCATTGCTTTAGAAGAGCTCTCAGAGCAGCTCGAACAGGCGAAGAGGGTGAGGCACCTTCATTGAATGGTTTATTTCAGAATTGGAGAATTTGAGTTCAAAATTCTTGAAAAATAAGCCTTCACTTACCTGATAATTCATCGATAACAAGTGATAAAATATCAAAAGCTTTATTGGCTCGTTGCAATGTTGTTTTTGGCCGCCCTTTTTTTGTCTTAGTCTTATAATAATGATAATATACTAATATTATTAATCATATTTAAGTCATTTCAAACTGTGTCCGTCTTCGTCTAGTTTTAGTCGACAGTTACTCAAAATGTTTTCATCTTTAAGTTCAAAAGTTTTAATCCAAAAATTATTTATAAAGGTTTCCAACAATTTTTAATATACATACACAGACGAGAACATATTGTAGCATCTACAAGGACAACGCTAACCTTGTGATGATAATACACAATCAGCAGGAAAAACAATTTATTTTCAGTTAAACCCACCTACAAGACTTGAACTGTATGTAAAAAAATATATATATATATATATATATATATCCGAGCGTTTAAGAGGATGCTCGCGACGCGAAAGCTGATGCTAATGCTAACGCAACGAGTTAATTTTAGTGTTTGATGATCACTCAGCACAGACCTTTAAAGCAACCTTGCGTATTCTCTATTACCAAGATAAGAAAACAAATTTTACCATGTTTCCAAACAGGCAAGATGGAGCACAGCCTATCTTGAAACACATCCTAAACTCCGGTGCCCGACTTATAATATGAAAATTTCATGTCCACTCACGCATTGTGAACATTAGACAGTTACTATGTACCATTTTCGTCTCGTCAGACGAAAACTGGCATTCGTCTCGTTATGTTCTAGTCTCCCAAGCCACGTTGAAGCTCGTCATTGTTGTGAAAATATTGTTCGTCGATGAAATATTTTCGTTATCATAATTGTTGACTAAAACAACATTGGCTCATTGAATAGCTCAAAGGGAAAAAAGGCATTTTAGTTAGTACTCACACTAATTTGGTATTTTAAAAACTATTTTCAAGCTTTCTTTTCTTAGTTGTTTTTATTTATTTATTTATTTATGTTTTTAACTTGCTCTCAGGACAAGTTTCTACTCTATTTTCTATGCGGAGTATTTAAAATTTTAAGCCTGGAACGTGAAATGTCCTCCAATTCTGGAATTAGCCAAATCCATCCAATTCTCAATGAAAACATCTGTTGAAGAATGTTAAAACTACTTTTGCTTCCAATTAATATTAGTTCAAAGCTAACTTGGAGAAGACCAAACAGACCCAGGAGAGTGCAAACAAGGAAATGGCCAATGAGATCAAAAGCCTTCAACAGGCAAAGACTGAGTCCGAACACAAGAGGAAGAAACTGGAGTCTCAGCTACAGGAGGTGATGGCCAGAAACACTGAGGGCGAGCGGTCCAAGGGCGAGTTGGCTGAACGTGTGCACAAACTGCAGGTACAAGGCTTGCCACTAAATGTGTGAGCAAATGTATTTGATCAGGCTGGGCGATAAGGCTTAAAAATAAAATCTCTGATTTTTCTCATGATGGATGGATGGATGGATTCATTCATTCATTCATTCATTCATTCCAAAACCGTTACAAGTAGCATGTAAAGCTGTACAAAATGTTGGTCAGGCCCAACACAATCACATATTTTGAACCATTCAGACGACTGATAAAATTAAACATGTATACCCTTAAAACAGACTGGCGGGTATTCACCCAAGCTGCTACAAACATTCCTGAAGTACTGGTCCATCTGGGCCTTTTCAACAAGATTCTCAGGGAATCATTATATGCCACTTGTAGTCTCTGGAAATTTGCTTTGTTATAATCAGACCACAGATGTGCATTGTAGAGTGGTGTACAATAGGCCTTAAAAAGGGCCCCCTTGACCTCATCAGAGCACTGACCAAATTTACGGGAAAGGATATTATCTTGGACATATAGAGAATGGCACTGGCGAAATATGTCCTCATTGTCTGTCAGCATGTCGGTGATCATATGGCCGAGATATTTCACCTGACTGCAGGACTTTACCACTTGACCTGCCAACTTAAAGTCAGAGAAGACCAACTGTTTATCCCCATTTGATCTTACGATCATGACGACACTCTTAGCATCATTATATTTTATATCATAAGATGGTTCACCACCGGCCCACCAGCCATGCAGCCAGTTTTACACCTACTTAACTGCTTTGACAAATCATTCATATAAAGTTAAATAAAATTGATGTGACGTGGAAGGTGGCAGACACACAGTCATTCCACTTCACCTGCGTTGTTTGGTGTGCATACCAATATGACAGAATTCTTAAAATATCATTAGAAACACACGCTTGGCTTAATTTCTTAAACAACTTCCCATGGTTCACACGTTCAAAAGCCTTGGAAGCATCTAAAAAACACATAAGCACAGCAGAGTTTTTACTTATATATGTATTTACCAATTCTTTTACAATTTTAAAATTTTGATTTACAAAAATGTTTGCTATTGAACTCATTGATTGCTTTGACACAGTTAGGCGTCCAGTCCTTTTTGACAGGGAGAGTCAAAATAGACGTCCAGCACTGTCAATGGCGCTGATACATGTGTATTCACAGCCAGTACTCTCAGTTTCAATTGATCGAAATGACTTTTTTTTTTTTTTAATGTTAAACAACAGTAACGTAAATGTACCGCAAAACTTCTAAAATACAGTGAGTAAAATAAGCATTTGAACACCCTGCTATTCAAGTTCTCCCACTTAGAAATCATGGAGGGGTCTGAAATTTTCATCGTAGGTGCATTTCCACTGTGAGAGAGATAATCTTAAAAGAAAAATCGAGAAATCACAATGTATGATTTTTTTTAAACATTTTTTTTTGTGTGATACAGCTGCAAATGAGTATTTTAAACCTGAATAAACGAATGTTAATATTTGATACAGTAGCCTTTGTTTGCAATTACAGAGGTCAAATGTTTCCTCTAGTTTTTCACCAGGTTTGCAGACACTGCAGGAGGGATCTTGGCCCACCCATCAGTCAGGTTTCTGGGCTGTCGCTGAGAAACAGTGAGGTTTAGCTCCCTCCAAAGGTTTTCTTTTGGGTTTACTTCTGGAGACCGGCTAAGCGATGCTAGAACCTTGTTATGCTTCTTACGGAGCCACTTCCTGGTTTTCCTGGTTGTGTGGTTTGGGTCATTGTCATGTTGGAAGACCCAGGCACAACCCATCTTCAATGCTTTGACTGAAGGAAGGAGGTTGGTCCCCAAAATCTCACAATACAGGGCCCCGGTCATCCTCTCTTTAATACAGTGCACTCGTCCTGTCCCATGCACAGAAAAACACCCCCATAGTATGGTGCTACCACCCCTATGCTTCACAGTAGGGATGGTGTTCTTGAGATAGTACTCATCATTCTTCTTCCTTGAAACACGGTTAACGGAATTGAAAAGCAAAAAGTTTTATTTTACTCTCATCTGACCACAAAACTTGCTCCCATGACTCCTCTGCATCATCCAAATGGCCATAGGCAAACTTAAGACGGGCTTTGACATGTGCTGGTTTAAGCAGGGGAACCTTCCGTGCCATGCATTATTTCAAACCATGACGGTCAATCTCAATCGGAATGGAGCCCCATGTAAGATATCATCTCGTGGGGTCTCAATGATCCTAAGAAAGGAGTTGGTCAATGGCCTGAAAAGCGCTGGGACCACCATTTCCAAGGTTATTGTTGGTAATACACTAAGACGTCATGTTATGCTTCTTCCATTTTCCAGTGATTGCTTTTTTTTTCTTTCTTTCTTTTTTAAACCAAAATACTTAGCAATTGCTCCATAGCCCTTTCCAGCCTTGTGGAGGTGAACAATTTTGTCTCTCGTGTCTTTGGACGACATTGAATGGAGGTGGACTTTTAATAGGTGGACTAATGGTCAGGATTGTAGCTGATTGACAGGTGTTGAAACACTTGTTGGCAGCTGTATCACACAAATAAATTGTTAAAAAATCATGCACTGTGATTTCTGGATTTTTCTTTTCGGATTATCTCTCTCACAGTGGACATGCACCTACGATAAAAATTTCAGACGCCTCCATGATTTCTAAGTGGGTAAAACTTATTTTCTCCACTGTATCAATTTCTCTCCCCCTATTTGTGCTGTCAGCCCCTAAATTCACATCTAATGACCTCACACCTTTTTTTCATGGAATAATCTATTGAATAAGTGGCTGGTAGATTTCCTTTTTGGCTAAAAACAACAACCACAAAAACCCCTTGAATTCATTTTTTTTTTTTTTTTTTTTTTTTTTTTTTTTTTTTTTTTCTGATATGAAAAAATCTCAAATAATTGATAAAATTGATTTATCGGCCAGACCTAGTACCCGTACAATTTCCAAACAGTTGACTTACATGAATCGTTTCTCCATGCAGACTGAACTCGACAATGTGTCGGCCATGCTGGAAGATGCAGAAAGAAAAGGCATCAAGATGACAAAAGAGGTTTCTGGATTAGAAAGTCAGCTCCAAGACTCACAGGTGCCCTACACTCATTTGGTATCACTTCAAAAATGAAATGCGATTAACTTTAAGTGCTCAACTCACTCGAAAATTGATCACATTTTCCCATAGGAGCTCCTCCAGGAAGAGACTCGTCAGAAACTGAACCTCAGTAGCCGCTTGCGGCAGTTAGAGGAGGAAAAGAACGCTCTCCAGGAGCAACAAGAGGAAGATGAAGTGGCCCGCAAAAATGTGGAGAAACAGTTGTTAACCTTACAGGCTCAGGTAGGTCAGATTGTGTCTTTGGGTTGATTCTCAGTTTAAAATTCTGCTTTTTTTCTTTTTTGTTTGCAGCTGTTGGAGAGCAAGAAGAAGGTGGAGGATGATGTGGGGACAATCGACGGCCTGGAAGAGGCAAAGAAGAAACTACAAAAGGACCTGGAGATTTCAGGCCAGCGTCTGGAGGAAAAGACCATCGCTTTTGAGAAAATGGAGAAGACAAAGACCCGTCTGCAGCAGGAGCTGGATGACCTAACTGTTGACTTGGATCATCAGAGGCAGAGTGTGTCCAACCTTGAGAAGAAACAGAAGAAGTTTGACCAAGTGAGAGAATGGATGGGCCCAGGTTAGTTACAAACAGGCTGACAATTCAATTTTTCCTATCTGTAGATGTTGGCCGAGGAGAAGAGCATTTCTGCCCGCTACGCTGAAGAGCGTGACCGGGCGGAAGCTGAGGCCAGGGAGAAAGAGACTAAAGCTCTGTCCATGACCAGAGCTCTGGATGAAGCTCTGGAGGCCAAAGAGGAGCTGGAGAGGGTCAACAAGCAACTCCGTGGTGAAATGGAAGATCTCATGAATTCGAAGGATGACGTGGGCAAGAATGTGAGCGTGATAGGACCACTGATAAACTGCAAATAGTCAAGTTGTAGTCTACTGGTCCAGTCAAATCATTTTCTCTATCTTGTTTTGAGTGTTAAAGACTAAGATTAATGTGTCAGATTATTCCACTTACTTAATAATATTTCTTCTTATGAAGCCCATAGATCTAAAAATTGGTATTTTTTCATCAAAATCAAGCAAAATTTGCTTTCAAATAATGTTTTGAACGATATTTATTCTTTAATTAAAAACATTTCAAAGCTTTTTTTTTTAATTAAATATACTAATGTACAGGGTGTTCCAAAATGGTTGACCCCATTCTAAATGCCCATATCTCAGAAACTACTTGATGGATCTTAATGAAACTAAATACACTTTGTGTTGAAGGTCATAAGTTTTATCGGTTAAATTTACAAAGCAAAGAACAAATATTTGTTGGTTCTATGACAGATTTTCATAAATGTTCAATATGAGCGCCGCCTGTGACTCTGCAAACGTCGAGTCTGTATTCGAGCACGTGCCAAACTCCCTGTAGCATGTGTTCGGTAACAGTTTCCAGTGCAGCTGTAATTCTTTTTTCTTGTTTAGTTGGTGCCTTCTTTGCAAAATTTGTGAAGAAGGCACGCTGCACTGTCTTCGGTGACTGAGTCCGAGCATATTCTAACACACAAAATTCCTTTTCTTTTGAAGTGAACGGCATTTCTCAAACTGAAAAGATAGAAATGCCAAACGTTACACACAAAAACTTGAAACGTTTCTACACAAGCTGTGAAAATTTGAGGTCATTCCAATGAAAATTGCCAAAATTATTGGCCTATGAAATGGGTTCAAACATTTTGAAACACCCTGTTTTACTTAAAATAAGTCTGTTAAGCTTATTTTCAGATAGCTATGTTTCTTATTTCTATTAGATTTACACTCAACACAAGGGAATTTAACTAGTTTTGACAAGGTGTGTTTTTGCAGTGTAGAAAGCATCATAACATTCGTTGCTCTTGTCTGGGCTGTAGGTTCACGAGCTGGAGAAATCCAAGCGTACTCTAGAGCAGCAGCTGGAGGAGATGAAGACTCAACTTGAGGAGCTGGAGGATGAGCTGCAGGCCACCGAGGATGCTAAGTTGCGGCTAGAAGTCAACATGCAGGCCATGAAGGCTCAATATGAGCGAGATCTTCAGGGCCGTGACGACCAGAACGATGAAAAAAAGAGAGCCCTCATCAAGCAGGTGCTGCTTCCAGCTTGGTTTTGACCTTTTTATTTTATCATGCGCCAATGTAAAACCTGTGTTCCTTTCCTCAGGTCCGAGAGATGGAGGCAGAACTGGAGGACGAGAGGAAGCAGAAAGGCTTGGCCATTGCCGCTAAGAAGAAGCTGGAAATGGATTTGAAGGACGTGGAGGGTCAGATAGAAGGTGCCAGCAAAGGCCGAGATGAAGCCATCAAACAACTTCGCAAGTTACAGGTGCGCATTCAGATCTGGTCAACATGCTTCATGCCGTGCTTTACATCTAAACACCAACATTTCATCTTCAGGCCCAAATGAAGGACTATCAGAGGGAACTGGAAGATGCCAGGGCATCCAGAGATGATATTTTTGCCTTATCTAAGGAAAATGAGAAGAAACTCAAGAGTCTAGAGGCTGAAATTGTGCAACTGCATGAGGTACACAACAGTTTATAATCCTCAAATTTTCCCTCTCAAACACACATACATAAAGAAGTATAACTTTAATTTCTTTACTTTTTTTTTTTTTTGCCTGAAGGACCTGGCAGCATCAGAGAGAGGACGACGTCACGCTGAGCAAGAAAGAGATGAGTTGCAAGATGAAATCTCCAACAGCACATCTGGGAAGTATGTTCCCGTTCCTTCATCATGTTCAACACAATATACACTAATCAGAACATTTCTTTACGCACTGAATCAATTGCTCAGAAGTGGGTGGGTGATATAGCAATAAGTCAATAATTTCTGCTTCAGCTGAACAGCATTTTTACACAATATTTAAGACACCCGTGTTTTCCACTGCAACGTAAACAACGCAAATCCAGTGCAAAGAATATCTCATTGCTTGAAAAGGAAACAAAAATTGGCCCAGTAGTTCAGCAAAAAATCAGCAAAGTGCTTTACATGATAAAAAATAGCAAAGGCAATGGATACCATATGTGTGCAGTGTAGTTCAGTGTAGTCGAGTAATTCGATTAGAAAAAATAAGCTTCGAGTTAAATTTTGCTACTTTGAGTATTCGTTTAATCGAAGTGGCGTTGTAATGTTTTTTTTTTTGTTTGTTTAAGTGTTTGCATTTATTTTTATTGATTGGGTGGATACACTACCCTCTAGTGGCAACAGTGAATATGACATAACTCATTTAACATGCCTGAATCCAGCTGCTTTTGTTTGGACTTAAATGGTTTTTTTTAATGTATTCATAATTTAATTCATAGGTTTATTTAGTCGTTTTTGTGGGAATATGTGGTTGAATGATTTGTTAAGGATATTGTAAAAAATATATTAGGGCTGTCAAACGATTAAAATTTTTAATCGAGTTAGTTACAGCTTAAAACTTAACTAATCGTAATTAATCGCAATTCAAACCATCTATAAAATATGCCATATTTTTCTGTAAATTATTGTTGGAATGGAAAGATAAGACACAAGACAAATATATACATTCAACATACGGTACATAAGTACTGTATTTGTTTATTATAACAATAAATCAACAAGATGGCATTAACATTGTTAACATTCTGTTAAAGCAATCCATGGATAGAAAGACTTGTAGTTCTTAAAAGGTAAATGTTAGTACAAGTTATAGAAATTTTATATTAAAGCCCCTCTTAATGTTTTCATTTTCATAAAATTTGTAAAATTTCCAGTCAAAAAATATACTATTTGCTCGCCATTGTTGATGTCAGTGATTACACAATGCTCATTCATGGAGCTGAAACCCATAAAATCAGTCGTACCCAAGCGCCAGCAGAGGGCGACAAAACACCAAAAAAACACAAGTAACAAGTGGACATTACCCTGTGCTGTCATTTTAATCTGTTTGAGCGGGGCATGTGCGTTAAATGCATCAAATAATTTAATGTGATTATTTTTAAAAATTAATTACTGCCCGTTAACCCGATAATTTTGACAGCCCTATATATTATAGTATCTAAGCTAGTGGACTTTTGCTATGCAAGTTAGCCAATTGTTCTTTCATTGTACTTAGATCTTAATTATTTAAGTTTTTTTTTTTTATACCATTTGAGGCTAAGCTTGGGTATTTTATTTTTTTTATGTTCCCAATCCGATTATTCGAACTAACTAGTCCATAGATTTATCGACTACTAAAATAATCCAAAGTTGCAGCCCCAGTGCAGTGTGCACATTTACATACAGTACATACACATTTAAACTTTTTTTTTTCTACACACGTACTCATAAGTTCTACAAAAAAAAACGAAATGAAAAAGAGGATTTCATCCTCCGAAATGTAAAATAAATACTTTATAAAGCTTTTCTTTGTGGCCTAGTGAGAAGCCTGTGTTAGCTTCAGATGACTTACAGTATACAACCAGTCGAGTATGAATGGAAGTTGCAGGGTTGTTCACAATAAACAGTTGGAGGGGAGCCTGCATACTAATTTGTTTGCTCTTTAACTCATTGGCCATTGGAAAACAATAGACATCCAATTCATTTAAACTGGGAAGACTGGCTGTGAATGCTCATGTTTTAAGTGCCATTGCATGGGCTGGACGTCCAATCTATTTTAACTTTGGTTTATTTGGCTTCTCCAAGTCAAAATGGATTAGAGGTCCAGTAACGGCAATGGCAGCCTACGAGTTGAGCATAAACTAAACCCTAAAACGTAACATCTTATGCGCAGCCTTATTGTCAAGTGCGAATTAGCTCTATGACATTCTGTTTCTGCCTTTTAAGAACCGCTCTGATGGAAGAAAAGAGAAGGCTGGAAGCTCGTATCGCTCAGCTTGAGGAAGAGCTAGAAGAAGAGCAAGGCAACATGGAGCTACTTAACGACCGCTTCAGAAAGACCACTATGCAGGTGTGACAAATTTTGCGAGGCTTCCTAAAAACAGACTGCGTTTACATTCATGTTCTGTCCGATGCCTCCATATCGTTCATCTCCATAGGTGGACACGCTGACCACAGAGCTGAGCGCAGAACGGAGCGTGTCACAAAAGAGTGAAAATGCCCGGCAGCAGCTGGAACGTCAAAATAAGGAGCTGCGAGCCAAGCTGGGCGAGCTGGAAGGTTCTGTAAAGAGTCGCTTCAAGGCCTCCATTACAGCGCTGGAGGCCAAGATAGCACAACTGGAGGAACAGCTAGAGCAGGAAGCCAAGTAAGGCATTCATGGAAAGTGTAACAGCCATACAAGTAGGGGTGGGGAACCTCCGGGTAACTCGCAATATGATTTGCATTACAAGGCTTATGATAACAATTATCTCACAATATGGGGATATAACAATTATTGATACATGGGTCAGGAAATAATTGTACAGCATTTTACTATTCAAGTCATAAACAGAAAAACACGCTCTTTTTATCCTTCTGCTATGAATTGAACTGAGTTTATCACTGGTAGGTAGATAGAGTGGCTCACTGGTAGTGCAGTTCCTCCCCCGAGCCAGAGGTTGTGGGTTCGATTCTCCTCCTGATCAACTCGTCTAAGGCTAGGTTCAAACTACAGGTCTTAAAGCACGAATCCAATTGTTTCGTGTTTTTCCGACTCGAGTCAGGCATTAACTTGACGGTCTGAATGGGACAAGTCGCATAGAAGTGGACCATTTCAAATACGATCCAAGTCACTTTCATATGTGGTTCAAATCCGATCTGGGACACATTTTTTCAGAACGTGACTGGCAGTCTGAACTGTCAAGACTCCAAATCAGAATTCATGCAGCAATGACGTCAGCAAAGAGCAAGAGGCACGGAGGACTGCAGCCATCTAGGCATTAGCGCCTAGCTTGAATTCTGCTTTTAAGCACGAAGCGGGCTTGACCACAGTCATAAAAAAATAAAATGAAAAAAAGAATAAGCCTTACAATTTTCGATTTTCATTCTGCCGAATGAGCAATATTTCATTAATGCACCCATGGCCGAGTCGGGGGGCAAACTGATGCACCCATGTAATTTCACGCACACACGTCAAGGCTCATGTGTTTGCGTTTATGCGTTCTATCACTCCATATAAACTATGAATATAAGACTAAACGGGGATTATTAATGTCTGTTATTTGTGTCCTCTTTTTGGAAATCAAAAATATGATCACTCTGGAATGACATACAGTAATTTGTTTTTATGCTTCTGTGCATGCGGGTCTCTTTGCTGAGCGCATCTCGGACTGCGAATCAGTGCGCATGTGTCATACTTGAACTGTCTCAATGGACAAAAGGAGTCTGAACGGGCACGCCAAAAAAACAGATATGGCAAAAAATCAGATTTGTGCATTAAGACCTGTAGAATGAACCTAGCCTAAGGTTGGCCAAGATACTGAACCCACCGTTGCTCCTGGTGCTGCGTCACCAGTTGGTAGGTGAGAATACAGTGAAAAGCGCTTTGAGAGCCTTAAAGTTGGAAAGGCGCTATACTCCATTTACCATAGTAGGCATCTAATTCATTTGAACTAGAATGGTTCAAATGAACCTGATTGGATGGTCCCAATTCGTCGGATTGGACGTCTATGGCAGCCAATGAGTTTAATTTTCGGCATTTTGGGTCATTTTCTGTTGATTTTGAGTCACTTTCTGTTGATTTGGGGTTACAGAACAGAAAATGACCTCGGAATCTCCTTAAATGAATAGACAGTGACTCAACCTAAACATGAAGAAACTTGTAAATGCCCTAGAATGAACAGAAAGTGACTTGTAAATGCCCCGAAAATCGGAAAGACCGGCTGTCAATGCGCTGTTTTCGAATGAAAGAACGTTAATTCGCCCCTCCCAGTCTAAATGGATTGGGCATCGAGCGCTGTCAATGGCAGCCGTTGAGTTAACAGAGACATGCTCTTCTAGTAGAAGATTTTGGTCGCAACTTGTTGGTTCCTTATTTTCCTAAACCGTGATAGTGAACAGTGAAACCCTAACCCTAAAACAATATATCGATTCTTGACAGGAGCATATCTTTGGGGATACAAAGAATCACGATATATCACCATTTCAATATTTTGTCACAACATAATATACAGTAAATATAAACACTACCGTTAAAAGGTTTGGGGTCCAAGCGACCCCAAACTTTTGAAACGGGGTGTATCATATGGGATTTTTCATTATGTACACTACGGTTCAAAAGTTTGGGGTCTACGGTAGTGTATATATAAATATGATGGCAGAAAACACTCAGGTGACCTAAAGCTGTGACACCCCCAATCTGGCCAAATTTCAAAATTGTCCTACATGCATGTGTGATATTATTGGAAAGTTTAAAATCTCAATTTTCTGGGGAGGAAAAAAAATTGAAACCCCGAAACCCTAACTCGAGGTGAGAGCATGAAAGAGCATAATTAAAGATGCCATGATTTTAAAGAGATATTATCGCGTACTTACCTCGTTTAGATCCAAAAACTGTGTAACATGTCTCACTGAGTGTCAAGACACAGCTGTGAATGGCCACAGCCCGACTTTTGAGGGGTTTTATGGGTGAAACACGGTAATATAACAAGGGTCGCAATGTAGAAATCGCTGACATCAATTTATGGTCAACATTTTCTTTTTCAAATATTTACCTTTAAAAAAAATTTTTTTTTTTTTCTTTGTTTGGATTAATTTTTTATCACCTAAAGTGTTGGGCGAAATGCGACAGTAACAAAAAAAATACAGTTAAGCGATAGTTATGAGGTAGATATCCGCGACTGAGTTATAGACACTATTTTTTTCATTGTGACGTAATTTGTGTAAAAGTTTAAAATATGCGAATGAATAATTTTATAAAGTGGTATTTTTTTAATACTAAATATTAGACATCAATGATGCTAAGCTAAAAATGATAGGCATTCCGAATAATTATTATAATTGCTTACCTTCTTTTTACGGCTGGGTTGAAACAAAAGCGATTGCGCGGTGTCTGTAAACGGGGGTCTCCAGAGTAAAACGGACAAATTAAAAATAGTTTGGGGGCTCAATGCACCATGAAATTGCTTTGGCAGCATATAGACAAATTGTTGTATCAAACACAACAGTTCATTTGGCTTAAAATATAGCAGTTTTTTTTTTTTATGAGGGGTGCAAGACCAGAAATTGCTTTTTCAGCCTTGTCTGTGTTTTCCGCCATTTATATATATTATATGAATATACAAAATACAAGTGTTCTATTCACCTTCTGTAGGGAGCGGGCAGCTGCTAACAAGTTAGTTAGGAGGACGGAGAAGAAGCTGAAAGAGATATGCATGCAGGTGGAGGACGAACGACGCCATGCCGACCAGTTTAAAGAACAAGTATGTTTCTTGTCATTTTAACTTGAAAAGGTTCTGGATGTGTGAATCACAAATTCATTTTTTTGTTTGATGTGCGTGTCAAGTTGGAAAAAGCAAACTCGCGTATGAAGCAACTGAAGCGTCAGCTGGAGGAGGCCGAAGAGGAGGCCACAAGGGCCAATGCGTCACGCAGAAAGCTGCAGCGAGAACTGGATGACGCCACCGAGGCCAGCGAGGGTCTCAGCCGGGAAGTCCACACGCTCAAAAACCGCCTTCGGTACGTTTGTTTTCATTATAAGCAACCATTCTTTGGTTCGTATGTTCGTAACTTATATTACTGAGTAGGGTTGTTCCGTTCATGTTTTTTTGCTCCAGATACGATCCCGATCCTTCCTGATAATTTTTCTCGATCACATACATTTAGGCAATGCATTAAGAAAAAAATGAATAAAACTCGGACGAATATATACAGTCAACATACAGTACATAAGTACTGTATTTGTTTATTATGACAAAAAATCCTCAAGATGGCATTTACATTAATAACATTCTTTCTGTGAGAGGGATCCACGGCTAGAAAGACTTGTGACTTTGTATATTGTGACTAAATATTGTCATCTAGTGTATTTGTTGAGCTTTCAGTAAATGATACTGTAGCCATGCCCCAATGCATGATGGGAAGTGGAACCATGACTGCGTAGTGCTATCAATTGATATATTTTCTCTGCGTTGGGAAATAACTTAAGGTGTTAAGAAAAAGATCATTTGCTACCTTGCTTCCCCACATTGCTTCCAATGATCTTTCTAATCGTAGGCAGAGGGAATGCAAGGCTTTAGCCAATTAAAAAAAGGCTCTAAAGGCTGCCGAAATTCACTCTACTCATTTTAAACTGCCTTTTATCTCTCTATATAGGTAAAATGGCACCATTACAGATTGAGCACGACAATGCGTGGGTGGGTCGTGCAGCGCATGCATTAATTGCGTTAAATATTTTAACGTGATACATTTTTTTTTAAATTAATTACCGCCGTTATCGGGATAAATTTGATAACCCTACCTTAAGCCTAAGCTAAAGACTCTGGACGAGTGTAACATATTATGTTTGTAACGTTAAATACAATTAGAAAACAGTTAAATTAAAATATATACTGTATATATATATATATATTAAAAAATAGGCATGGCCGATATTTTTTTGCTGATTCCGATACTTTGAAAATGACGTGATCGGACCCGATTGATCGGGACATCTCTATTACTGAGCATGACTATGTTCTCCTGTCACGGTTGCAGGCGCGGCGGCCCCATCAGTTTCTCCTCCAGTCGCTCAGGCAGACGTCAGTTGCCAGTAGAGGGCTCATCCTTGGACCTCCTGTCTGATGACGAGCTGGAAAATAAGGTGACTGACAACAACGCCAATGAGACACCCACTCCCCAGCCGGAATAGACGGCAACAAGCCTTCAATTTTCACTTGCAGCTTCATTAAGGAACTCTTTTAGCTTCTTCAGTATGAACACCTTTTCATCTCACATGCTAAGATTAGCATGTTGCGTTAAGACGCCAGCGGCAGGAATCCCCCTATTCTGTCTTGCTTCATTGGTTCTCTAGTACTTCTTCAAGTAGACACTACAGTCATTGCATCCCTAAATCCCAGAGCGTACATTTGCAATGTACAATGCAATATGACAGATATTTTACATGAATAATGTTTTTACCTGGATGCTTTGCTTGTGTATGAAGGTAGAAATTGAACAGTCCGTCTCCAACTTATTGCAATTATCTCGCGTTCATCTTCTGTGCCTTGTTCTGCTCCCTACAAATACATTTATGCCACGTGAATTGTTCATATATTCATCATTTTGTGAAGATGTATTTTAATAAAACATCCATGTGATATTTTAGAGAAACCCGGTGTGTGACTGATTTCATAATTGTTCTTGGTTCCTGGAAACTTGTATGCCTCTGGAGATGACGATGATGAAGACGACAAAAGATTAAAGCAATCAACAGTGGACAACTCAATTCATTCAATTGTTCATTTTCCAGCATTTGTGTCTGACCGTGTCCTGTCGCAGAGGAGATAACGTGTCTATTAATGTGTTGAGTTGTGGAAACAAATTCAGTAATCCTCCATCATGTGACTCATAGTAATAATCACACCATAATGACGAGGGAGTGCATACAGTGTGCGCTGGTAGCGTGCGAGGCAGACAGACAAGGAGAACTGCGCCATCGAAGATCCAAAACAATCCTCAAAAGTAAGTGTCTGTGTCACTCATTATTATATCCACCAATGATTACCTTTTTTTTTTTTTTTTTTAAATTAAAAAAAAATATTTTTCTCATCATTAATGTGAGAACATTTATAATAATACGTTGAAAATGAGTGTGTTTTTTTTGTTGTTGTTTCCCATCATTTTTGAGGGTTAACGTTTTTAGTGGAGCAAACTGAAACTCCACTTACCAGTTTAACCGTGATCTCCGGCATTTCATGGTTCACATCTTCAATCCTTTGTTCTCACTCAGTAGTTGTTTTTTGTAGTTGTTTGTTAGCTTTTGAAAGCTTAGGTTTGGAAAAAATAGGCAAAGCAAATGACCGTCTCTAAGGTGCGAGTCACATGATCTGTTTGAAAAAAAAAATTGTACTATATATAGATCCTACTCACCAACGTCACAGAATGACGTGTCGCTGTATCCGGCCGCCATATTGTCCGTCTCTGTTTAGCCCTATTCTCAATGGTTTCAATTAGTCGTTCAGTTTATAGAGCAATTCATGGAAGCCCCGGTGCTTTCAGACGCTGTAAACTCATTGGATGCGTTGCATAAAAGGCATTATGTGGAAAAGCTTCAGTCTATCCATTCGCCAGATCCATATTCGATGCCTAAATCGATATTTTTCGACCTGCCTGACATCTGCTACCCTGATATCTACAACTATCTTGTCCACACAAAATCAGCCTATTCTCACGAAAGTTTGAAAAACTTTAAGAGCAGCACTCTAAGCAACATTACCCTGTGTGATTTCTAAAATGGCGACAATCAAAAAAAAAAAGTTGACTGCGATGGCCGACGCTTCAAGGATAGGTGGATATTGGACTATTTCTTCAATAAAACACGCAACAACTGTGTCTGCCTCATTTGCAAAGAGACAGTCGCTGTTTTCAAAGAGTTCGATGTGACGCAATATTATTAAACAAGACACGCTGACATGTACAGAAACATTACAGGGAAGATACGCAGTGAGAAATTATAGCAACTTGAAGCTAGTTTATTTTTTCACAGCAGCAGTATTTCGCAAGAGTCCGAGTGTCGAAAGAGAAAGCCACAAAGACGAGACTGTTGAAATTATGAATTAAAAAAAAATAATAAAGCAAATGTGACACACAGAAGGGCTTGCTAAAATTTGTTTAAATATATTGTTCTATGTAAATCAGCCAAGGTAGCCCCCCGCATTTTTACCGCACCAAATCTGGCCCCCTTTGCAAAAGGTTTGGACACACCTGTTTAACTGATGATCCATAGACGAGCTTCTTTCACTTGGTACCAGCTAAATATTATTCCAAATGTAATGATGGTGGAAGAAATAAGCATCTTGAATTTGAAACTGTATGTTGTCGGCGATTAGCCTCGCAATGATCTTAATTGTGTTTGTCAGCCCAAAACCCTCTAAATATATATTAAATGCGTAAATAAATGCATATATAAATTAGGGCTGTCAAAATTATCGCGTTAACGGGCGTTAATTAATTTTTTAAATTAATCACGTTAAAATATTTGACGCAATTAACTCATGCAATGAATGACCCCGCTGGCATATTGCCTCAAACATTACACTGAGGCCGTTTATGGACATTAAGAGTGAAGAGAATGCCACCGGCCGCTTGGGGGCAGTGCCGTTCCGTACTCATGTTATTTCTTCTAAACGTGGGAGAATTAGTAGTTGTGAGAAGTTTATGCTGTATTCACAATGCAATGCAAATTGCTATTTGTGCTCCACACATATTTCGGTAAGTTTTCTTTCTTTTAGTGGCAATTATGTGTCTCTTGTTTTATTTTGGGTAAGATATGTACAGATACAGGTACACGTATTTGATACACTGCCAATGGGTTTTCCCATTGGCAGTGTATCTAATACTTGTTCTCCCCGCTGTATATGTTATATTGTGTAAAGGCGAGTGGACACAGGCGTTCTTTGGACCGCGCCGTTTATTGGCATAAACTTCTCCTTCACAACAAACATAAGTATCGTTGAGTGAAAGCACAACAAAAATAATATTCCTATCTCTCAAAAAGAAAAATAATGTTCACAAAAAAGAAAAGCACTTTAGTCTATAGTTAATGAGGCCGTATTCGGACACACAGTTAAACAACAATGCAAAATGAACTGGCATTCCATATCAAAATAGCTATGCAAAATACACGTAAAACTTTTCACTCTATTTTTTATTATTGTTATTTTTATTCTTATTATTATTATATTAACTCTACTTTTGATTGAAAATTTTACAAATTTTATTAAAACGAAAACATGAAGAGGGGTTTTAATATAAAATTACTATAACTTGTAACTATAACATTTATCGTTTAAGAACTACAAGTCTTTCTATCCGTGGATCACTTTAACAGAAAGAATGTTAATAATGCCATTTGTGGATTTATTGTTACAATAAACAAATACAGTACTGATGTACAGTATGTTGTATGTATATATCCGTCGTGTGTCTTTCCATTCCAACAATAATTTACATAAAAATATGGCATATTTTAGAGATGGTTTGAATTGCGATTAATTACGATTAATTAATTTTTAAGCTGTAATTAACTCGATTAAAAATGTTAATCGTTTGACAGCCCTAATATAAATGCAAAATGACTACTTCATAATCCGTGGTAATTGTTTGGAGCCCAGTTTTCTCGTCGAATTGCAGCAGTCCGTCTCGCTCTCCTCTCCGGGTCTCTCGGAATACGGTAGAACTTCAAGTCTCTCCGTCTATCTTCTCTGTTATTGCAACCAACCGCCACACACGCCTTCACCATTTTGATTATTAATGTTAACGAGCAGAAAAACACGCCATAATAGGAGGAATTTACGTAGCGGTAATGCATCAACATGACGAGTAGACGGACAATATGGCGCGGAGGCGTGGTTGTGACGTCATGTGAGTAGGGTCTATATATTTTTTTGTTCATTTCATTCATTTTTTTTGTTTGTTTTATAGCTTTGCAACTTTTCTAGACAACATTTTACCGGCATAGACTTAATTTTTGAAATCATATATTGGAAAGTCAATATGCAATTACGTTTTCGGCCACCGGAGGGGGGGCCCCAGATCTCTGCGTATGCCAACATAAACTGTTTTTGTTTGAGCTGATTTTTTTTTTTTTAATGCATTCAGAATTTAGTTTATTGGTATATTTAGCCATTTTTGTGGGAACATTTGTTTGAACCATTTGTTAAGAGCATTGTAAAAAAATAAATAGATAAAGAAACGTAGCATTTTATAGCATTTAAGCTAGACTTTTTCTATGTAAATTAGCCAGTTGTTCTTTTGTTGTACTTAGATCCTCATTTACAGTATTTGTTTTTTCATGCCATTTGAGGCTCAGCTCAGGTATTTTAATTTTTTATGTTCCTCATCCGATTACTGAATCATTCGAACTAACTAGTTCATTGATTACTCGACTACTAACATAATCGATAGCTGCAGCCTGCAGCCCTATGTGAATGTATAAGAATCTATTCCCAGTACTAAATATATGCACTTTGTACTTGCAAGCCTTTGGATATACAATACAAACGTACATATAAATATACCAAAAGATAACCCGCAAAACATAAACAATTTCAGACTTGTAGGACATTCTTGCTTCAAACCTTCACATTTTTGATATTTCGCTCCATTACTCATCAACAACATGTAGGATATTTATTGTATCAAAGACTTGATAAGCTCATCTTTCATATCAATGGTAAAGTTTTCAAATACATGGTTTATATGGTGTTTACACTATTTGGCAAAATCACAGTAACGTGTTTTAGTCTGATCATATACTGTATATAACAGGGTTGCAAGAGATAGAGTGACAAAATCAAGGCTAACTCTTTTATAATAATATTAAAAATAGAAGCAAAGATATAAATTTGCTCCACCCATCTTTTTAAAAACGGATATTTCGCTCCATTACTCATCAACAACATGTAGGATATTTATTGTATCAAAGACTTGATAAGCTCATCTTTCATATCAATGGTAAAGTTTTCAAATACATGGTTTATATGGTGTTTACACTATTTGGCAAAATCACAGTAACGTGTTTTAGTCTGATCATATACTGTATATAACAGGGTTGCAAGAGATAGAGTGACAAAATCAAGGCTAACTCTTTTATAATAATATTAAAAATAGAAGCAAAGATATAAATTTGCTCCACCCATCTTTTTAAAAAACTTAAGTCTAGTGTATTATGTGATTCACTGCTTTCGTCTTTTCCTACCAGGATAAAATGTACCATTTGTATGGTCTAAATTCACAGCAGAATTATGAAAAGAGCTACCTGATTGGACATCTATCATCGTCAATGCCAATGAAATAATATTTCATTCATGTGCAGTTTTACTGTGGCTCGCATGAGCCTTAAATTGGGGTCCAAACCATAAACTGCTGCTTTTAGTGGTTCATAATAATGAATAAGCAGGAGGAGGAGACTGATGATTACATACCATGCAAAGACAAAACCCAAATGGCCTCCATATGAATACCAAAAATGATGGGGTTTGACAGAAGGTCACAAGCAGTTGAGGCCTTCCACCTGGCGTCAAATATTCAAATGCAAATGAGACGCTGACTCACGACCACCCTTTAAAAGGTCCAAATGCGTCTGCTCCATCTACCCAGGGAAAGTGGGGTGTTTGTGGGGGGCCAACGGGTGTTCAAGTGTGTGATGTCCTTGGCGGTCACTCAGCCCTCCGTCGAACCAATGCAGTCCTCTGTGTCGCCCGGCGTTCAGAGGAGACACACGCTTCCCGCCAGTGAAGTACGACCTCTCAACACGCAAGATGCCATCAGTGTGTTTGAGATCGAGCGAGAAGGTAAGAAGCCAACAAAATTTCCTTTTGACTTATTTTAGCGCACAGTGTTCTAAATTGTGATTTACACAAGTGTTTATGCACAGGGTGATTGTAAAGTAACTATTTTTAAGTATTTGTAATTTATTTGTGAACTGCAATTGTTACAAGGTGATTTGTCCTAATACTCTGTTGTTCACTACACATTACTAACATTGTGCACTCACCTGCTCATAACTTTTTATCTGTCATATTTTCGCTTGTCCTCCATTTCAATTACTAGGTATCCTCTCCCCACAATGTGTGTCTTATCTTTCCATTCCTACAAAAATATCCAGAAAAATATGGCATATTTTATAGATGGTTTGAATTGCGATTAATTACGAGTAATTCATTTTTAAGCAGTAATTAACTCGATTAAAAATGTTAATCGTTTCACAGCCCTAATATACATATACATATATATATATATATATATATATATATATATATATATATATATATATATATATATATATATATATATATACAGTGCTGCTCAAAAGTTTGTGAACCCCCTCAACATTTTGGAATTTTCTATTATTTCAACCTGATTTCCTAATCAATCAATTCAGTAGTTTTTTTTTGTTTTTTTAACAGTTGTGATGTCGACACTAAATTAAAAAGAGTTTTCATCAACTGATGTAGGTGCAAAATTGAACTGTTTCGTCACAACCAAAACCGCCATGTCTGGCGAAAAGTCAACACTGCATACCACCAAAAGAACCTTCTCCCAACAGTGAAGCATGGAGGTGGGAATGTCAAGATCTGGGCTTGCTTTTCATCCTCAGGACCTGGACAACTCCACATAGTCCAGGGAATCATGAATTCTGAGGAATATTGTCAAATCCTAGAACATAACCTGACGCCATCTGTTTTGAAGCTAAAGCTTGGCAGAAGGTGGATCATGCAACATGATAATGATCCAAAGCATTCCAGCAATACAACCAAGGAATGGCTGAAAAAGAAGAAGATTCGTGTTCTGGACTGGCCCAGTCAAAGTCCTGACCTAAATCCCATTGAAATGCTGTGGCGGGACCTGAAGCGAGCAGTTCATGCCAGACGCCCATCAAACCTCTCTCAACTGACTGCGTTCTGCAAGGAAGAATGGGCAAAAATCCCCCAAAGTAGATGTGAGAGGCTGATTAGTCACTACAGAAACCGTTTGGTTGAGGTAATCTCTGCAAAAGGAGGCGCAATATCCTATTAACTGAAGGGGTTCACATACTTTTGCACACATGATATCTGAGTTTTTCTTAAATCAACCACTTTTGTTAAATAAAGAATGACAATATAACTATTTCTTTTGTTTCAGTCCATTATTTGGAATGTCAGTATTGTGGATTTGGGTATAACTTAACATTTAATAAGGTTATTTTAGTTTTTTTTACAAAAAATCTGACCATCGCTGTGGGGTTCACAAACTTTCGAGCAGCACTGTATATATATATATATATATATATATATATATATATATATATATATATATATATATATATATATATATATATATATACATAAACAAATCTAAATGTGATATATTATGTAAAGTTTGTGATACATGGCATTCTAAAATGGCCACCCTCCATCTATATAGCCTGGGATGTTCCTCGTTTACCTATGAGAGTTCTAATAACCTCTTAATAAATGATTTACATTTATGTCATAGGTTTACCCCCTACTGTGAAATTTGTTTTCCCGGCAGCGTTCATCTCCGTGTCAGGCGAATGTCCACTCCACCTGGACGAGGTGCGTCACTTCCTCACTTTATGTCCAGAATTTTCCATGGGCTGGTTCGAAGAGGGCCGGTTGGTGGCCTTCATCATCGCGTCACTGTGGGATCGGGACCGTCTCACCACTGTAAGCCATTTGTGGATGAGTCATTATAAGAATTTTGGTTGGAGTGAATGAATCAATGTCCAGTGCACCCAGAAACTTTTGCAAGCACTTCACTTCAGTTTTCATTATCTTTTATATCATTCTTAAGCATAAAAAGGTATTTGAACCGGGATGTGTACACTTTTGTAGAGCCAATGTAAAGTAAATCAGCATAAGAGGACCTACAATGTGCATGTTAGTAAGTAGAGGTACCACTGTATATTTAATCTTAAAACATTTTTCAAATTGTATGTAGGTCCATTTTTTGCTTTACTGATGCGAACAAACTACCGGTAATCGTTCAGTTCTTTAGTTGCAATATAACAATGATATTAAGTAAAACATTCACTTTATAAACATATTTAGCTTCTACACAACTGTATTTTAATGGTGGTCATGATGATGAAAAAAACTAAAACTCTTGGTTAAAAGCAAAATAAAAACTGTGCAGGTAGCATTTATTTTATGTAAATATTGTGAACTATGAGGCTAGTCAGTACGGAAATTAGCGGCCGCCATATGTAAACAAAGAACTTTTTCAGTTGAAAATTCTTGTGAATAAATGCTTAAATTCCTGAATTCTTTATTGATACGGATGTAAAACACTCTCTATTTTTGGTACAAAACAAAACAAACAAAAAAACGTGCAAGTAACATTTATTTTACGTAAATATTGCAAAGTATAATGCCAATGCTGTAGCGGCTAATTTCTCCCATTGATTTTTTTTCACATTTCAAAATGCATACATGGTACGAAAAATATAATAATAACCTTGAATCCTCGAACAAATCACTCCTGAGACAATCCTTCCTGTTTGTAGGCAGTACAGCTTCCGTACTTTTTCAACCTAAATCTGGCGTTAGATCGCTGCTAATGAATGAAGTGTTGAAGGTTCCCCTTCGGGAAGGGGTGATGCTGTGAATGGGGAATGAGTCATGTCAATACATTATGAAGTCTATGATTTGAAATAAAATAATGTCAGCAAGCTCAAAAACAAGACTAAAGGAAGCACCGTGATGTACAGTAACCACCACCATTTGACTAGATACACAAAGACTATTTAAAGTTGTTTCTTGTAAAAGAACAGTCAAAACATAATACTTTTTAAAGTAGTTTGTTGTTAATTTGACTGTAAACATTTACAGTTTTCCCGTTTTTGTAATGATACAATTTTGGCGACCAGTATTTTACCTTAAATTTAACAGGGTTATGGTTTTTCTTTTGTAAAGTAAGTAAGTAAATTGTGAGGTGCTAGTTGGTGTACAGTGCAAAACTGTGTATAAAACTGTGTACATTTCTAGTCATCTAATCTATGTTCGTGCTCCAAAGGAGGCTCTAACCCTCCACAAGCCACGAGGCGCCACTGCTCACATCCACGTTCTGGCTGTCCATCGCACCTTCAGGCAGCAGGGCAAAGGTCCCATCCTGATGTGGCGCTACCTGCAGTACCTACGCTGCCTGCCCAATGTGCGGCGGGCCGCTCTCATGTGTGAGGACTTCCTGGTCCCCTTTTACCGCAAGATGGGCTTCAAGGCACTGGGCCGCTGCGCCATCACGGTGGGCACCTTGACCTTCACGGAGATGTGGTACCCCATCAGCGGCCACGCCTACATGAGGCGGAACAGCGAGGCCATCCGCTTCCCTAATACTCCCTTGACTCTGCCAGTTGCTCACACCGACCAACACATGGACGTATGATGTCATTGTTTAGTAGCCAGTAGGGCTGGGCGATATGGCCTGAAAAATGAAATCTGATGTTTTCACCAGTGATGTTTTCGTCAAAGATGACTATAACGAAAGTATTTCGTCGACGAACAATTTTTTTCATGACGATAACAAGACGATAACGAGCTAAAAACATGTCTTGGGAGACAAAAACATAATGACACGAATGCCAGTTTCCGTCTGACGACACGAGAATGAGACGAAAATGCGCCATAGTTTCCGTCACATGTTCACAATATGTGATATTATTTGTTTAGTTAGCTGCATGGTAGCAGTGTCTGGTTGTGTCACTCATGTGACGTGCTGCGCCCCCACCCCAACTCACCCACTAGTGTCCTCTCATTGCTTGTTTTGAGGCACACATGATAAAATTTGTAATCTTATATTGGCAAGAGAGGATATGCAATGTTGCTTTAGCCGTCAAAGGTTTGTGTTGAGTGATCATCACACTAAATGTAACTCGTAGCATTAGCATAGCCAGGGTTCCCGCGGGGTCTTAAAAAGTCTTAAACGTATTGAATTTCTGAATTTGGAAATAATACCTTAAAAAGTCTTGAAAAAGTATTGAATTTTCATATCTGGGTGTTAAAATTTATGATGTATGTATTTAACTTATCCGTATTTCTCCTCGAAAGTGTCATTTGTAATTTTGATTAAATAACGTAGCCTAAATAAATAAACAAGGTGTAGGAGCCAATCATTGAGAACGCAACGCAGCCGCAGGTCAAAAACTTCGACTGCAAGCACTAATGGATTATGTGACTTTGTGTAGTTCTTTTGAGCTGCTAACCCAAGTCAAAACAGCGTTGGCTCAAATGACTACAAATATGGCTGCTTCTTCAATTTGGTGTACTGTACAACCAGCTGAAAAAGATCACTATTATTATACATATCGATGTCACTCCCGCTCCTGCACGCTCCCGTTGACTTTCATTCACGTCTCCTACCCATCACGGGATTTCTCTACAATACACACGCAGATTTATTTATATTTTTTTTTCTACATTTCATATTAAAGTGATGGGGAGATGTAAATTCAACAAAGCGTCGTTGACTAAACAATCCTTTCGCTTTTGGCTCAAACCAGTGGATAGCAGTGTGTTCGAAACTTTTTGCATCGTATGCATTAAAAAAAAAAAAAAAAAAATCTGCTGGGTACAATGGGCATGAAGGCGCTAAAGTCCAATGCTAAATCATCCAAGCTCATATAGGCCTACTCTATGAGAGGAAAGAAACAAACTCCCAGCGATTTTCAATCTGTCTGTTTAAGCCAGACAGCTGCTCACAAGCCTGAAGAGACAGAAGCTAAAGCCAGCCAGCAAGCTGCTAATGTAAGACAAGCGACAGCACCTAACGCTAGCTGCTAGTGCTGCAGCTCCCCTATTCAATATGCTGCATTCTTACATCCTTCAAACATTTGATAAATAGAAAAAAAATATTTGAATTTGAGTTAATTTTTGTCAAAATGGCTGTGAAATAGGTATTAAGTTAAAAAAAAAAAAAGAGTCTTAATTAGGTCTTAGAAAGTCTTAAATTTAACTTGAGGAAACCTGTAGGAACCCTGCATAGAATTCACATTCGCGTTAGCATTAAGCTATTGCTAACGGCGAGCATTCTCTTAAACTCTTGGACAACTTTTTTTACATCCAGTTCGTGGCATCTAGGTGGCTATGATCAGAGGTGGCCAGTAATGCCTTGCACGTACTCCGTTACATTTAGTTGAATAAATAAATTTTTGAGAAAAATATACTTCTAAGAGTAGTTTTACTTAGCCGTACGTTTTACTTTTACTTGAGTAGATTTGTGAAGAAAAAACGCCACTCTTGCTTCGCTACTTTGGGTTACATAAGAGTCGTGACATTATTCCTCTTTATTCTACATATTAGAATTTACTTTTTTTTTTGCTAGCGATGCTATTGTCAAGAGTAGCGCTAGTAATTTCACCAATGAGATGTCGCAACAATAATCACACGACTCCATTACACCAATCAGACGCAAACTTGCCGTTCTATGATCATGCAAGCCTGTTCAATGACGCGTCTTTAAAACACCGCAACAAATGAAGTATTTGACATAGAGCGCCGACCTAAACATGGATTTAAATCGAGAATTTGAAACTCTCTCCCAGTTCTTATTTGGCACCAATTGACCGTGAAAAAACGGAGATATAATCCCTCTAATTTCATAATAGTAACTATGTAAGAACTACAGTATTCACTATTCAAACTAGGAACTATTTTCTCCACTAGATGGCAGGGCACTCATGCTTTTTAGACGAGTAATGCTTCATTACTGTTTTTTTCTCTCTTTAATGTTTTTTTGTTTTTTGTTTTTTGTTTTTTGTTTGGGTTAATGTGGTTATGAAATGGGTTATTGTACAGTATCATTATAACGACAGTTCACATAGATAAGTTTGTGCAGAGAGAAAAAAAAAATGAAAATGAAAATAAGCAGTTGCTTAAAATGTTACTCATTACTTGAGTATTCTTTTCACTGGATACTTTTTTACTTGTACTTGAGTACATTTTTGGATGACTACTTTTTCTCTTACTTGAGTATTATTATTTTGAAGTAAAACTACTCTTACTTGAGTCAAATTTTTGGCTACTCTACCCACCTCTGCCTATGATTAATTGAAAATAATGTACTGTTTTCCTGCTGATTGTGTATTATCACGTGACAGATTTGTAGATGCAACAATATGTGTTCATCTGTCAATGTTCATATGAAAAAGTTGTAAACCTTCATTTATTTATTTAGGGAGAAGAACATCTGAATTTTACATACAAAAATATTCAGTAAACGTCGACTAAAACTAGACGAAGACAAACATTTTGAAATCACTTAAATATGACTAATAAGTATTATTGTCCAAAAGACTAAAACGGAAATTAAAAGGGCTGCCAAAAGCAACACTGGTTTTCACCAACGATCATATTTTCCCTCTCCTATATTTTTTTTCAGGAGAAAATAAGAACAAAAGACAGAGAAAGCATTAAAAAAAAAAAAAAAAATTAACCCCTTATAGGGCACTCATTGAACTCATTGGCTGCCATTGACAGCGCTAGACGTCCAATCCAATTTGACTGGGAGTGGGGAAAGAACAAATTAGTTACTAGATTTCGTTTTTGGCAGGGAAAAAAAAGCAACAAGATTAAGAAAAAAAAACAATATATAATATGATCATTTATATTTTTTAATCATCCCCAACAAAATTGATTTATCAGCCAGGCCTATTGTTAAGTATAATTTAAATATACACAATAGTTCAAGTGTATTAGTACTGTAAACCTTGTGTTGTTGAATTTTTTGTATTTTTTATGCACTCACAAACTATACTGTTCAAGAAAATAGTGCAGTGTTGTAAAATTTTAATTCATGAGAATAATAGAACACATGTTATCTAAAAAGACGCTATTTTCAATAACAGTCTTGTATTGATGGCCTGCAGGAGGACCTAATACGGTGTCCACATACAAATGTGAAGTAGCACTGATGGAGTGTTTTATTAGTACGAGCCATGATAAGCTGTGTCGTGCGTCAGTAAACAGGATTTAGCTGCTCAATTGTAGTTCAGGAGCACGTGTCAACACAAAAGGATTTAGAGGATTCACTGATTAGTTACATGACCAAATAAACCAAACATATATTGTACTGTAATTTATGTTGTAGCGCTTTTGAATCTTACTGACAAAATTATCTTTTTTTTATTTCATAAAGCAGGGAGTATTTCTCCTCTCTGCCAAAAATTTAAGTGATTTTTCCTTTAGTCCCCCCACCCCCCAAGATAACATGTCCACCGGCAGAATGTAAATGAAAATGTTTCATTGTTTTGAAGCTGGTAAGAGCTTTTAGTGTTTACTCGCGAGAACTGATTGTCACGCAAGTATTGCTCCATTTACTTCTTTGTACACATTTGCAAAACAAACAGGTACTTTTTAAAGTGCATGCATTCATTTCTTTTGGTAATAAAATGTTACAATACTTAATGTGCACATATCTCGTATTTCAGGTGAAGTCAACAAATAATATTACATGTACAACACTGGGTCAATGGACAAAAAAACACTAATTGGTCATTGAGTAAATATAGGAAAAGTGTATGACAAACAATGTACTGTATATCATAACGTATTATTGTTTTTTTATTATTGCTAAACTTTATAGCCATTTCAAAGGGGGGGGGGGTGACTTTTCACGTTGTGAAAATGTGTCAGTAAGTGAACCATTTGGAAATAATGGGTTTATTTCTGTGTTCTTAACGGATGAATATCTCAAAGCCAAAAGTGCCCCTCTGCCTCCAGACAGGCTCATGTGGAATAATCCAGAATAATCCTCCAGGCAGATTTCCCAGCACTCCTTTAGCGCCATTTACAGTAATCGGGGCCACTTTTTCGCCCTACATGCTGTTATTGTCTGCAAGTCTCTCTGACGGTAAGGTATTTGCTGTCATGGCTTGGTCAGACACTGCTTAACTCATTGTCTGCCATTGACACTGTAAAATGTAGGGCTGCAGCTATCGAATATTTTAGTAGTCGATTAATCGATGGACTACTTATTGGAATAATCGAGTAATCGGATAAGGAACATGGAAAAATTAAAATACCTGAGCTGAGCCTCAAACGGTATAATTTTTTTTTTTTTTTTTTTAATGAGGATCTACGTAACAACAAAAGAACAATTGGCTAACTTACATAGAAAAAGTCCAGTAGCATAAATGCTACAAAATGCTAACGTTTTTTTTTTTTTTTTTTTTTTTTTTTACAATGCTTTTAATAAATGGTTCAGACACATATTCCCACAAAAATTGGCTAAAAATACCTATAAACTAAATTCTGAATGCATTAAAAAACATTAGCTCAAACAAAAACTTAGCTTACGTTGGTCTTAACAGGGAGCAGTTGGATTGAGCTGTGTGAAAAGTTGCAGACCAAAGGGCAGTGTATCAATAAAACTAAATGCCATCACTTTCAAAATAAACCATTATAAACCATTAAACGAATACTCGAAGCAACAAAATTGAATTCGAATAATTTTTTCTAATCAAATACTCGAGTTAATCGATTAATTGTTGCAGCACTAGTAAAATATATAATCCATTTGAAGTGGTAGTATCAGTATTGGAGGAACACAAATTATTACATGTATATAATAAATCAAAAGTATTGCTGGACTCATGAAGGTTGCAATTTTACTATGAAACTATAAAACTATGACTGCTCCCAGTATAACACACATTTGTTTGACTGGTGCTTCCGATTATCTAATGAAGTCAGGCCCTGGAAATACTTTTAAAACTCAGCTGGACCCCGATTGGAAAAATGTGTCCACACCCTTAGAGTTTGACCTTGTAAATCTTAACACTTTGTATGAGTCATATCTAATCTGTATCCTTAATCCATTCCTTAAAGCGTCTGACTGATTTAACGAGCATTAGGTATTACTGTATTAAATAAAGTTGTTTTGCTGTGAGATGTACTTTTTAATACATGGTTTACACAGAGATGCTGAGACTAAGTCGCAAATGCGTTTAAACAACCAGATATTAAATCAAATCGAAACATCGAATCCGAGTGCAGACGATGTAGTCATAAGCGGATTTTAAGGGGGGGCCAAGGGGGCCAGACCCCCCCCCCCGGTGGCCGAAAAGCGTCATTGCATGTAATTGACTTTCCTATATACGTATATAAAAGTTGTAAAGCAATAAAAATGGAACAAAAATGAATGAAATGAAAAGAAAATATATTTCTAAAATGGGTCAAAATTATTTTTCGAGCACCTTAGGTAGTCATTTGCTTTGCATATAAAATTTTTTTTTGAAAAACAAGATTTTAAAAAATGCTTTTTTTCTTTGATCGAAAACATTTTTTTGTGATTGAGGCAACTTTTTGGGGGGATTTAATGATTTAGACACAAATTTTCTAATCATAATATGGCCCAAACACAAAAACGGTTGCTTCAATCAAAGAAATCTTTTGCAATGAAAATTTAAGTGTTCAAATGCAAATTTTTCAATCTCAAATATTTTTTCGCATTCAAAAAAATTTTTTTATGATTAAAATGTTTCTTTTTTTTTTTTTTATTGAAGTGATTTTTCTTTTTGAAAATCTATATTTTTTGAAGCAACTTATTTTTTGATTAAATAATAAAGAGAAAAATGTCCCACCCAAAATGTGGCCCAAACACAAATCAACATTACTTCAATCAAAAAAAGAAAAAAAGAAATCAAAGAAAAATAGCTGTCACATGCATTTTTTTTTTTTTTTTTAGTTTTTCAAGTTTCAAATTTATTTTTGCATTCAAACACATTTTTTTTTAATTGAAGCTACATTTTTTTGGTTGAAAATATATATTTTAATTTAAGCAACTTTTTTTTGGATTGAATAATAAAGACACAAATCTACCTCCATATGGCTCCGCCCAGGGGATACAATTTTTGACTGGGGTAACTACATTGGCACGACACCGGCGGGCAATGGATGATGATCTTGGCGAAAAGTATTGCCTAGGCAGCCTGATTTTAGAATTCCCATCAAGAATGATGGGGTAAAAAACGCTTATTGTCAACTTATTATTATAAATATTCTTGTAAGTTAATTTTATTGCTTACACTGCATTTCCAGGTGATCAACATGTTGTACCCCCCCCCCTGCCCCAAAAGTCAAACTCCGCCTATGGATGTAGTACTTTTGCCAGCTGATAGTTGACAGTGAAAAATGATGACAGCCACGTACATTTGGCTAAACATTCAAAATAAAATAATTCAAGACGAAAAAAAAAGTTTACTGGGAGTGTCTAATTATAGTTTCAGTTTCACGCATTTTCAAGCCTCAACACATGCACTGTTCACTTTGTTTCTGTCGCGCATTTGTTGCACTACAACCTGCACTAACATCCTTTTGATGTTATAATGTTTGTTATTTATTCTTGCACAAATTGAAAATACAATGCTACCTCTACCTTAACCAGGCATTTCTGTAAATATATGTACAGACTATGGTCATCCAAAAGAGCCTCACATTCTCTCAGGGGTGTCAATGTTAGGATCCACAAATGTGGAAACAAGATTTGTTGAAGGGTTTATTTAATACAAACAAACAAAATAAACACGCGATCGCGGGAAAGTGGAAACAACAAAATAGGCCTGTGAGAGCAGGTCGACGGGGTTCAATAATTCTCAAGGGTAACTACTGTAAGGCAATAGCCAGAGAGCTAAAAGACAAAATGAAATCCTCAAATACTTGCACAAGGGAGAGGATACATACGAGAGATGCAGAGGAACAAAAAACCCACGCAGGGGTGAAACAAGTCCGGTAATTTTCGGACTATAAGCCGCCACCCACCAAATTTGACACAAAAACAACATTTGTTCATAAATATACTGCATTTGAGTATAAGCCGCAGCTGTCGTCACTGTATTATGGGACATTTACACCAAACGATATTAACCGGTAACGCTTTATTTGATAGCGGCATCATAAGACTGTCCTAAGACCAGATGAACCACCATGAAGCTTTGAACCAATTGACTACAAAGCTTCATTCCTTCAAGAAGCTTCATTTGGCCATCACTGCTCCCTTGGGAGAGACAGTAAACCTCTGCTGCCTCCTGCTGTCAACACTGTTGTCATCCAACATGTCTCCTAGCATGTATTGCAGCGCTACAGATTCTTGTTCTGTGCTAATTATTTATTCAGTTACTGTACCAGTTGTTTCATTAATTGCTAGTTATGGTATTTAGTTACACCTAATTTGACAGTGATGCAATTAGACTGTCATAAGACCATAATACTTATGACATGACACTGCCATGAGCATCACTGAATGCTTCCAAAATCCAAAAAAGCATATTCCAAACCCAACAGGAAATCGGTCATTTTGGATCGAATATGAATTTTTTATCGATTTACAGTGTGCACATTTGAGACCTTTTCGCCGAGGGAGTTAGTTGGATCATCTTCAAAATTGGTGAGAATGTTCAGGAGACATATGAAAGCTTAAGTTTTTTAAATGGTGCGTTTTCATTCACGGGTCTGACCTGGGCGTGGTGCCAAAGTCGGCCATTTTTTCGGCAAAATGACAAATTCAGTAAATGACTAATAGTTCCTTGACACAACGTTCAATCTTTTTCATATCTGGCATGTATGTGCGGTGTCCGACTCGTGTTAAACGAGTGCATTGAAATATTACCCATTAGTCATAGCGCCCCCTAGTGAGAACAGGAAATGCCTTTTTTTACGAGACAGGTTCCTCCTCCAAAGGAAAAAAATCTGTTGACCTCAAACCTGCATCAGGGGAGCCTTAAGACCTGTGTTCAGGTGCCTGATGAAAAATATTGAGGTTTCGTTGAAGCGGAGGGGTCCAAACAGGAAAGTGAAAATAACCGTCAACAATTTGCCTCGCAAAAAAACTTTGAACAGTCATAACTCGGCAGATATACAGCATATCTGTGCCAAACCTCCCGTGCTTGTTGAGAGTCATACGCTGAAGAGTCTTGTAGGGGTCATTTGCATAAACTCTACAGTGCCAACTAGTGGCGACAGAAAGGAGTTTTAAAAAAGGCCTTTCCTATTGGGTTTTTTCAACGTAGAGCAATGAAATTTGGGAAGTCCATAGCTTATGTAAAACTGCTCCAAAAAGTCTCTTGCACCCATTTTCCAGTTCCAGCAGAAAATCGGGTATTTTGGATCGAATGTGAAATTTTTAGCCATTTGTAGTACAGTTTACATTTGGAGGCCTGAACATGCACGAAAACTCACCAAATTTTGCACATACATGCGGCTTTGCGTGGATTTCGATAATCTTGCGACGTTACCAAAAAATGTAACAAAAGGGCTCAATTGCGCTCCCTTGAATTTTTCAAAAAGGCGTTTCCTATTAAGTTTTTTTAACGTAGCGCAATGAAATTTGGGGAGTCGATACCCTGTGCAAAACTGCTCCAAAAAATCTCTTGAACCCATATTCCAAACCCAACAGGAAATTGGGTATTTTGATCGAATGTGAAATTTTTATCAATTAACAGGGTGCACATTTGAGACCTTGTCACAGAGGGAGTTAGTTGGATCATCTTCAAAATTGGGGAGACTATTCAGGAGACGTAGGAGATCTAAAATTTTCAAAATGGTGCGTTTTCATTCACGAGTCTGACCTGGGCGTGGACCTAAGTCTGTTAGGTTTTGTGTTTGGTTTCTCCTTGTGTGACTTGTCCCTGTGATTACCCATTGCTCTCACCTGTGTGTTATCCCAGTGTATCCTGCAATCTGCATCCACCTGTGTTACCCAGCTGTTCCTCATCTCGTTACCCCTTGTCTGCGTATATAATGACCCAGTTTCTTGTCACTCCTTGTTGCGTCATTGTCTATGTCTGTCTTTACCAAAGTCAAGACCCGTCCAAGGCCAAGCCCTCGCGTACCTGTCCATCCGTTTAAGTAAGTTTTGTTGATCCATAGTCCTTTTGTTTGTACTTTGTGATTTTTGTTAGTTATTGTTAAAACGTTTTTCGAGTTCACTGCCTTGCTGCCTTTTTTTGTTTCCCTGCATTTGGGTCCACACCATCTGCCTGCCCACTCATTCCTGACAAAGTCGGCCATTTTTTCGGCAAAATGACAAATTCAGTAAAAGACTAATAGCTCCTTGACACAACGTTCAATCATTTTTATATCTGGCATGTATGTGTGGGATCCCGCCCTTAACACGAGTGCATTGAAACATTACCCATTAGGCCGAGCGCCCCCTATTGGAAACAGGAAATGCCTTTTTTTACTAAACAGGCTCCTCCTCCAAGGAAAAAAAATATATTCACCTGAAACCTGCATCAGGGGAGCCATAAGACATGTGTTCAGGTGCCTGATGAAAAATACTGAGGTTTGGTTGAAGCAGAAGACTCCAACAGGAGAAGTGAAAATGACTGAAGCCATTTCGTCTCACCACAAGTTTTGAACAGTCATAACTTGTAACTACAACATATCTGCCCCAAACATCTCGTGCTTGTTGAGTCATACACTGAAGGGTCCCGTAGGGGTCATTTGCATCAACCCTACAGCGCCAACTAGTGGCAATAGAAAGTCACTCATTTTTCTAATATATGTCCAGTTCTTTTCAGGTTGGTCATTATAGTTTCAAGACCTTTTGAAATACTTATTTTACGGCCCATGTCCACATGTCGTGCCGACCCTTTATTCGCTCCTTTTTTGTAGTACTCTCTCCAATAGGGTTTTTTATCTCTTAGGTGTGTGAATGTAAAGAGGCGACTTTCGAGCATGTTAGGTTCTAATGAGATGATTAGAGAGGAGGATCTGCCACCCCCCTGACCTGCACACGGTCCGAGTTGCGTGATGTCCGAGTTGCGCTAGATTGCGAGGGCCCGTTCAGTCCTGCTTGCAGGCCTAGTTATCTAGTAAAATCTCATCAAACCGGTTGTTTTGCAGATTGTTCAGAGGCTGAATGGCACCAACAACCAAGAAAATTCAGATAAGGTTGCATGTACATCTGAATGGAGTGACAAAAGCCGTCTAAAAAAAAAAAAAGTCCACTCCAGTGCTGTTTTCCATTGTTTTCTGTGTGATCATGTGTGGTAACCAAATATGGTTCACATTCAGTGTTGTTAGACTTTTAAAAATTTGTTACAGTTACAAATTACTTCTCCCAAAAATTGAGTAACTCAGTTACCTGATTGTAAGAGTAATTAGTTACTCAGCAAAGTAATTGACGTTGCTTTTCATGTGCTACATGTTATTACCTTTTACATTCTATAACATCTTTCACATCAGAGATGTTTATAATAACTGACTGAAGAATAAAAACACTACTATATACAGTATTTTAGAATATTTGGTATTTATTTGGATAAAAAGATATGTCTGTTAAGAAAACACAAATGTTAACTGACCATTAACCAGTGCAAATCTCTCAAACTGTTAGACCTACTGCACAATAAGCCGAACACTACCCTTAAATATTCCGTAAAGTAACAATATTCAATATAATTCAAGTTTGAGAACACTACCTTTGAAAATCCCTGGCCTGTCGCCATTATCGCTGTCCAGAGGTGGGTAGAGTGGCCAAAAATTTTACTCAAGTAAAAAATAATATATTATTTATTTATATTATTATAATAAAAATAACATTACTCAAGTTAAAGTTTTCATGCAAAAAATGTACTCAAGTACAAGTAAAAAAGTATCCAGTGAAAAGAATACTCAAGTGATGAGTAACATTTTGAGTAACTAACTGCTTTTTAAACAATGGTATTTTTTTTGTCTCAGCACAAACTCAAATATGAACTGTTGTTGAACTGTACCACAAAGCATTACATAACAACATAAAGCCAAAGAAATATTTAAATAAAAATCATTAAATCAAAGACAGAAAAAAAATAATAATAATGAAGAATTATTTGTCCAAAGAGCATGAGTGCCCCGCCCTCTAGTGGAGAAAATAGTTCCTAGTTTGAGTAGTGAATACTGTAGTTCCTTCATAGTAACTATTATGAAATTAAAAGGATCATATCTCCGGTTTTCCGTGGTCAGTCGGTGCCAAGTAAAAACTGGGCGAGAGTTTTAAATCCGCGATTTCGATTCATGTTGAGGGCAGCGCTCTATGTCAAATACTTACTTAATTTGCTATGGTGCTTTAAAGACGCGTGATTGAACAGGCTTGCGTAAGCATAGAACTGAAGGCTTGCCTCTGATTGGTGAAATGGAGTCATGTGATTATTGTTGCGATGTCTCATTGGTGAAATTAGTAGCGCTACTTTTGGCAATAGCATTGCTAGCAAAAATAATTAAATAAATCTAATATGTAGAAAAAAGAGGAAAAATGTAACGACTCCTGTGTAACCCAAAGTAGCGGAGTAAGGGTAGCGTTTTTTCTTCACAAATCTACTCAAGTAATGGTAAAAAGTATGGCTTTCGAAAGCTACTCTTAGAAGTACATTTTTCTCAAAACGTTACTCAAATAAATGTCACGGAGTACATGTAACGCGTTACTATCCACCTCTGTCGGTCTTGTTTTGTTTGCCAGAGCTTGCAGTGAAGCATTCATCATCGCCAATCATCATCGCGTTTGCAACAACATCACTACACCTTTCCCCCTTCCTGCTCTGCTCTCTCCCAGGCAGCTGATGTGTGACCAAATCAGACAACTCGCACTTCATTCAACCAAATTGTAATAATAAGCCCCTTCACATCCCCAGTAACGGTAACAGCGTTGCAAAGATGGGAAAAGTAATTAAAGCTGTAACGTGAAATAATTTCATAACATGCCAAATAGGGTCACAATTAAAGTAATTAAACATTGTCCAACAAATAAAGCATGAAAAAATAATTTATATGTTGTATATTTGACAAAATAATCGCGTTTCCAAAGTTCGAGCCTGAAAGGGGACGAACCCGGAAGTGATACGTCACACCGAGAACAGCGATGGCAGCGCTCCATACGGCCGCCATACAAAGCCCTTCAAACAATGATTCAAACAGCGATATAAGCGATAGATCGAGCGCAAGGGAGGAGATCCAAGTTTTTGAAGAGTTTGAGGAAGAGGAGGAGGTTGGAATTTTATGAAGGACCTAACATGTATTAGCCAGACGCTAATCAGGATGCAAACAATGTGCCTAGACTACCTGACATCGACAAAACCCATCGAGATTACAAGATTGGTAAGATATAGGCTGTTATTATTTTCATGATTTGAAGATGCAGGCATTTGCACATAATTTTATGTTTTTGTCTATCTGATGACATTGTTTAAAAAAATAATAATCAGACTGCATGTTCATTTTGGCAGATCCGGCAGTGCTCATGCATATAAAATAATAATATAAAAACGTTTGGGGGGGGGATTGAGTCGTTGATGGCTTTCTCCACTTTATTGTGGCAACAATAAGAAAACAAAATAATAGCGGACTGCCGCCACATTCGACCGCGAAGTTTTGCTTCTCGCCCATCTCCGCCTCGCCTCGTACTACCAGCTACTATTTCCAGTCCCAGCGTCTCTTAAATGGATCATGCATAGTGTCTTGTTATGAGCGTTTTGTTGACAAAGGTATCGAACATACGACGTGCTTACAACTTTGTTTCTTTATTAACACATGGAGCTAACAGTAGCTGAGGCTCTCGGCAGTAAGTGGCGTCTAATGGCGTGAGGAAATGTAGTTTTTTCACACAAGCAAACGGATTACAAAGCACCACTTCAGTGTTGTCCCGAGACTACATTTCCCATGATTCACTGCGTGACTTGAGCCGCTCGCTGATTCGCTGCGAGATTGACTCATTGCCAACACGCTCGCTGTCACCTGTCAGCGGCTCTCGCGAAAAACAAACTAGAAGGCTATCAAGCGATCACCGTGAAACGTCGCTACAAATGCAATGCAATGCTTGAAGCATGAAGGTGGAAATACATAATATAAATACAAATAAATGTGCACAAACTCACCGGCGATGTAAACCTGCCGCTGTCAACGCTCTGGGAGGTCGCATTTCACAGCATTCTGCCGCGGTCCTCCTCGCCAGCTGTTTGCTCGCCATTCACGCTCGTTTGCATTTGATCGCTAGTCTGATACACTCCCGCTTTTTCGGTGAGGTCTTTTGTGTTTATTCGTTATTGGATCGTTTTTGTTCACCACTGTAAATAAGAGCACGGAAGCAATAGGTGTAAGTCGCCATTTCTGTTCAACCCGTTTTCTCCTGTTGTGTTCAGCGTAAGAAGCTAGGTTAGTGGCTGTCTTTTCTTTGTTCTTTTTCATGATCAGGGTTTAGTTAGCGGGTGGGGTTCAAGTGTAGATTCCTTTTGTTTGTTGTTTTTGCCTGGGCTTACCCTGAAGCCACGCTTCATCCACATTTTGTACATATTCATTGCGAGTTTGATTGTTGTGTAAATAAATTTGTGCCACTTGTGAAATTGTGTGGCTCGTTTTATGTTACGTCCTTCGCGAGCCGTCCTTGGGACGTAACACTAGCGAACACAACAACAACTATGCCACGACTAATGCCACGAGTTGGCTTTCGGCTAACGTCGCTAGCTTCTACTGTACATTCCACAACAGTTGGCAGCTCTGCTTTGACAAAGTCATCAGTCACCTATCCAAAAATCACACTTACTTTTTGGCAAATACTAGATCATAAGCAGACCGGTTAAGGAAGCAGGCATCTTCGAAGTGTTTGCAGCAGAGAACACTACTCGATGATGGCGTGAAATTCATTCGCTTCGTGCGAACGAAAGATGTCCATTTACGTGCCCTGCTATCCTTTGGCCACTCATACAACTTTTCGTTTGAGTGAGAACAAAACATCGCTACACACCGCCGTGGCATCTTACCGAGAAGCAATGCAACAAACAATACTGTTCTATGGCGGACTTCCCTCGCACTTCCCGGTGTGACGTAATTTCCGAAGATTTCCGAAGATTGCCAAAGAAAAGCATTTTCATGGTCAAGGGCGTTGCTATGGGTTAAACAAAGAATCTGGATGGGTTGCGTTAAAAAAAACAAAACGAAAATATGCTTATAAATGTTTAGCCATTGATATTATTCAAAAACATGGTTGGCCAACCTTAGTTCACATTTCCCCTTTAATTAGATTACTCACTACTGAAAGAAATAACGCCTTTAGAAACGTCGTTATTAACAACACTGTTTACATCATGTACAAAAAGAAGCATAAATAATGAAGATTGCCATTTATTATTACGTATACATATTACATACAGTAGGATTCACATTTATTCAATATACATGCATATATTATAGTAATACAAATACTAATGTTTAAAAAAACAGGTCTATAGAAAGCAATAAAAAGTGTGTGGATTCTTGCATTTGACTTTTGAATCCTGAATGGAACGGCATACGTTACCCCGATTTTTGCAGCAAACCCCCCAAATTATATTTAAACCAGATCCACTTTAAGGTTAACATTATCAGTGTGTGTTAAGGTCATCTTTGTGTTAGTAATACCATGAACCCTGTAGCACCAAGCTTTGTCAAACATTTAACTCCTCTTAAACTCATAACTCAGATTCTGTTGCGACCTGAAACAAAGCGAAAGTTGGAGTATGACGGAGAATCGGTTTCATCACTCGAGGCTGCAGGGAGGAGCAATAGTCCTGTGCTTTTGTCAAGCTTACACTTATCCATCGCCTGCTTATATGAGATTTTCTCTTTGCTGATGGGGTCAAGCAGAATTTTTGGGTAGGTGGCCTCATTCTGTAGCTCTTCGGCAGTCTTGCTATCGATCACGTTGGTTGCTTCGGCTTCTTGGAGAGTGAGTCGGCCAGCTTTGGTGGGATCGACCAAACCTCCGGTCAAGTATTGCGCCTCAATATACCACCTGGCATTTTCAGAGGGTATGTACCCTTTTTGCGCTGCCGTTCCCACAGAGAGACGCTCTTTGGTCAGTGGATCTTCAATCCCGGTGAACGCTTTCTGCGCGTTTAGAAGCTTATACATGTGAGCATTGTCAATGAGGCCGTGTTCAGCTGCTTTGTGGACCGACAGTTTGTCCTTCTTGGTGAGATCGACAATTCCGCCGGAGGCCGCCTGTGCTTCCAGCAGCTTCAGAGCGGTGTCGGCGTCGATGAGCTTACGGGTTAAGGCGCTTCTCACCGACATACGGCTCTCCGTCGAGGTGTCAAAAATACCAGAGATAGGGAATTGCTCATCAGCTAAAGCAAAGAGGTTGTTAACACTGTCACTGTGACTGTTGAGACTGGTCTGGGACGACAACAGCGGAGGTGGTGTGGAGTTAAAGGGAGAACTTGGGATGGATTTGAAAGGGGATTTGGGGCTTGTTAATGGGGGAACAAAAGGTTTTCTCGTTTCCCCCGCCACAAGAAGAGCAAATTCGGAAATGGGCATTTTGCCCTCCTTGTAGCGCATTACATCATACTGGGTCAAGCGGCCATCTCTCAGGGCATCTTTGACAGCGTACTGCCTCCCACTCTTACGATCTTGCAGAATTGTTGAATCCCCATCTGGACCGGTGGATGTGATTTCTTCCCAATCACACTCCAGTTCTGACAGGTTTATGTACTGGTTGCGGTCTATTAACCCGTTCAAATAGGCGTCGTAGGGAGCCATGTCTTTACCAGTGTCGGGATCTAAGATGGTGACTCTTGTCGAGAGGTTTGTCTCTCTGGTGTGAGTTTCAGCCTGATCCTCCTTTCTGACACTTTCTTTCAACTCCATAATTAGAACCTCCTTTTGGTGGTGTTTGTCTTTTTCATTAAGGATCTCATTCTCCAGGCGCTGGATTTCAGAGGATGCCTTAAGACTCCTCTGCTTAGCTATTTGAGTTCTCTCACTCATGAGCTTGGACTGTTGCTGGAAATTGATGCTGATGTTCTGCCTTTCAACCTCAAGCATTTTGAGTTGTTTCAGAAGGTCTTCTTTCTCCATTTGGAGGTTATTTCTGGTGACGATTAGAGTTGTCTCCTCTTGAGAAATAACAGATACGGATGTCTCCAGATGGGAAATTTTAATTCTAAAGCTCTGAAGATTGTCTTCTTTGTCACGTCTCATATTTCTCTCCTGCACAACAAGATCTCTCAAATGCTCCCTCTCAGCTTCCACTGCCGGGTCCTTCTCCACACGCACAACTTCTCTGTAAACAATCTTTTCTGTTGTCTTTTCCTTTTCCAGCATTTCCAGCTTCATCTTCAGGCTGCTGATTTCTCTCTGTAGGCGACTGAGTAAGTTTGCTTCTCCTTCCATCTCAACACGTATATCATCCATGAGTTTCTCCAGTTTTGGGTCCCTCTCCACTTTCAGGACTTCTTCAATGACAATCTTTTCCTCAACAGGTTTTGGAGTAGTCTCAAATTCATGAATCTGAGCTTTGATCTGCCGTAGCTCTGATTCAATCTGGATCTTCTTCTGGCGTTCATCCATCTGAGCCACAGTGGTTTCCTTTTCTTGAACCAGGGCTCGGAGCTGTCTCACCTCGATTTCAAGCTTTCTTCGACCTTTGACTTCATCATCTAGAGCCTTGTTTAACCTCTCGTGCTCCAGTATCTGCTTGGGGTCCTTCTGAAGACGCACAACTTCCTGTACCACTGTCTTCTCCTCTGGCTTCTGCCGCTCAAGAATAATGTATTGATTCTGAAGGTCAAAGAGAGATTCCTCCACATTGCGACGTTGTTGAGTCTCTTCTCTAACGGTCCTCCGGAGTCTGTTAACCTCTTTTTCCAACAGGGGATCGGTCTCATATTTGATAACCTCTTTATTCACAAGTTTGGTCTCCACTTTGGATTTTTCAGCTTTCAGTTCATCTCTTTCTTTACGTAAGTGCAACAGCAACTCCAGAGTCGTGTCAAAGTTGACTTTAAGACGTGAAACCTGGTTGCTCAGCCGCTGTAACTCTCTAATGATTTCGGGACTTTTCTCTTCTTTGATAACCTCCTGGGTCACTTCTTTGTATTCAACTTTGGGTTTCTGAGAACGCAGCGTGGTCAGAGAGGTCAACAACACCTCGGTTTCTTTCTCTAAAATGGTGCGTCTTCGTCCACATTCCTGCAGATCTTTATTCAGACGTTGCAGCTCCATTTCTGTCTGTGGATCCACTCGGAAAATCTCATTGATCACCTCTTTGACTTCAAATTTAGGGCGCAGTTTCTCCACTTCACCGTATCTCAGCTGAAGCGTGGTCAAGTCTTTCAACAAAATAACATTTTCGTCCTTCTCTTCCTCCAAGGCCATATGTAGTTTCTTTGACTCACTCACCAGTTCTGGATCTTGTTGTACTTTCTTTACGACTTTCGTGACAATTTTTGGTTCGATGGTGGGAATGATCCTCTCTAGTGTATTGATCTGACTCCTAATGCTAAAAATGCTGTCATTGAGCGACAGACAATGTGCTTCTTCTGCTGCAATTTCATTTTTGAATGCGAAAACAGCTTTTAACATTTCGGGATCCTTTTCCAGCCTCACCACTTCCTTCTTTACAACTTTCTCTTTGATTTTCTGTTTCTGCTGAGACAGGAGACTAAACTCTTTTTTCACATGAATGGTCTCTGACTCTCTTGTTTGGAGTTCCAGGCGTATCTTCTGAATCTCAGTTTGAATCCGTAACGCTTCTTTTTCCAGCTGTGGGTCTCTTTCATATTCTGTGACTACTTTGGTTAAGAGTTTAGGTTCAACACCAGAGAGCTGTTTTTCTACAATCACGATTTTCTGATTTAGAATGTCAATTTCTGAATGGGTTCTCGATTTCTTCAATCCTTCATCTTGGACCCTGTTTTTCAGAGCCTTTAGTTCTGCTTCCACTTTTGGGTCACGATAATACTGCACCACCTCCTTCTCCTCTAACCTTTCCACCCCTCTCCTGCTCTTCAATAACAGGTATCTTTGTCTGTATGTTTCCAGGTCATTTTCAGCATGTAAGCGACGAGACTTCTCCTCATTCAGTTCTTTCTTCATGATCTCGGCCTCTTCCAAATCCTTCATCTGGCTTTGTAGTTGCAGCTGCTGATTGACAACAACACTGCTGGCTTTTTCTTCGTTCTGTCCGCACATAAAAGAAAAGAAAGGTTATTACACTTTAGACATAAAAGCAGGTCAAATCAGTTAGCTTGCAACAGAATGCCCCAAAGAAGACCGACGAGTCATCATTTATTTGGAACATGCGACTGAATGACGCCAGTCAGTCATTTGATTGTCTCACGATTTACCCTACGAATGATGTTCTTAGCGGTGGCCATCTGATTGAGAAGCTGCTCATTCTCTGCAGACACCTCAGCGAAACGGTTCAGTAAATCTTTTTCCTGTTGTAAAAACATCCCAAGTTTAGACAACATGAATGGTTGAGAAGGTTACTGCTTGCTGTTGTTATACCTTCATCTGCACCGCCTGGGCCATCGTTGAGGTTTGACGATTTTTCAAAATGGGTTCTTCATTGTCATCGTCATCATCTTCATCATCGTCTTCATTCAAAATGCAGCGGTATGTTTTTGCTTTGAGCTCGTATTCCTGAAATAACATGTTTTTGAGAAAGATCCTGTCTCAAGTGCAAATAGTAAATAACAAAAAGCCCAATTTACAGTTAAGGTGCTTTGGAGTTCACGTGAGAGAGCTTTGATCCGGCGCACATCATCTGACTTCCTGTTAATGTCCTCCATCACTTTCTAAACATGAGAGAACAATAAGTAAAACCAGGGAGGTTCATAATTATTTGGAAACAGGACAATTGCACTCACCCTCTGGGAGTTGTGTTTGCCTGTTATCTCAGCCATGTTGTCAGTCGGTTCTATTGTGTTATTTGGTAAATTGACCAAAAAGAAATCCAGCAACTGAGTAGCATTCTGGAAGTCTTGGTTTTTATTACTAGCTTCCTGTATGAGGGTAGACCTACCGTGACAGAGCGGAAAATACTCAGTAACAGCATTTTAAGTCATCAAACCAACCATTATACAAATGATAATAACAAAACACAGGTCGATCTGTTCTGGATTATGGGTTGTATTTTCTGCTCACTGGAAATATTAGGAAACGCATTCCTGGCTCGCCCGGTTAGTAGCCTCCACATACAGTGGGACAAAAAAGTATTTAATCAACCACTAATTGTGCAAGTTCTCCCACTTGAAAATATTACAGAGGCCTGTAATTGTCAACATGGGTAAACCTCAACCATGAGAGACAGAATGGGGGAAAAAAAAAAAATGTTTGATTTTCTGTATTTGGTCAATACCAAAAGTTCATCTCAATACTTTGTTATGTACCCTTTCTTGGCAATAACGGAGGCCAAACGTTTTCTTTTGATGCAGATCTCCTCTACAGCAGTGATGTTTTGGGGCTGCCGTTGGGCAACCACACGGGGGACCTAGTGAATGACCTACAGAGAGCTGGGACCACAGTAAAAAAGGCTACTATCAGTAACACAATGCGCCGCCAGAGACTCAAATCCTGCACTGCCAGACGTGTCCCCCTGCTGAAGAAAGTACACGTCCAGGCCCGTCTGCGGTTCGCTAGATAGCATTTGGATGATCCAGAAGAGGACTGGGAGAATGTGTTATGGTCAGATGAAACCAAAATAGAACTTTTTGGTAGAAACACAGCTTCTCGTGTTTGAAGGAGAAAGAATACTGAATTGCACCCGAAGAACACCATACCCACTGTGAAGCATGGGGATGGAAACATCATGCTTTGGGGCTGTTTTTCTGCAAAGGGACCAGGACGACTGATCTGTGTAAAGGAAAGAATAAATGGGGCCATGTATCGAGAGATTTTGAGTGAAAATCTCCTTCCATCAGCTAGGGCATTGAAGATGAGACGTGGCTGGGTCTTCCACCATGACAATGATCCCAAACACACAGCCAGGGCAACAAAGGAGCATTTCAAGGTCCTGGAGTGGCCTAGCCAGTCTCCAAATCTCAACTCCATTAGAAAATCTGTGGAGGGAGTTGAAAGTCTGTGTTGCCCAACGACAGCCCCAAAACATCACTGCTCTAGAGGAGATCTGCATGGAGGAATGGGCCCAAATACCAGCAACAGTGTGTGAAAAGCTTATGAAGAGTTACAGAAAACGTTTGGCCTCCGTTATTGCCAACAAAAGGTACATAACAAAGAATTTAGATGAACTTTTGGTATTGACCAAATACTTATTTTCCACCATGATTTGCATATAAATTCTTTAAAAATCAAACAATGTGATTTTCAGTTTTTTTTCCCACATTCTGTCTCTCATGGTTGATGTTTACCCATGTTGACAATTACAGGCCTCTCTAATATTTTCAAGTGGGAGAACTTGCACAATTAGTGGTTGACTAAATACTTATTTGCCCCACTGTATGTTTGCATCGGTAATCAAGTTTTCTCCTTGAGTAAATCAGGCCCCAAGTATGGCTGTTCATAACCTCAAAATGTCGGTACCCTATGTATTCTTTTGTATATTTTGTAATAAAAACGTGTGTTTACATTGTAGATCTCACCTGTCCTGTAGCTGATTACTGACATTGGTGAAGCGGTTTTTCAGATGTTTCACTTCGCTCTCCTGGCGTCGAATGTCAGGGCAGTATACGTTGAAATTCTGCTGCAGGGTACTGCACGCTTGCTTTGTAAGATCCAAGTCTCTGCCTAATGTTGTCAACTCATCCTTGTTTGAGAGAACTTCCTGGCGGATGTCCTGTTTGATGACACGAATACACAGAACCCTATCTTAAATTCAGTGTTAGCCAGAATGAAAAGTGAATAAATGCTGAGGTTTTCCACACCTGCAGCTGACGGCTGCGACTTGTCAGGGCATTTGCTTGGTTGGGAATGATGCCATCTTTCGCAAGCTTCTGTTCGAAACCGGAGACCATGCCTTCTACCTTCTGCATTTGCTTCTCCAAGAACATCGAGGCCGAAGCTCTGAGTGGAAAAACATCAGAGGAACAAACTGTGACCGAGAAAACCCTGAAAAGGGTAAACTTGGCGCTCAATAGCTTTATGTTTCTTCTCATACTTTTTGTCGTAAAGATCAATAAGGCTGTAGATGTCGTCCATTTTGGTGTTGGCAGCAGAGAGTTTGAGCGGCAGGATTGCGGCATTGGGTCCAAATGGTTTCTTGGCCAAAATAGTGTCCATGTCTCTCTGAATTGCAGCTCTCTCTGACTCGAGCTTCCTTGCCGTCAGTGAAGATTTCTAGAACGTAATCAAATGTACAATATGTTAATATACAGTTGTGGTCAAAAGTTTACATACACTTGTGAAGAACATAATGTCATGGCTCTCTTGAGTTTCCAGTTATTTCTACAACTCAGATTTTTCTCCGATAGAGTGATTGCAACAGATACTTCTTTGTCGCAAAAAACATTCATGAAGTTTGGTTCTTTTATGACTTTATTATGGGTTAACAGAAAAAGTGATCAAATCTGCTGGGTCAAAAATATACATACAGCAACACAAATTAGCAATTTCTTGTGAGTGATTATTGACTTGAACAATCATTGACTTGAACAAGTCAGGAAAGTCACTTGGAGCCATTTCAAGCAGCTGCAGGTCCCAAGAGCAACAGTGCAAACAATTGTTTGTAAGTATAAAGTGCATGGCACTGTTTTGTCACTGCCACGATCAGGAAGAAAACGCAAGCTATCACCTGCTGCTGAGAGAAAATTGGTCAGGAGGGTGAAGACTCAACCGAGAATCACCAAAAAGCAGATCTGTCAAGAATTAGAAGCTGCTGGAAGACAGGTGTCAATGTCCACAGTCAAGCGTGTTTTGCATCTCCATGGACTGAGAGGCTGCCGTGCAAGAAGGAAGCCCTTGCTCCAAAAGTGGCACCTTAAGGCTCGACTGAAGTTTGCTGCTGATCACATGGACAAAGATAAAACCTTCTGGAGGAAAGTTTTGTGGTCAGACGAAACAAAAATCGAGCTGTTTGGCCACAATGCCCAGCAATATGTTTGGAGGAGAAAAGGTGAGACCTTTAACCCCAAGTACACCATGCCTACCGTCAAGCACGGTGGTGGTAGTATTATGCTGTGGGGCTGTTTTGCTGCCAATGGAACTGGTGCTTTAGAGAGAGTAAATGGGATAATGAAGGAGGATTACCTTCAAATTCTTCAAGATAACCTAACGTCATCAGCCCGAAGATTGGGTCTTGGGCGCAGTTGGGTGTTCCAACAGGACAATGACCCCAAACACACATCAAAAGTGGTAATGGAATGGCTAAATCAGGCTAGAATTAAGGTTTTCGAATGGCCTTCCCAAAGTCCTGACTTGAACTTGTGGACAATGCTGAAGAAACAAGTCCATGTCAGAAAGCCATCAAATTTTACTGAACTGCACCAATTCTGTCAAGAGGAGTGGTCAAAGATTCAACCAGAAGCTTGCCAGAAGCTTGTGGATGGCTACCAAAAGCACCTAATTGAAGTGAAAATGGCCAAGGGACATGTTACCAAATATTAGCGCTGCTGTATGTATATTATTGACCCAGCAGATTTGATCACTTTTTTCTGTTCACCCATAATAAAGTCATAAAAGAACCAAACTTCATGAATGTTTTTCGTGACAAAGAAGTATCTGTTCGAATCACTCTATCAGAGAAAAATCAGAGTTGTAGAAATAACTGGAAACTCAAGAGAGCCATGACATTATGTTCTTCACAAGTGTATATAAACTTTTGACCACAACTGTAGGTGCCCTGCGACTAGATGACAACCAGTTCAGGGTGTACTCTGCTCAGGATCAGCTGGGATAGTTTCTAGAACCCTAAATCATCAACTGAACCACTCATGTTTAGCTAAAGAGAGTTTTTTTCCCCACCATGCTCCAATGTGGCTATGCTAGCTAATACAACATACACTCTCTCATTCTCTTTTGCAACAGAATTTTAAGGTCATAACAATTGCATTGTTAAATGACTGTCTTCAAATCATCTCAATTCTTGAACTAAAGCTTGTTTTCAAGACAAGTCCCCAGATAGATATTGAACTAGCTCATTCACCATGCGCGATTAATTCTGAGCAAGATGGCAGGCACAGATTTCACATTAACAACATGTTACAAGCCGCACCAACCAATGCAGATAATATGCACAGGCTACTGGCCTAGTATAGCATTACAACTTAACAAGCTCAATATTAACACTGGCTAACAGCCCTCCTCCCCCATTGTCTGTTACATAGGCGTGACCAAACGTCCTCTTTTGCCTGGACATGTCCACTTTTTACATCCTGTCTGGGGTGTCCGGCGGGGTTTTATAAATTAATGAAAATGTCTGGGTTTTTTTGTCATTGTTTTTTCTTTTACTGACGATTTGCACAGAATACTACAGTACTGTGCTGCCTGTGACGTGTTGCCAAAGAGCCTCCCGAGTTGTTAAGACTTGTGTTCAACAGTGTTGTCAGTAACGCGTTAGTTAGTAACGCGTTACTGTAATCTGATTACTTTTCATTTTTCTACACCAGTAATCTGAATAAAGTTAGTTTCCTTAGTGTCTCTGCGTTACTATTTTTTCATTGCCTCATAACGTATGTAGAATGAAGAATATTGTAGTCATGTACGAAGAGCATTTTAATAGAAAATGCTAAAATAAAAGGTTCCCGGTAGGTGTTTTCATGACAACCTCTTAGCTATTTCCTGTTTTGGTCTCACGTCACGTGTTGTGGGACCAAAGCGGGTGGACATTCGCGCCAAGTGTTGAGACGTTGCGAGAGAATGTTGATCTGTGGATATCCATGAATGAAGGTGAGTATTTTTCCTTCATTCTGGAGGGTATCAGCAAAAGGTTGGACCCCCTACATGCGCGGCCGTGTCGTAGCTTTGCTGTAGCAACGACGGGCAGTCATCACTCCAAGTTGGCAAGCTTTGTTTACATCATATGCGTGTTGCACATTTATGCCGTGAGGTGATGTGTTCGTTTATCGTGGGATGTGTTGTAAGTCCGATTGAGTGTAAAGTGCTTAGTTGCCGCCACGTTTTGTGGCCAAATTGACCGCGTGTGTGTTGAGAGGAGTACTTCCGGGTTGTTAATGTGCACGGTTGCACGCGCATCCGCGCTCGCCACCACCTTTGTGTTTATTGCACTGTACAATCCACTTGTGTGTTGTTGATTATTGTGCCGTGAGTTTGCATTGTTTTACATTGTCACTGATATGCTGTTAACCATAACCCGAAATTCAGAAGTTTTGACATTCGGCTTAATCTTAGAGTTAGCGGGGTTTAATTGGTCGGTGGAGTTGATTTCAACAAATTCCAAGCAGTTTGTCAGATATTTGTTAGTTTCAGGGCTCCGGAGTGGCTAAGCTAGCACGAAATTCTGATATTCCCATTTAAATTCAATCATCGGAAAGTCAATTACATGTGATGACATTTTTCTGTTATCATTCTTATGTTTAGGCGGCAAAGGGAGAAAAATGGGTAAAAAGTAACTGATAGATTACTTTTAAAGTAACTTAGTTACTTTGATAATGAAGTAATCAGTAAAGTAACTAGATTACTTTTTTGAGGCATAATCATTAATCAGTAATTAAATTACTTTTTCAAGTAATCTGTGACAACACTGGTGTTCAATATGTATGTAATCAAATGCTCACGTACCTAAAAGTGTAATTAAGTCGAAAATACCTTTATTCTACTTTAGATACAAATTTGCGCATGTGTGCGCAGTCATAGACTGGCTTTATCATGGCGTCAACTTTAAATTATCATTCATTAACAAACCTTCGTGAGTCGTGACGACAGGAGCTCACAGGCTATCGGTATGTACACTTGCTTAACTTGTCTGTTGACTTCTGTCGGAGCTTAGTACTAGTGTAATCTGTAAAATCCCGTTTGGTGTCCCATTGTTACGCTGCCGATGATTGTAAATTTATAGCAATGTTTGATTTTTTGCCTCAGCTACTGGTGCTAGCTGGCAGTGAGGTAAATTGCGCTAGGCATTATAGGATATGTAGTTTTGAAGTGCTGCGTTTGGAAACACCTGGTTGAATTGTTTGTCAGTTTATTTCGGGTATTGTTTGTGTGCAATCTAGAACACTGAATGAGAATAATAATTGAGTGGGAATAACAAGAAGAGGTGTTATTTAGAACATTGTGTCAGATTATTTATTTGTACAGTAAGAACTGAAAAGACAGCTATTGTTATGTTCAATGATTAATCATTACAGAAGAGGTTTCTAAAAAAATCACTGTTTAATTCCAGTAGTTTTTTGTTTGTTTGTTTGTTTGTTTTGTGTTTTTAAGGCAGCTTTGAGTAAACTTCAAGTAAAATTTAAGTATCTCGAGGCCGGGTCCAGGGTCCTCTTCTTTGGAAATCAAAATATGGTCACCCTATTGTTACATGAGTTTTTCTTAACAGATTCTTTTCAATGTTTCTTCTTTTTCTCAGTGTGTTCTGTATGCTTTAGTCTTCATGCAATTGGCCTTTTTATATTAGGGGTATTTTATACAGGTTCTTCATATATTTTCACCCAATACCACTTTAACATTTCAGTCGTTTGCAATGTTTTGAACATTTTTATGAATCGCTGTCAACGTAGTTTACTGATTTTCATATAGTATATTGGAGCATTTTGGCAGGAATGTGGTTCAGCACATGTCTCATGGTCCCTATTGTTGGTTTGCTTTGTCTGCAGTTGTCTAAACATGGCACAGCAGTTTTTTTTTTTTTTTTTTACTATATATTGTTTCCTTTGGGCTTTATTTTAAGTGCCAGCTATTTACCTACTTTATTAAAATATCCCTTTGCAATAATTTTGCATTACACAAATATAAAATCTGTCTAGTGAAAATAAACAAATAAAATAAAAATGTTTAAAAAAAAAAAAAAAAACACTAGAGTTAATACAAAAAAACAACAACCTGAGATTAGATTTGGATTCAGCATCCCCAAATTATACAAGATTAAATGTTTGCATCAATGCAACATTTTTTGTTGACCTGTGTAATAACTGTGATAATAATATAAAATAACAACTAACAATGGAAATGGTGATTATAATCAATAATAATAATAAAACAATATTATTATGATGAATGAGTGTGCGCAACTGCAATTACCGCAATTTTCGCACTATAAGGCACGCCTGACTATAAGCCGCCACCCACCAAATGTGACACCAGAATGACTATTGTTCATAGATAAGCCGCACTGGACTATAAGCCGCGGCTATCCTCACTGTACTATGGTATAGTTGCACCAAAAGATATTAACCGGCAACACTTTATTTGACAGCGGCATCATACAACTGTCATAAGACCAAAGGAACCACCATGAAGCTTTGCAGCCAACTGGTTCAAAGCTTCATGCTTCATTGCTTCAAGAAGCTTCATTTGGCCGTCCCTGCTCCCTTGGGGAAGAGAGTCAACCTCTGCTGCCACCTGCTGTCAACACTGTTGTTGTCCAACATGCCTCCTAGCGTGCATTGCAGCACTACAGATGTAAATAACAATCAAAATTCATGTTCTGTGGTAATTATTTCTTCAGTTACTGTTCCAGTTGTTTCAATAATTGCTAGTTTCGGTATTTGGTAACACTTTATTTGACAGTGGCGCAGTAAGACTGTCATTAGACAATTATGATTATGACATGACACTGTCAGTAGCATAATGAATGCATACAACAGATGTCATTTAGTGTCATCCGGCAAATTATCTAACTTTTGATTGGATGTAAAAGATCAGAGCTGGACATAAATGGAGTAAGTTAAATAATTTGCCGGATGACACTTAATGACATCTGTCGTAAGCATTCAATAATGCCCAGGTTCGTGTCATGTTATAATTATGACAGTCTTATGACGCCGCTGTCAAATAAAGTGTTACCTGTTAACCCAAATAAATCAACAAATAAGCCAACCTTCTCTGGGGGGAATTTTGAAGATAAACAATAGTGACTTTGTACTGTATTCAATTGAAAATAGATTGAAAATGATTTGGAAATCATCTTTTTTTTTTTTTTTTTTTTGTCTCACACATTGACCCAACTTGACTGTGTTTGGGCTTAGCAGTGCGTAGGCCTTTGCTTGTGCTAGACATAAACAAGTGGAAACTGTGCATTAACCAACTAATGTTGAGAACAAGAACCTTAAGATCTTGCAGCCTGTTTTCCAGGTCTAGTGCAGGGTTGCGGTTGTCCAGAGGAGCTCTCAGTCGTTTCTCGATGTCCGTTTTACAAAGATCCAGATTGTAGTGAAGCTCATCTATTTGTCTGGCTAGCAATGTAGCTTTGGGGTCTTCTTGCACACTTTGTACAGAAACTAGGAAGTCATAATGACAGCAAACCGTAAGGCCAAACACAATATTAATAGGATGTTCTGGAATGTTTTTCTCACCTGCACGCTGAGGTCGATCCACCTCCACGACGGGGGTCTTCAGTGAGTTCATAATAGCTGATCTCTGATTCTTCAGGTTTAACAGCTTTCTCTCAAAACTGAACGTAAAAAGACATTTTCCATGTGAATCCATCTATGAACGATCCCCTCGGAGCAAACAACACAATGAAAACACAATGCTGATTAGGTCAACAGGAACCTGTTAACTTTCTCCAGGGCCTCAGGGTCAGGTGGTGGGACCATGAAACATGCTCCTGGCAGCCTTTTGGTTTTCTTGCTGCTATCCTGCAACTCCCACTTTTCCTTATCATAGATTGACTTTAGCGTGAGCTCATCACCACGCCGCACAGTTCCCTAAAGTAACCACAAAAGGTAGAGGTTTTAACAGGATTTCAAATGGGATTCATTTGTATTATTCAAACATACTGATCGGCATTTCCTTATTTTGTCGTTTTCTCACATTTTCATCGTCCCAGTCGCACAGAGCTACGACTTTCGTAGGTTTGGTGAGATTGCTCCGACGTAGCTTCAGAGGCGCTATGCCTTGACTGAGCTCTCTGAGGGCCGCCAGGCGCTGCTCGTTCCTCTTCACCGCTGGCTCGTCTCCCTTCAAGGAAGAATTTACTCATTACATAAAGACAACACTTGAAATATCTTTGCGTAGCTAAAGCTACTTTGGTGGTATTTATGGTAAAAAAAATAATAAAACAATCTGCTTTGGGTTTGACTGAAGGCGTAATCCATAGCAAAGCTGTTTCTTGTAAAACAGACCTCTGCAAACTCATTGGATTTTATATCAACAATGGCCAATACTTGCAAAAACTTGATATTAGTACACAAACCTGCTCTCCAATGACTTTTAATAAGTAGGCTGGAAACCTTGAATTAGATTAATGACTTGCAACACTTCATTAAAATTAGTTTTGCACCGATATATTTTTTGACTCTCGATACCGATTCTGACACCTGACTGTGTATTATTGGGCGATGCCGATATACTGATACCAAGTTTGAAAAAAGAAAAAAAAAAAATTTTTTTTTTTTTCTTAAATACTAAATGACCAAAATACTCACATGAGTGTAAAGTAATTGCGATCATTGACAATGGCAGACATCCAATCAATTTGAAGCGGGAGGTTTACTAATGATAAACTAATTGCTGGAAGGGTGCATCTAATTTTTTAACTTATTGGCTGCCATTGACATTGCTAGACATCCAATCCATTTGAAGTGGGGAGGCTGGCAGCGAATGAACAAATGGTCATTGGGTACGGCGACCAGCGGTTGGAAATTAGATCTCAAAATTACCTTTTGCACAGCATTGGCACGTTGTTTCTTAAAACTCTCCGCTACCGATGAGATCATTTTAGGGCCATATCTATATCGGCATCCGTGCAACACTAATGATAACGATAATGATTATTATTCAGATGATAATGATAACTTTTAGATTAAAACAGGTTGTTGTATCCTTTTCACACGCAGTGGGATAGAGTTAGATTAACTGAAAAAGGAATTTTACTAATGATTATAGTTTTACTAGTAGTATTAGTGATATTACTAGAGGGAAATACTATGGCATAATTTTGTTATGAATTCTACAACTAATTTCATTCTGTTACCTAGCAACCTTGTTGTTATTAGTTCTACCTTAACTATGGTGATTTATTCATTTTTCTAAATAATAATTCAGTGATGATGATATTAAGCCAATAAATAGTAGCTGTTTATTGTTATTACTGTTAACATTAAACAATTATAATATTTGATATTTATACGTATTTTTATATTTATATATTATATACAGTATACATATATATATATATATATATATATATATATATATATATATATATATATATATATTTTTTTTTTTTAATATATATATATTGAAGGGAATAGGTACCGTTCTCGCACACACCATATAATTGTTTGCATTAGTCTAACACATTCATCTAACAATAGTTTAGGCAGACTTTACTCCATGCCCTTGACACAGTAAAGTGAATCACCTTATCGGAGCTCATGAGGGGGAAATGAAAAAATGGTACCGTTTCTCGTAGGCACCGTCTAACTGTTTGCATTACCGAACACACGTAACATAATTAATTAGGGAATAGTATCATTTCTCATACTTACTGTAGGACTGCACTACTCTAACACACCTAATATTAAATAAATAGCACTCCATAGTTTAAAGAAGCTGAATAAATGCACAACGCCATCTTATCATAGAAGCCCAACGTGTGTGTCACGAGCAAGATTGACGCACCAACTCTGGCAATCAGTTCTCCCGACAGCGAAAAAGGACAAAGACCAGCGCGCTTTGTTCTAAAACAAGTAGCGCCAGCCCGGATAACAAAGTTGATAGCGGGCGCTTGAGACGTCAAGACCAGCGTCGGTTGCTGTGGCAACCACGTCCCATCCACGCACGCACCTAAACCGCCCAAAACCGGCCACACAGGGAAGGTCCCTAAAGCAACGCCTGGACACACCTTCGGCCCGGCCTCCTACACCACGGACTTAAAAAACACTGGACACTGAGATAACACAGATTTGCTGCTCAGAAACTTTTTTTATGTAGCCTTGTTTTGGATCCAGAATTGTACCTCCGTCGTCTGTTTTTTGCCTTGTTTTTGACCATTGTCGACGAATAAATTGTCAACCTGCTTTCGATGAGTCTTCTTCAAACTTTTGGAACATGGAGTCAGTACAAAGGGTTAACATCAGAGATGAACGCGCGGGATATCCACCCTCCCAGGGGGCGCACGGAAGCGTTAAGCAGCGGAGGAGCACTTCGTTTGGCTGTTGCCGTTTTCAGAGCGTCTTGGCCGTTGGGGCTAATTCCAACAATATTTATTTTAATATTTGATTATTTTATATATATATATATATATATATATATATATATATATATATATATATATATATGATGAAATTTGACCACGGGCCGCATTTGGCCACCGGGCCGGACTTTGGACATGTCTGCATTAAACCAAACTCTACCTGAAGTTCCAAGAGTGCCTCTGATTTGCTCTTGCTGTCCAATAACTTGGGGTCTAAATTTTGGGTGAGTCTGTCCAGGGACTCGGCCAAGGTCTCTGCATCCAGCTGGAACTGTAAAAAAACTTTCATTGGTCAACCAGAAGTCATGCATATGCAATATTCAAATGCCTTACCTTCCGGTACTCTTCAACGTTGTCCAGGTGGGCTTCCTGTGCTAGACACAAGTTGAGGAAGGACTGCCATCCACTCTGCACTGTGCTTTTATGTGCCTGTCAACATCCACAGTTATTTGTGTGAAGAATCCGTATTATTGCGCTATGTGGAGGAGTATCTTGATTGTAATTTAACAGACCATTATTGCCGAATTGCCAGGATGTCTTTTGTCTGCCAAACGGTCTGCTTCTTCCAGGAGCTGGTTGACTTCACTCTCATGTGAAAGCAGCCCATTGCTTTTGAATTTCTGCAGTCAAACAAATAACAAATATGAAAAGAGCTAGCTAGTCATGCCGTGTTGATAGCCGGCAGCTAATTAAGGCACTGGTTCTACGTGTTTGCAGCAGGGCCTTGTGGATCACAAATGTGCCCGGAGGCAAACTGACAAACTAAAAAGACAAATTGACGGGGGCTCAGCTGCGAAAATTTAAACGACGGGCTATCTTAGTATATCATCAAACAACACTGTGGAATGGCGCTTAGCACGTTTAGCTATGTTTTTGAGCTGATGAGCTTAAATCGTCGCCTAACATTGGCAAAATGTAATAGTTTAAAGGGCTTGTGACACGAAAAAGCATGTTTATTTCATAATACACGCGATATTTTATGCTCCTGAATGAAATGGACCGCTTTAATGTTCGTGGATTGCTATATTTATTTAGTTTTTTTAATCCCGCGCCATGAAAATGAGTGACTTCCGGCAACAGTCTCGAGTTGAGAAAGAGGGCGCTGTGACGTGTACGGAGGAAGGAGTCCTCTTCACCATACAGCTGTACTGGTGTATGAGAAGTACTAATAATTCAGCTGATTTTGCGGATTAATACGTTTATTTTTCACATTACGCCAGCAAGACGGCTGCAGAAAAATCTTGCTGTATGAGGGAGAAGCGTGTGCGGCTTTTTGAGGTTTCAAAAGGTTCCCATTCACCGGTGGATATTGGCCAAAACAAGCCCTACTACTGTGGGACCATGGGACTTACGAGGAAGTGAGTAAACATCGTGTTTTGTTTTATGTCAATTACTGGGATCATTTTAATATGTAGGTGGCTTGCATTTTGTGACATGCTCCTTGACCCCTCGGCCGACGACCGGCGGCTTGTCGCACATCCCCCCGCCGGGAATGCACTATACTCGGCTTTTTCCCCTCTTCATGTGCCCGGCGTTCTGTCAAATTTTCCGACCGAGCAGAAATTGCAACTTTGAGTTAAAAATAGCCGCAAATACAGCGATTACAAAATAAACACTACAAACTTTCTTTAAATAAAGGACTACTTACGTTTGAACATGGATTGGCATGTAAATGTTCAGCGGTCATTGTCCAGCTGCTTCCCGGCGAGCTCACCTGTCCATAGTAGCGGGGGAACGAGCCATAAATTGCTCTCCGCCGGGCGGTTTGCCGATCGGCAAAGACAATCGACAACCCAGTCGTCATGTGAAATGACCGGGCTAGTTATGTGCGATTTTCCGCTTCGAAGACTTTGAAACATCACTCTGTTCGGGTTAGCATGTCGGCTACCTGTCACGCCTCTTGGTTTGTTTACATTCACCGAAGCCGGGGAAGGGAAATGACATAAGCCCGATTTAGGTGGCATAAAAAAATCGTTCGGTGGGCCAGTAAAGGTGAAGTCGACTGTTTTAACCATTATGGAGTAATTTTGCCATATCGTCTTGCATAAATGCATTTTTATTATTTCATATTCCATTTAGCACAAGACTGTTATATGTCATGACAATGCCATCTATTTAGCTATTGGGGAAAATACTTGGATAAAAAGAATATCCTATAAAAATATTGGAGTAGAGAGACTGAAACAATGACATTTTGCGGCTCTCTTCGTCGTGTTTTCCTCGTTCTCAATAATCCCACCCCAATGGGCTGCATACTAAATCAGATGAAATCGTGATTCCGCTGACGTCATCCACTTGTTGGGGACGCTAGAGGCCTGTTATGGTAGGCGTGGCTAAACGGCAGATTAAAAGACTAATTTCTCGTCATATGCGCGTTGCTAAATTGTTGTATATAGTCGAATCTTCTCAAAATATGATTCTAATTCACATAATAATCATATTCAAGACTTTTTTTCTCGTGTCGTACGCACTTTAAAGAGAAGGCCAACTACAAGTTGTTTTACTTAATTTCATATCAGTTTATCTGGACGGACCTCATACTCCATGCGGACGCTCGGTGGGTCAGCCATGCGATCGCTCCAGTCTCTTTGCAGGATCCTGTCCTTCTGCTGAGACAGGTAGTCTAGCTCTTTGCTGCAACTTTGCATGTATTCGTACAGAGAGGCCAGGTGGTTGCGTCTCTTTATGGAGCTCTCCTACAAAGATACGGAACAAAACGTCAGAGGAAAAGCCATCCAACACAAGGACTGCCGGGGAATGGCGCCACTCACCAACAGTTGATCGTATTTGTCTTTAAGCGTGGCATATTGGCCCTGTTGGAATATAAGTCATTTTTTAAGAGAAAAATTTAAACATGATACTCTATAATGACAATATGGGCTTCAAGTTCATTAAAAAAAAAAAAAAAAAAAAAAAAAATTGAAATCAAAGAACACCTGCATACTTATAAAATTTTCCATGAACCAGGAATTGACAAACAATCACAATCACTTTTGTTAGCCATTCATCCCAGTGAGTGTTAATCTAGTTGTCATTTATCTCTAGTATGTGAATTTAAAATTAAATAGGCTCATTGTTAAATTGGAGAGGCAATATCATGAGGAAAAAGTTCTCAATATTTGCAAAAAACAAAATTGTAAAAAAAAACAAAAAACATTCCATCTATGTCCGCATATTTAATATGCCATGGTGAGCTGTCAGCAAATTAACAATACCGTATCTTGAACAAAATAATAATAAAAATAATGTTAGCAGAAGAGTTTTGAACAATTGTGAATGCTTATGGTCCAGTGCCATTGACGGCGCTGCCATTTTGACTGGGGGGGCGAATTCCTTCACTCACCTCACCCAGTCAAAATGGATTGGACATCTAGCTCCTTAAATGGCAGCCAATAAGTAAACGATATTGCTTAATGTACAGCAGTCTTAAAACTCAATACCACTAGTCACAAGTATTAGTAGATAAGTAAATACAGTGATACCTCTACAAAAAAATTGAGTTCTTTCCAGGACCTGGTTTGAAAGTCGAAATGGTCGTACTGTATGTCGAGCGGGATTTTCCCATAAGAATACATTACAATTCAATTAATTCGTTCCACAGCCCAAAAACTACACTAAATCGTTAATAAATACTGCTGGTGCAATTGCAAATAGCAATTAATCATAGCAAAACATATGCGAAACGTATGCTTTTAGTAACATTGTCTACTCTGAGAGTCTTTTTAGTTTCGAGTGCTTTCAAGTCTTTAAGGTTGGCTTTGTCCTCTGTGTCAATTTTAAAAGTGACTATTGTAGCACTGACTATCAAACGTCATAATTAACTGTATGTACAGTATTTTCTTTTTCACTGTTGCTCTGGGCTGGCTTTTCCTCTTCACAAGTATTCATTTTTATGAAAAATGTGTCACTCAAGTCATCACTACCAGTATCTTCTTGTACTGTGTGCACATTCTTTTTGGTAAAGCACATTTTAGCATAATGATTTTTGCTTTTTACGCTCTGCACAAGTTTTCCCAAAAGCAGGTCACTGTCACGGTTTATGCTTTTCTCCACACTTCTTTCAGTTATATTGTCTTTGATCATTGTCTTATAAATACAAATTGGAATAATAAGATAATGTATAATGCATATAAAATTACTGTAATTTTCCGACTATAAGCTGCTACTTTTTTCCTTCATTTTGAATCCTGAGGCTTACAGTCCAGTGCAGCTTATTAATTGATTTATTTTGGTTAATAGGCAGCACATGCCTCCTAGCATGCATTGCAGCGCTACAGATGTAAATAAGCAAAAATCATGTTCTGTGCTAATTTTTTATTCAATTACTGTTCCAGTTGTTTTATTAATTGTTTGTCTTGGTATTTGGTAACACTTTATTTGACAGCGGCGTCATAAGGCTGTCATAAGACTGTTATAACAATGACATGACACTATCATGGGCATTAATGAACGCTTATGACAGATGTCATTAAGTGTCATCCGGAAAATTATGTTACCAACTCCATTCATGTCCAGCTCGGATCTTTTACATCCATTCAAAAGTAAGATGTTTGCCGGATAACACTAAATGACATCTGTTATAAGCATTCATTAATGCTCATGACAGTGTCATATCATGGCACCACTGTCAAATAAAGTGTTACCAAATACCATAACTAGCAATGAATGAAACAACTGGAACAGTAACTGAAGAAATAATTAGCACAGAACATGAATTTTGATTTTTATTTACACCTGTAGCACTGCAATGCATGCTAGGAGGCATGTTGGACAACAACAGTATTGACAGCAGGTGGCAGCTGAGGTTGACTCTGTCCCCAAGGGAGCATCGATGGCAAATTAAAGCTTTTTGAAGCAATGAAGCTTTGCAGCCAATTGGTTCAAAGCTTCATGGTGGTTCATTTGGTCTTCTGACCGTCGTATGATGCCGCTGTCTAATGAAAAGTTACCGGTTAACCCTTTATTGCCAAACATATCACATTTGATACAGCTAAAATTTCATGATTTTGAGACTAATTCAGAATTTTGACAATTCTTTTTGGAAAAAAAATGATGGATGCAAGTCAACGCATGCATCTGTAGGTTTAATGAGAAAAACAAACAGGATTTAGCAAGGATTATAGATATCAGAGTGCTTATTACTAAAGATGTCCTGATCGATCGGGTCCGATCACGTCATTTTCAAGGTATCGGAATCGGCAAAAAAATATCGGACATGGCTTTTTTTAATTTTTTTTTTTTTTTTTTTTTATCGTTTTCTAATTGTATTTAACGTTACAGACAAAATGTCTTACACTCATCCAGAGTAGTTTTGGCTTAAAGTAGGGCTATCAAATTTATTGCGTTAACGGCAGTAATTTTTTAATTTTTTTTTTTATTAATCACGTTAAATAATTCACAAATGCGCTGCACGACCCACTCACGCATTGTTGCGTCCAATCTATAAAGACGCCCTTTTACCTGTAATTAGCGCTTAAAGGCAGTGTATAATGAGTAGAGAGAATCTTGACAGCCTTTGGAGCCATTTTTTATGTGGATAAAGCCTTACAATACCTCTCTCAGCAATTCAAAATAGCGTGGGAGGCAATGTGGGGAAGGAAGGTAGTAGTTGATCATTTTCTTAACACCCTATGTCCTTTCCCAACGTAGAGAAGATATATCAATTGGTGCCCCTACGCACAGTCATGGTTGCACTTCCCATCATGCATTTGGGCAGAAGTTAAATGGCTGCAGTATCATTTACTGAAAGCTCAACAAATACACTAGATGGCAGTATTTAGTCACAATATACAAAGTCATATTTATCCTTTAAGAATTACAAGTCTTTCTATCCGTGGATCCCTCTCACAGAAAGAATGTTAATAATTTAAATGCCATCTTGAGGATTTATTGTCATAATAAACAAATACAGTACTTATGTACTGTATGTTGAATGTATATATTCGTCCGAGTTTTATTCTTTTTTTTTTTAATGCATTGCCAAAATGTATATGACAGGGAAAAATTATCGGGAATGATTGGAATTGAATCGGGAGCAATAAGAAAGCAATCGGATCGGGAAATATCAGGATCGGCAGATACTCAAACTAAAACGATCGGGATCGGATCGGGAGCAAAAAAACATGATTGGAACAACCCTACTTATTACACATATTCATTTTGACCTTTCTTTTTACAAATTTGAAAAAAAGGTTTCATTAGGACCTTATTTTCAAATTTTGGGATTCTCTGATAATTGCTTCATGTTGCAGGTATTTAATATCTTTTGGTGTAAATATCCCATAATACAGTGAGGACTGCTGGGGCTTATTGTCCTGTGCGGCTTTTCTATGAATAAATGCCGTTTTCGTGTCACATTTGGTGGGTGGCGGCTTATAGTCAGGTGCGCCATTATAGTGCGAAAATTACGGTACGTAACGAATCCAGTTCTAATGTTGCGGTTGTGTTTTGCATGCTGCTCCTGAACGCACTGTTTGACTGATGACAGAGTGTGAGAGAGGTGCGAAAGACTGGGACGTTTTTACTTTCTCTTTTCATGTTCTGTTGTTGTTTGAGTTGGCTATGCCAGACAGTAGCCGTTGTAGTTCTGAAAATAAATGATTAAAATACTGACGAAGTTGGCGACGTCCTTGCCGATGTCAAAACAATATTTGTCTAGTGAATTTTTCTTTTATCTTAGACAATAGTTATAGGTGGTTTTAATTACCTGACATGTTTCGGCCGACTCTCAGATAATAATTGTCACCCGTGTGCACACCACGCTTGATTTTCTGTATCATTTTCATCTTAATTTCAATGCTAAGCGTCACCTTTTTTTCACCTCCTGCACTAACCTTCTTGGGACCCATGTTGATTTCTCTCACAAGAAATTCAGGGAAACAATGAAATTGCAACGCTGTCATAAATTGTTGTATTTCGAGCACGTCGTCATATGTCGAGACAAATGGCAAGTCAAATTTTACGTCGGATGTCAAAAGGATTGTATGTAAATGAGATCGTATGTCAAGGTACCACTGTATATTTACATTTAGGCAAAAATATGGACGTAATGTGCTGTTTCTGTTTACACTGGACAGTTTTAGGTTTGCAGCACTATTTGATACATTTGACACTTCTGGCAGGTCAGTATAATGTTGCAAACTCTACAACTGGTCAACTCGAATTTCAACAGAAGAGATAAGTGTTGCCACTAACTCTTCACTGAGAATATTTGAAAATGGTCATTTTGCTACCTGGGAAGACGTGCTGGGCTTCAACTGCTCGCTGTAGGCCTCAATTTCTTTATGCAGAATGTTGTGAGCCGCTATTTGTTTTTCAACATCAGAAAGACTCTGACCGTATCCTTCAGTGTCTAAACGCCGCTGGAACATCATGTTGCACAGATGAGAAATGTGAGCTTTTTCCACAAAGTCACAGACAGAGTTTATCAGGGATGTAAAGTTGGTCAACAGACCTGTTTTTCCTCCAACGCGGTACCCCAGTCTATTCTTGACACAGGCACCAAGTCTTGCACCTGATCGTACAGATCTCTGTAGGTAGCGCAGTCCTTCACCCAGCGGTCGTGAAGATTCCTCACACTGAGAATCAGAATGTGTTTTAGTCATTTTTAACCAGAAATCCCGGAATGACTCACTACTTATATTGCCATTTCAGGCTAGGAGAAAAATACAAAATTGAAAAAATGGTCACAGGACCGAAAATTGAATTGGTCTCATTTGCATGAAATTCAGTAAGAAGCATTAAGAAAGCTACATTAGCCTGTTAGGTAGTCCAGACTCATCATCATAGAGACAATTATGTATTCACAAAAAATGTTTTAGAACTGTTATATAGGAAGAGCTTCTAAGAATAATACAATTTAAATCCATTTTTAAGTACATCACGATTTTGTCTCGCTAAAACTAATGACACTGTATTTAATGTTGACCATGATGTAGTTCCTCAGAGAACAAGGTACTTTTTTATATGCCACTTCATATAAAATGTTTAAGAATCACTGATTTTTCGGGAAAGAATACATGACTTAACTCTTTCACTGCCATTGACAGCGTTAGAAGTCCAATCATGTGGCTATTTTTAACCCTTAGCTGTGAATTTCAATGAGTTTGTTACTGGTAGACAGCCAATCCGTTTGAAGTAGGAGGTTCCCACAAACCTTGCCATTTAAAAACCAATTATGGAATTATCTTTTTTTTTTTTTTTAAATAAAAAATGACATCCTTTAAAAGGTGTCCTCTTGTATGAATGCATTCTTGAAATCAACTGATTACTACTGTTGAAAAGACGGGAATTTTTGTAGTGTGGACATGAGCAAGTGGCAGCACTGTGAGACCTTGAGCAAGTAAACACTCTGCAATCTTAGTAGCCATAGTGAATTAAGGATGAAATTCACATTATCCCATTATGATGTTGCAGCGGTCAATGAGGAATCTAAATAGATTTCAAGAATGCATTTGTACAGAAGGATGACTTAATTAAGAAAAATAAAATTAAAAAATCCATAATTGTTTCTTAAATGTCTTTCATGGTTTAAATTACTATGAATAAAATATTTCTTCAATCACTCTTTCATCAGTCTTGGCTACATTTGTCCAATAATGATGGAAATTAAGGGCCCCCTTGGTAGCCTGAAATGTAATTGCATATAACTGACTTTCCAATATATGAATTTAAAATTAAGACTTTGCCGGTAAAATGTTGTCTATAAAAGTTCTAAAGCAAAATCTAAAATCTAAAAAATCTAAAATCTAAATCAAACTACATAAAGGAATGAAATGAACAAAAAAAATATTTTTATGATCAGTCAAAATTGTTTTTCAAACAGATTATGTGACTAGCACCTTAGAGACAGTCATTTGCTTAGCCAAAAATAAATAAATAAAAAATAAAACACCTGAGGAGAGAAGAGGGAAGATGGATTTACGTATTTTTTTTAAAAATCTAAGCTTTCAAAAGCGACAACAACTACTGAGCGAGAATCAAGGAACCAAGATGATGAACATGAAACGCCGGAGAGCACCACCAATAGTTTGCTCCACTAAAGACATTAATCCTCAAAAATGATTGGAAACAAAAAAAAAAAAAATGCTCATTTTTAATGTATTATTATAAATGTTGGTGGTGGGAAAATTCAGTCAAAAAGGATGCAGCGTCTACTTCCCCTACAACAGGGGTGTCCAAACTTTTTGCAAAGGGGGCCAGATTTGTTGTGGTAAAAACGTGGGAGGCCGACCTTGGCTGATGTCCTTTACGTAGAAAAATATATTTAAGCAAATTTTAGCAAGCCATGTTGTGTGTCACATTTGCTTCATCTTTTTTTTTTTAAATTAATAATTTCAACAATCTCGCAACTAGCCTTTGTGGCATTCTCTTTCGACTCTCAGGCTCTTGCGAAATACTGCTGCTGTGAAATTAAGCTAGCTAGTTGCTTCAATTTCTCGCTGCGTATCTTCCCTGTAATCTTTTCGTACATGTCAGCATGTCTTGTTTGGTAATATCGCCTCATATTGAACTCTTTAAAAACAGTGACTGTCTCTTTGTAAATGAAGCAGACGCAGTTGTTGCGTATTTTAGTGAAGAAATAGTCCAATTTCCACCTATCGCTGAAACGTCGGCCGTCGCAGTCAACTTTCTTTTTTTTGTTGATGTTTGCCATTTTAGAAAATTGGAAGGGTCACATGGGGTAATGTTGCTTGGAGTGCTCCTGCCTTTTAGTGGGTAAATGAGGAGCAGCATTTAGTGTGTAAGCTATTTCGTATGCTGGTAGCAGTACTGCTGACCAATTTATTAGGTCTGTGTTTGGGCCAGACATTATTGATTTTATGACAGAGGCTGGGGGCCAGATGAAATTTGACCACGGGCCGCATTTGGCCCCCGGGCCGGACTTTGGACATGTCTGTTCTCTTCCAGACTCAGTCCACTGTTTCTGCAGGTCGCCCGAAGCCCTTCTCCACAATCTTTCTCAGTGTGTGGCCACCTCTTCTGGTTGTGCAGCGTTTCCTGCCACACTTTTTCCTTCCCACAGACTTCCCACTGAGATGCCTTGATACAGCAATCTGGGAACAGCCTATTCGCTCAGAATTTTCTTTCTGTGTCTTAGCCTCTTGCTTGAGGGTGTCAATGATGGCCTTCTGGACAGCAGTCAGGTCTGCAGTCCTGCCATGATTGCGGTTTTGAGTAATGAACCAGGTTGGGAGTTTTTAAAAATCTCAGGAATCTTTCGCAGTTGTTTTGAGTTAATTCGTTGATTCAGATGATTAGGTTAGTAGCTTCTTTAGAGTACCTTTTCATTTTTCAATTTTTTGAGATAGGGATTTTTGGTTTTTCTTTACTTTTTTGCCTAAATCATCAATATTAAAACAATAAAAGGCTTGAAGTACTTCAGTCGTGTGTAATGAATCTAAAATATATGAAAGTCTAATGTTTATCTGTACATTACAGAAAATAATGAACTTTATCACAATATGCTAACTTTTTGAGAAGGACTAATACATTCACTTTGAAGGCAACATGCATATTGGCATCAGAGCAATCGTGAAAAACCGATGTAAATATTATGCAGTATCATTTTAAAATGCTTTTATCAGCCGATAACTCTCCTGTTGGTTTGTTAAAAAAGTTCCCGTTTTTGGGTCAGCCTGTATTTATTTTTGCAATCCATTAAAAAACAAATTATGAAAAAATGATTATATCATTTTAATTGCCCTTTGGACTTGGAGAGAAAACATGAAAATGGGCGTAGTGCTGAAGGGAATGTGGAAGTGATGGTTTATCTTGATGTGACAGTATACGAGGTGTGTCCGCTAGGCATGCGTGTTAACAGTTTTCAAAGAACTATACACTCAACTCACTCTCGATCTATTTCGTTGGCCTGCGGGTGCTTCAGACGCTTAGCCTTGTCCACGTCCATAAAGAGGTCCTTCAGCAGGCCCTCGGCTTCCGCCAGGTTGTCTGAGTTCTCCTTCTGGTGGATCAGTTTTTGGTTCCTCCCCTCACGCTGGGCGTCCTGCACAACAGCTCGATTTAATCTCGTAGGTTTTTTCGTCAAGTAAAACGCAATTGAGTCTTTCTTACCACAGCCAGCAGATCTTCTGCACTTAGGATGTCCTTCTCCACTCGATCCGCATTCTTCTGCATGCGAGCAATTAGCTGAGCCAGGTCATTGGCCTGGCTCCTGTGGAGAAGACATGAAAAATGGATTATTCAATGCTTCTGTGTAATTGAAAGAATGCTCTTAAAAATGACTGTGAAGAATTAGTGAGTAAAACTGACATGTTAGCAATTAGTGTGAAATAAATTTGTGCTGAAAGGTACAAATTACAGCCTTATACGACAGCATCAGGCTAAACCAGTCTGTTCGGTTTGGTATTTTGAGCAGTTTTATGAAAATAACGTTTTTAAAGAATTTATGTTCAATCATCAGCTGCTACTGACGGCAATGGACGTCCGATCCATCCAACCCTCACACTTCAAATGGATCGCTTCTACTCGTGATAAACTGATTTCAATTCCTAGCAAAAGAAAATAGCCACATGATTAGACATCCGTCACTGTCAATGAGTTAAAACAGCGTTGATGTTTTTGCATCACTTTGTTAAGTACATCTCCAATGAAATGTGGCTAATGACCGCCATACACAAAGATTCATTATCAGCACTTCGCTCACAAAGTGGTGACCTGTGAGTGCTCTCGGCATGTTTGCTTTGTCATTCTTTCCTCACCTCTGCGATATGAAAAGCAACTATGTGTCCTGACACACCCGCAGCGGGACAGGGGGTGTATGGCATTGCCACCCCCTTTCAATCATGTCAGCTGCCGGAATGCTGTCAGACGGAAATGCACATGAATGGCAACATTCATGTGCAGCAATGTAGTAAGACACTGAGTTGGCCTGAGGCATGAGTCAACTAAGCAATTAAGTAACATACTAATACGTACAGCATACTATTATTGTATATACAGATAGTCCCAGGTTACAACGTACCCTTTTTGCTTGATTTAGATTTTACGACGCATGTCTTATCCGTCATTTGGTCTTCAGTCGTTGGTTAAACAATACCTTATTGTACCTCACAGCATCTTATTTTTTAATTTATTTGTGAAATGTGTAGTTCAGAGGTCGGGAACCTATGTTTCACGAGCCATATCTGGCTCTTTTGATGAGAGCATCTGGCTCTCCGCCAACCCGTAATTTTGAATGTGGAACCGGCCGGCTCGTTTGACATCAACGAGCTGTGATGAGCTGATGGTCCATTTCCACATTTTTCATGGACCTTCAAACATATGTCACAATAATATGCTTTAATCTGGAGCATATAAAAATGCATAGAGGAAAATTAAACCACGAATGTGAACTGCGTGGTACCTCAGGTCATAGAGGTGCACAATCAGTTCGACTTTAATGACTTTTTCGCCTGTCAAAATTGTCGCCACTTCCAGGAGAGCGAGACTCACGGAATATCTGCTCCGAGAGGCTTCACCTTTCTCGGCCACTGTTATTTACAAGTTTCCTGGTTGCGATTTCCACTTCCAGGAAATATATGCAGTGCCACACCATGATTCTATTTGTTATTTTCCAAGTAGTGAGTGTGCAACGACTGTAACATACTAAGTAACGATTTCAGGCTTTTGTTGTTATTTTCCTAAGATTAAAATCTAAATCTCAATCTTTTACGAAGTAAAAGCCGAGCGTGCCTCGCAAGGTTCCCGACCCCTGGTGTAGTTGTTTGTAATGTTGACTTTTGTTTTGTGATACATGCTTTTATTTTGGCGCAGGACGCGTAGTTCACGTAGTACTTGTACTTTCGCACGCAAGTAAAAGCGCATTTACACACGAAGAAAATGTATTTGCGCACACGAAGAAGAGTGCACTTGCACACGCATGGAAAAGCGCATTTGCTCCCAAGAAGAAGTCACGCAGCCATGAGAGAGAGAGGGGAAAGATTACAGCTTAGCTTGCTGTCCACTTAAGACTTAGCTCCAACATCTTGCCGAGGACAGTACAATGACATGTTTTACATGTTTTTGGATAGTTATTTTGAGATTCAAGGGGTATTTAGGGATACTTAAAGGGTTCATTCCGACATATGCGGAAATTCAGGATATGTCGCCAGTAGGATTGTTCCGATCATGTTTTTTTGCTCCCAATCCGATCCCGATCGTTTTAGTTTGAGTATCTGCTGATCCCGATATTTCCCGATCCGATTGCTTTTTTTTTTTTTGCTCCCAATTCAATTCCAATCATTCCCGATAATTTTTCCCGATCATATACATTTTGGCAATGCATTAAGAAAAAAATGAATAAAACTCGGACGAATATATACATTCAACATACAGTACATAAATACTGTATTTGTTTATTATGACAATAAATCCACAAGATGGCATTTACATTGTTAACATTCTTTCTGTGCGAGGGATCCACGGATTGAAAGACTTGTAATTCTTAAAGGATAAATGTGACTTTGTATATTGTGACTAAATATTGCCATCTAGTGGATTATTATGAGCTTTCAGTAAATGATACTGCAGCCATTTAACTTCTGCCCAAATCAGGGCTGTCAAACGATTGAAAATTTTAATCGAGTTAATTACAGCTTAAAAATTAATTAATCGTAATTAATCGCAATTAATCGTAATTAATTCAAACCATCTATAAAATATGCCATATTTTTCTGTGAATTATATATATATTCTGTAAAATAAATTGTTGGAATGGAAAGATAAGACACAAGATGGATATAGACATTCAACATGCGGTACATAGGGACTGTAGTGGGCATTTCACTCTACTGTCATTTAAATCTGTCTATGCTGTCCTAACTCCGAAGCGTCTACTTTTTCCAAAGCTAGACAGCTAGTGAACGACGCCTTAATAATCAGACTTCTTCCTTTTTCATCTGATTTATTAACAAAATGGCCTCAAACCATTGTCCTCTTTAGACCGTCTTAAAACAACCAAAAAAAAGTACACAAGCATTGCATTAGCAACAACGTTAGCTTAGCACACTATACAGGTTAACTAAACATAAACAAAAAGCGTCTCATACAAAAAATATAACATTTCGCTTACTAACATAATATGTACATTCTTTACAACAACCATACTTACGGACAAATCTTGTCCAAGGATCATATAAGCACAACAGAGACGTCGTGCAGCCATATTGAACTGGCATGAAATCAATAAACCATGTCGCAAAGCGGCCACAAGAGTTCGCTGTTAGACAGCACAAAAAGCCTTGCTTTAAACTTACCGAAAGGCAGAATACTTTCTGAGCGGGACATGTGCGTTAATTGCGTCAAATATTTTAACGTGATTAATTTAAAAAATTAATTACCGCGCGTTAACGCATTAATTTTGACAGCCCTAGCCCAAATGCATAATGGGAAGTGCAACCATGACTGTGCGTAATGGTACCAACTGATATATCTTCTCTGCGTTGGGAAATAAAATAGGGTGTTAAGAAAAAGACCAACTACTACCTTTCTTCCCCACGATAATTCTAATCGTTGCGAGAGGGATTGCAAGGCTTTAGCCAATTAAAAAAAGGCTTAAAAAGGCCGCCAAAATTCTCTCTACTCATTTTCCGTTGGCTTTTGGCTCTATGTATACGTAGTCGGTGCCATTATAGATTGAGCGCGACAATGTGTGAGTGGGTAGTGCAGCGCATGCATTAATTGCGTTAAATATTTTAATGATATTACCGCCGTTGACACGATAAATTTGACAGCCCTACTTTAAGCCAAAACTAAAAACTCTGGATGAGTGTAAGACATTTTGTCTGTAACGTTAAATACAATAAGAAAATGATTTTTAAAAATTTTTTAATTATATATATATTAAAAAAGGCATGTCCGATATTTTTTTGCCGATTCCGATACTTTGAAAATGACGTGATCAAACCCTATCGATCGGCATCGATCGAGACATCTTTAGTCGCCAGGAACGGAACTTGTATGTAACCCGGGGACTATGTGCATATAGGATAGGTGTGTAACGATACATTGATCAAATGAATTGATGGAAATGCAAAACATGGATCACCATTGTCATCTTTCAGATATGTTAGATATTTATTTTATACAAAAGAATGGTTGTCAATTAAATTTCTAAAATGTTTCTGGAGTAAATTTGACAAAAAAACAGAAAGTCAAAATTACTTTGAATTTATTATTAACTGGCAGACTTTGTAATATTAGCAAATATTGTACTGTTGCTTGAAGAATCAATATTGTATTTTCATGAAATCGATGTCATCGATGACGTAAATGTGTCGACGAGCACAACATGCCATCGACAGTTGATGAGAAGTTTATAATAATAATATATATTATAATAACAAACTGTTGAAAGGCTCGAAAGGCAAGAGTTTTGAGTGGGGAAGAGGACAGCGGGACAATATGAAAGTGGACAAGAGTGTCCAAAGCATGGTCTTATTTTCAAGAAAAAATGGATGGTTTCAGTTTTGCGTGCAGCCTTTGTAACGCCACCACCTCGGCTATGAATGAACACCTGAAACGCAGACACTCAGGTGTACTGTTAGAAGTCAACAGAAGACATAAAGCTGGAGGATCGTTAAGTCCATATACTAACAACCAGTAACTAACGACACTTTAACTTAAGTTGTGCATTGTATTAATGTGCATCATTAGGTTTAATATTTTTGGGTGCAGCGATTAGCAGTTAAAATTACAGAGTTGTGTTTCAGCTTTCTGCATTATGTGGCCAACATTAACGGCTATTTCACTACACTGACTGGTCAAATTGTGTTAGGGCTTGTAGGCATATTGCTAGACCCACTGCTTTACATATTAATAAATAGAAACACGTGACATCTATTTATTTACTCTACTCAACACCATCTGAGCGTTTTTTCTGAGCTGCTGAGAAAAATTTAACAAAAAAAGAGCAAGCTTGACACCTGACCATGTAGACATGCTCACATTCCATCACTTAATGCTTAGCGAGAACAATGTAGAGATATGAGAGAAGTCAGAATTGTGTTAAATCCTGTTGGATAAGTGTTCTGAATCTGTTTTATTTTGCAGTCACTTGCATTGGTGTTAGTTAATGTCAGCATTTGACCTCATGTATTTATTTTTACTTTATTAAAGAATTGAAATAAGTGTTCAAAAATGTTTTTGTGAATTGATAATCATGAACTCAAAATGAATCGCGAGAATAGTCAAAAAAATTTCATTGTTGGACTAGTCGACTAGTCGTAAAAATAGTCAACGGACTAATCGGAAAAAAATAATCATTTGGGACAGACTTACACTGATGTACTGTATATATTCATTCATCCTCTGAACCGCGTATCGTCACGAGGGTTGCGAGGGTGCTGGAGCCTATCCCAGCTAACAATGGGGAGGAGGCAGGGTACACTCTAAACTGGTTGCCAGCCAGTTACAGGGCACATGGAGGGGAAGTTTACATTTCAACACATTTCATGTACAGTGGGGAGAACACGTATTTGATACACAGTCAATGGGAAAACCCATTGGCAGTGTATCAAATACTTGTTATCCCCACTGTACGTATTTACATGGTTCCGTCATGGTTCCGTCTCCATTCAAACAATTCCGCGTGAAAACGATGTATTCATGCAGGACCCTAGGGGAAGTGCAGTTTTACAAAGCGACAGCCAATGATGCACTTCCCTGACAACAACCTCTTCAGCCCGGAAGACAACATACCCGACCACTCGAAGTAATGGCATCCACGCCTTTTTTTTCTTAACATACTGTATATATATCTCGTTTTCTCCCGAAGACTCTGGAGTTTTTGGAGTTTTTCCTTGCCGACATGGAGGGTCTAAGGATGGGGGATACCCATGACTTGAAATTATTTATTCATCTTTGTTGCTTCGTTTGCTGTTTCTGATTGTGTATCATATTGCCTCTGCAAAGCCCTTTGAGAGAACATTTTTGTGATCCAGGGCTATACAAATAAAATTGAATTGAATTGAATTGAATATATTTACTCCTTTCACACCTAAGGCTATTTTGGCCGAATTTGCATGCATTTGATGTGGCCTTTATATTTAAAGAAGAAATTGTTCGCAATGGCTAAGGTTGATTCCTTTTTTTCAGGACAATATAACCTTCGTGTTCAAACTGTTGTTTTCTTTACTGACAAATTATAAGTAACATTTTGGACCCAAAAAGACAAAAAAAAAAAATCCCCAAATCTTTTGTCAAAATTTGAATATTGATGTCCCATTGACATCCAAACATGCTTGACCTACCATTTTGAAGCTTGACAATATCTATTCAACTTGTTAGGATAAACATTAAACAGAATGGCTCCAGAGACATGCAACAATTCACGCACACACTCACACCTACAGACAATTTGGAATGTTCAATCAGCCTGCTATGCATGTTTTTGGGATGTGGAAGGAAACTGGAAAAACTCTCACAGGCACTGGGAAAACATACAAATTCCATACAGGAAGGTCAGAGGTGGGATTGAACCAACTTTCTAAGAACTAGGCAGACATGCTAACCACCAATGTTCCCTCTAAGCTGCGTGCATGCGCAATCGCGTACTGCTTGCGCATACTCAGCGCACAAAATAAAATTCACGACGACTGTTGACGCTGCAGTTATGTGTCAATGCGACACTCCTATTGGTGCGTTCGATACGGCAACACAATGCTCCTATTGGTGGGCTCGAGACGGCAACGCAACACTCCTATTGGTCCGTTCGAGGCGGCAACGCGGCACTCCTATTGGTGGGTATTACACAGTGTTGGGCACGTTACTTTAAAAAAGTAATTAGTTACATTACTCACTACTTCTTCCAAAAAGTAACTGAGTTAGTAACTGAATTACTCTATAGTAAAAGTAACTAGTTACCAGGGAAAGTAACTATTTCCGTTACTTTAAAAAGAACTTGTTGTATGTCAAAGAATTTGAAATTTTCTGAGCAGTATTCGAGTCAGTGGAATAGAGAAGAACAGACAGGTAGTTAACTTGTTAGGTGCTTCAGCAGATTTGAATTGCTTACCACAGATGTCGACAAAAGCTTTGCCCCGGGACATAAATTACACATTACATGCAGGTTCTTTCCTTTAATTTCGACAAACTTGAAATAGTGTCTATATCTCCACCTCTTAAAGGACTATTTTTCTTCTGTATGCTCTGCCATCCCGACCCTGTGCATCTGTTTTGCGTGTGTGTGTTTGCCGCACCCGCTGTTCCGGTTTGCTTGTGAAATCACCGGCTCTGATTGGCTTATCACGACACATGACTCTAACCCTCAGCCAATCACAATCACTTCCATCGCATCTCTCGAGGGGCATTCAGGTAGGCTCGTTTCCCGACAATTCGCGTCACCTTCAAAGCGTCTGCAGTCCTCAAGATGGAAGCAGAATTATTGCTGGCTGACAGTGGGAGATGGGAACGTGGCTAGCATCAGGTGTAGCAAACACAGAAACGTTACCAAACTTTGGAAAGCATTGTCTAATTGAATGAGCAGGGACAAACAGCTTGGAGTCAGAAGTACGTGAGCTGTTCTCGAACCTGAACGCACCCCAAGTCTTGGATGACAAATCAACAGAACAGAGAGTCGACTCGACACGGCTGGTAGTTTCTTCAATTTATTCAGAGTAAGTAACGCACCGCTTTTGACCATTGGTAACGGTAACGGCGTTGTAACGGCGGAAAAAGTAATTAGTTAGATTACCCCGTTACTGAAAAAATAACGCCGTTACGTAACGACGTTATTTATAACGGCGTTACTCCCAACACTGGTATTACACTACGTTTTTATATAGTTGTGAGGTGGATGGTTTTACTGATTTACTGAAGCAACATTCCGCTGCTAATTTTTGCAAGTGTTATAGTATTAATTAATAGCTAATATCAGTGGTGTCAACAATAATCGATGCGGCGATGCATCCCGATGCGGGGCATGGACAATTCAATTCGATGCCGGCAACAAGCCGAATCGATTCAGCGCATTTTAAAATATAGAAGTACGTTCAAAAATCTTCCCTGCGCACTTCCGGTGATGCAACGGATTTGGTTTCCCCATTTGCATTATTATTCTCATGTGTCATTTTTTACACACTGCACAACTCTGGTCAAGTTTCCCACCAACCTCGTAGAAGCCAAAATGTCTCCAGATGTCTGCTTTCAATGTTTTAGGTGCATCAATAATCTTTCTCGCTCCCTCTTTCTCCGCTTCAGCCATTGTTATATTATGTCCTATCTCTTAGAGGTTAGATCTTGTGCCCGAACCCAAAATGTTAAGCATTCACGTTCGGGTCGGGTCGGGTCCGGCCGCCACACCAGACTAATAAATTATATTTAAAAAAAGGGATAAAACCAGAGCAGGCTCTCTGTATTGTTCATTTGCTTGTGCACGCACATGAAGGCAGTGGCGCCGCCCGCTTTTTCTTCTTCTCCTCCCACTGTGGCGCTTGCGAGTCGTTACGAAAGACACTTTTATTTATGCACACAAAGGCAACACAAATGTGATCCTCTTGAATCTTCTCCTCTGTGTGTCTGCAAAATCGCATGTTTTTTTTTCATATTAAACTTTCCCGGCGTTATTTCATTGTGTAAATGCTTTTATTATGATCATAAAAATATGTAGACTATTTAAACATTAAGAAAACGTTTTTTTTCTGCCAACTCGAAGAAATGAAAATAAATTGCTGCTGCTGCGTTTATTTTTCTTTTCCGCATCACCCCCCCAAAAAAAAAAAAAAAAGTAAAATTGGGGTTTTTCGGGCTGGGCCGAGTCAGGCTTCAATACCAGCGGGCCGTGTCGGGTCGGGCTGGATTTTTTAGGCCCGATCTAACCTCTACTATCTCTCTGCTCTCTCTCGATTGTAAAAAACTGATATTTCCTCATGTTGAAACAGATTTTTATGGCTGCTAAAATGGCTGCTGCACTTCATTTTAATTCATTATTTTTTATTGTTATGTGGTAGCAACTGATTGTATTTCTAAGTTGATTGCACATATATAGTGGGCTAGGCCAACATTTTATTTTTGTTCTACATTGCAATGTCGTTGATGTTTTGTTTGCAACTGAACTGATCCCTGGATTGATATGGCGATAAAGATGCTGCTAAACTACAATATTTTCTTTGTCGTTTTCTTTATAATATTTACTTAAATATTTTTATTGATGGATCGTTGTGACTAAAATACACTGACTGTTATTACTGATTTTGCACAGGAGTTCAGATGTTGCACTGTGTGAAAGGCTGCTACTGTGTGTAAAAAAAAGAGAAAGCCCTGGTCTCATTCAAAGCACTAACTAAATGCTGTGATCTGTTGTTGTTGTTTTTTTTTAAATTGCCGAATCGAACTGAATCGAATAGTGACCATCTGAATCGAATCGAATCATGGTCCTCCGCATCGTAATCGAATCGAATTGTGAGGGCAGTGCCGATGCACACCTCTATCTAATATTAGAACTAACATAAGCTAGTTAATTAGACCAACAAAATTGTTTTCTGTATCATTTTGCAATGTAACTCAATGAGCAACAGGTGTCTAGCCAATAATACTATACAGTTCAGTTCACTTACTTTACCAGCAAATCATAGCAAGTGACAGTGTCTGCCCAAACGTGCCGTGCAGGTTAGCTCACTAACAGCAGTGCAGCAGAGATAAAAATGCTAACCCCTCAACATGGCGAAAGGAACCAGCAGTGATACTACATTCAAAAATCCAAAGTGAAAAAGAAATGCAGTTCTTAAAGATGGAATGGCTGTTGGTAATTTGCTACGATCCAAGGTTCTGACCAGGCATGATACTGGTTTGTAGCCACAGCGTACACATCTGATGTTGCTCACAGTGGTCCTCAGTGTGCTCAAGGAGCTTGTGTGTCTGCTCAGACACATGAAAATTTTGAGGGAACTTTGCTACGTAACTCTTCCACTGTGTCATCCTGATGTAAATGAATAGGAAAATGAACTCTCTCATTTAAAAAAATATACGTATATAATTCTGAGAAAACGTCTGTATTTAGCATATAGTATAGAGCACAGCCAATCTGCATCTCTACTTTCATCGTTTTCATTTCTCTTAGCCTCGTCGCCGGTCGCAGTTGTTCAATTAACCAAGCAAGGCTATGTTTGAAATGCAGGAGAAAACTGGAGCACATGGGGAGAACATGCAAACTCAATACATACATACATACATACATACATACATACATACATACATACATACAGTTGAAGGCCAGAGCCCAGGATTTAACCCTTGATTTCAGAACTGTGAGGCACTGTGCTAACATGTCACCAAACTATAGAATATACTGTATAAATATTAGTTTAAAACCATGGACCTGTTCAGTTACACAATTATTATATAGTTAATAATTTCATATGTATTTCTGTGGAATGTTGTTTGTTGCAGTAATATTATTTGTTGCTTAATTGTTTTTCACGACTGACAAATTGTATTTGCTCACTGCCATTGATTTAAAATAATAATAAATAATAATCTAGCAGATGATGGTTTGAACAGTAAATGCATCATGTACTGGTTTATTAGATTGGTCATTTGCAAAGATTACAGCCCCCTCTAACAGTATACAAAAGAATCACTGATTTAAATGTAAATAAAATAGCTAAGATTTCATTTTAAATATATCAGACATTGCATGCAACCTGTTTAAGCTGCTTTTTTTAACCAAGTACATTTTAGTCATAATTTTGTGTTGGTTGTTTTAAAATATATATAGTAGCTACAATTTTACAAATTTGTGCGCCACATTTTAACTTAATATTCTTTTAAATACTCGGTTTTTAGACCCAGTGATATTGGAATTGCGATACACACTTTAACAGTAACTTACAACAATAAACAGAAACAACCCTTTTTTGTTGATGAACATTTAGTCCTACTAAGTACTGTGTTACTTTGGTCATTGCCGTGGCACTAATATAGCAAAGTTGTTTTTGAGGAAGTACTAAGCATTTACAAGTGTGGGAGCAACAAATTTTGATTACTAGCAACCACATGCATTAAACGAAGACAAGGCACAAAGTGTCTGGAGAACAGTTGGTAAATGGCCAACTGGCGTCAGAAGTCATTCGCTCATTCAATAAATCACACCCCCCTTGAAGACACACGCACGTATTTTGCTTCTCATTTCCTTTATTGAAAACATGAACGCTGCCTCCTATCCATAAATCAGCTGGGATAGGCTACAGCTCCCTCTTGATGAATGAATGAATGATATTACTGGAACGTCAATGCATTCTTGAAATTTTGTAATTGAAATTGAAAATAAAGTTTGAAAGTACAAGTAAATTGAGTAACCAGTTTGGTTCCAGAACTACAGTGATCCCTCACTACTTCTGGCTTCAAACTTCACGCCCTCAGTCCATCGCAGATTTTTTTTTTTTTTTTCAATTAAAAATTAATGAAGTATTTTGTAGAGCTGTCCCAATCGTATCACCTAGTCTCTCACTCTCGCTCCTGCTGCTTTTCTTGGTCAGACAGTGCACTGGAGTTGCTTATTAAAGTTAATGATGATTGACAGACTTTAAGGTTTGATCTTGCCAGAGACACTTTGAAGCCAAAACTTCTAAGCACCTAATTTGTCAATCATTGTTTAACTTGTTAAACAGTTGCTGTGGCAACTCATTGTGTGTAAGTGAGCAGCAATATCAGATTTGAGTGGACTCACTCAATGAAGCATTTAATAAAGACAAGCATTTTGTACTTTATTGTTGTTTAAAAATAATTCAGTTGGACAGTAACATGTTTAAGACTTATAATTATTATATTTGAAGTGCTTAGAAACCATTTATTAAAATTATACTTAAAAGTTTTTTTTTTATTATACTTTGGGGGGGGGAATATGTATTATTTGTATCTCTTTCCAGTGTTAAATCTGAATAAATACATTAAACACACACACACACACACAAAAAATTTGGGGGGCGTCCACTTCGTGTTTTATCATTTATCGTGGCGGGCTCTGGCCCTCATTAACTGCGAAAACAAGGGATCACTGTAATTCAAATTGGAAGCCTAACTCTCACTTAAGCATTTGCGAAATTAATACATTCATGTACTAGTATTTCTTATCTATTTTCAAATATTTTAAAACTTCAAGATGGAAGTCACCAATAAATGATCACTATTCCTGACTCATAATGGCTTCCCTTAGTGTGGTGTGTTCCCATTTTATTGCTTCTCAATCTCTTATCTGCAATACAAAAGTCCAACATGTGTACAACTTTGGAGTGGTCCTTTTAAACATGACAACAACAGCCATAGCAAAATTAATGGCTGTTAATCATCCACCATTGGAGACCCCCGACACTCCCTTGGCCCCTCTTGTCACAATTTTACGAGTGACAGGACACTCCCATTTACTTAAGCACCTCTGAGCTGAGTGACATGTGGTGTTGAGAAAGTGGAGATAAACAATGTGTTCTGTCACAAGAAATACGCTTGTTGTACACGTTGCACAATGACAGTCCATCATACTAATCACATACTACGAGAGCACAAAGCCTCCAAATGCAGCTTTATGATTCATGCTTGGAGTAAACTTGCATGATCTACTATTCTCTTTGTTTTACAGTTTATCAGGGGTGGGCAAAGTAGAGCGAGGGTGCTGCACACATACCATTTTTAAAGCTGGCTCATATTATATGTATTCGTATTATCATCAGTCCTGTAATATACATTTCATTAATGTAACCAATTTCTTTACTGTTAACCTCACTTAGGGGTAAAGTTGGCCTAACATTTATGCCTGATTATTTTGGGCAAAAACAATTTAGGAATGTGTGATCAAGCAGGAGAAAACCCAGCAAGTAAATTCCAGAAATGGAACCTGGATTTGAACTCTCAAGTCGCACTTGTTTATAGTTTGGCTTGGGTCTGTGACATATACTAAGGTGCTACTTACTGTATATGTTTTTTTTCTCCACTCTAACAGCCAACAGCCTGCTGTTTAGGTGATAATTATCTGGAGAAACTGTTGATATTTGATGCTAACAGATGCCTATTTAGCCTGTTGCTCTGTATTTTAATATTATTATTTTTTTGTAGTTTTTAGATCATGTTTCACAATAAACAATTGTTTATTTGATCTATTTTCTGCTATGAATTGCAATTAGTTCTCCACCTGTAAGGAACGAACGCTTCACTGCCGCTCTCCCACTTTAAATGGATTGGACGTGTAGTGCTGTCAGGGGGATATAACTATAGAATTATTAGTGAAGTATGCCACATATTTTACAAGTACAGGTGATCCTTTGTTTCCCTTTAATTTGTTTTGATCTAAACTAGCCTATCCATTGGTCAAAAAATAAATTAAAAATTAAAAATCTAAATGTGCCCACCCCTATAAAGCCAACGATGTTATGGTGTGATGCACCATTATGAAATCAAAACTGGTTTGTTGACATGATGACCCACATTTACAACTAACATATGAGATCATTCATTCATTCTTGAGGCCCCACAACTATTGATTCATTCTTACACTGGAGCATGGATTAGTACATTGTATTACCATGGAACAGCAGATGCACGCAGAAAGCATGACAGGTTAGACCTGTGAGAAACCTGACACACTCACACATACATGTATATTGACAAACAGCAACTCACTTGCTAATCTTCACGGGACTGCTTTCCTGATTTTTCGACATGACGGGAAGCTGTTCAGGCCCGCTTTTGTAACTGGAGACCGAGTGTGTATCGGCGTGCTCCTGCTTCCTTCCTTTCGCTCCGTCCGGGTCTTTGACAGCGTCTTACCTGAGTTAAGGTGCGTCTCTTGACTCCGCCCAGGCCGGCAGGTTTGTCACCAATAAAAGTCGTCAGCAGCAAGTGGCAGACCGGGCAGACCTGTTCCACACTCCTGAAGCTGTCACATACAGTAATTCCCACTTTGGGGATTCTTTTTTAAACCGCACATCTTCCCATAGTGGGGCATTACACAAACATGGGAAATGGCCCGGGGTTACAGGGTAACGCCTGAACGTTTTATAAAAACTTAGCCTTTTATAGGGCAAGTGATTATTTTGGGTAATTTTAATACAAATTAGCCTCACAAAGACCTGGCGTCCACATAAGATAGCATATGTAGACTAGATATGGTTAGAATAGCTAAACATTTTACTCAAGTGAGAGTAGTGTTACTTCAAAATAATATTACTCAAGTAAAAGTAGTCATCCAGAAAATGTACTCAAGTGATCCACAAGTAAAAAAAGTATTCGATGTAAAGAATACTCAAGTAATGAGTAACATTGTGAGTAACTGCTTACAATGTCTGATATTTTTTTTCTCAGCACAAAGAGAAAAAATATTATTGCTATAGTGTACTATAACCAGTTGTGAAATTGGTGCCGGAACAGTCCGGTACGCCAGTCTGGTAAGAAATTCAAGGGTGGAACGGGGCTGAACGGTGCTTTGATCCCGAAAATATGACGGCAACTGTCAAACCTCCATCAAAACAAAACAACTGCAAGGATGCCACACACACGTCTCCAAGGAGAAAACAATCTACTAACGTCAGATTGACATACACAAGTGTTAACAACGAGCCTAATAAAGAGCTTGTGCAGCGTCATCTTTTTCCACTGAAAATTACTATTATTTATTCCACAGAGTTCCACGGAGATCTCCCAGCATGTGTCTCTGAGTCTGACAAGTCACGCCGATGTGTGCATGCCACCCTGGACTCCAGTTGTCCGTTCAATGGCGTACCGCAAGCAACACGCAAATTTGCTCATTCATATTCATGATGTTAGTTAGCGATTGTGGCTAGGCGGGTCAACCTCCCGTTTTTTCCTAATAGTAAATTAATGGAAATAGTGTACGAACGAGATGTTTACTGAGCTAAACCTACCTACCAATTCTGTCCCAAAATGATGTCCATGGTCCCAAATTCACTGGTAAAGATGTGGAAAAACATACAAATGTTCAGTTAAAGAGATGGCTTGAGTGTCGACGGCTGAAAAAGACGTGCCGACCTGATCCAGAGTTAGCTTTTTTATCAACACCTTTTTTTTGTGTGCATTGCCTTACGCCACTGACAATGACATTCTCCTGTTTCAACAATTTATCCTTTAACTCCATGTGCTCTCTCTTTCTTATATATTATATCTTCTGGTTGTCTTATGTCTCTGACCGTTCTTGGGGGCAATTTACATTGCTATTTTTGTGTAGAGATCGCAAATGCTATTCAGTGACAGCCAACGACGACTTTTATTTTTTTTCATTAATAACAAATCTTAATTCTATAATTTATTTACACTTCCCCCTCACAAAAGTTTTTTTTTTATTATTACAACAGAAATGGTAACAGTGACAGACAGATACCATTTTAATTTTTTTCATGTCATTCATTGTCAGACAGAAGAAGCACGGCAAAACGCCACGCTAAAAAATAAGTAAAAATATCAAAATGGATTACCTCTTCGTCACCTGAAGGACCGTGGCCCCTCACAAAATGTTTACTGCATATGACAAGTGAATGGCCTCACCTTGCTGGCGTTAAACTGGTCTTTTGGACGTCCGAGCAAGTTGATCCATTCTTCACATTTTTTTCCTCTGGGTTTTTGGTTTCGGGAAACGTATGAAGAAAACATCCTCCATATATCGTAATGTTGAGAGTCGTTTCTACAAGTTCCATAGCAGCAGTGTTTGATCGGCATATTCTGTTTTGAAAGATAACAAAAAACAAAGCAGAAATAACATGGTTTGTATGCGAGGGCATTTCGATAATGTCCCACTTCTGCGTTACGATGGCGATGTCACGGTCTAAAAATAGCATTCGTGCAGTACGCTATTGGCTGACATAATGACGTAATCAGCATGGATAGTTAGCTCTGATTGGTTCAACTGCACGTTTTCTGGTACCAATAATGAAACAACAATCTTGATGAAATATTGCAATAAAAAACGGCAATGCAACGGAAAAATTTATCAGATATTGAAAAGAAAGGAAAGAGTTGAATATCCTAATTTTATTTTATTTGTTCTGATTGGGAGGTTTAGAACATCTTCCATAATGCCTGACCCCAGAAATAATGAACAGAAAATTCTGATGTTTTAAATTTGAAAGCTTTACATGGTCCTTTAACATAATGTCATATTTTTAAAACCATTTTAAAAAATTAATTTGTATATATATGGTCTCTAATTTGTAACATAAATTACACATTGAGCATTACTAGCGGTCCTCGTGGTAAATATAACTAAAGTTAGATTGAACACAATGAAGTCAATGTTTACACTATCTTCGATTTTAAAGTACTGTGCATCCTATGTTCTTAAATAGTTCAGATTGAAGTTTTGCATTTAGATGTGAGGAAATGAAGGAAGATAAAAATTAAGGGATGAAGGTTGGGGTTACTGTGTTTTTGGTAAATTATTTTGCACATCATTGTGACCTCATGACTGTCCGTGAAATCTCATTTATCAGTGCCACTGACAGCACTAGACGTCCAATTTTGACTAACACTCCGTTCCAAAACCCGAACCTCATACCAAAGAGATCTGAAGCAATTTCAACTACTAGATGACACTTAATGACATCTGTCAAAGGCATTCATTCATATTCATGAAAAATGTCACGATTGTGACAGCGTTATGACACTGTCATAAGAAGCATTCGAATAAAGCATAATCAGGAGTTTTAAGGACAGCATTTAGCTATGGAAATATATTTCCCTAATTGCCGTTTCACTTGCTGATGAATAATATCCAAAATTGCGGCCTTAGACAGAGTGTAAGCCTCAAATAACTAAATGCCCGTGATGAATTCAAGTCAAGATGTGACACATTTCCAAAGACGTTGGCTAGCAAGTTGCAGGAATGCACACAAACCCTGTGGAATGTAGTAGAACAGGTAACTTGGCAGCTGAATATACAGATTACTATCAGCAATTATGACATGAAGGCGCCATAGTATTCAGAGTTTACTGTTGTATTCCTAGGGACGAACATTAAAGAGGGAACAATTCATGTAGTTATGTATCTGTTGACCTTGAAGTCGTTGCTCAAAAACATTCTTCCGCAAATTGTGGGGAAATTTCAATGCATTATTGTCCAAAAAACAGTTTGGCTCAAATTAATATTTTACCTTCTACATATAGTGCACTCATTTAACTGGTTAAAAGGTTAAGAGGTTTATCAGGAAACCACAGATTTCTTTTTTTTTTTGTGACTTTTAGAAAAAAAAAAACAAGAAAAAAAAACAATTTAAATAATGTAATGCAATAATAAATGGTCAGAGGCTGGTATTGGCAAAATGGGCTGCGTCAGATGGAAGCGCCACTATGTGACTTCATGCCTCATTGGAAGTGGGTTGAGCATGCTGCTCCGGCTCATGCTTGCTGTAGGTGTGGCTCAAGCACACCCACGTAACAATCTCTCCTAAAACCAACACCTTCATACCTTCCTCGTAGAGGGGAGGACAAAAGAAAAGGAAGTGCATTCCCACTGTCAAACATTGCCTACTTTGAGGACCGATTTCTCATTCGCTCACAAAACTGATAGTTTCAAAAATTGCAAACTCAATATGGATTATACGCCCATGATGTAAAGATCTCAGTAAAATCTTGAGTCATTAATGGTACAGATTTCAGCCTTCATCAGGGCTTCCTCAAGACTGGCGGACCTGCAGACATTTTCTGCATCCCCGTCAAGCTACAAAAGAAAGTTTAAAAAGTATATACAGTATATTACAACTCTGTCTAACGATACATTTAAAAGCGCAAATGGCGACATCTTATGGTCAATATGTGAACAAAGCTGTCCCAGCTCTCTGCTGTTGCACTGAATTGCACTGTATTTTTGTGAAAACTTTTCCCAAGACTGTGCCTTTATGTAAGACTTTAATAGATGTCTAATAATAATTTTAAAATTCCTGTCAACTTAATTTTCCCCCCCCCCAAAAAAACATGGGTCGCCGGTGAGCATGTATCAATGGGTTTTGTCTGAAGTACCTTGTAAATACCGTATTGGGCCAAATATAAGACGACCCCCTCTTTTTCAAGACTCAAGTTTGGAAAAAGACTTTTTGAACACCAAATTAATTTTTATACAGAAAATAATTACAGTTCATCCGAAGCAAATGATTATAACAATATATTTGAGAGAAAAAGCATGTTATTTTGCCTCATTTAAATCTTAATATCTGAACATTTAAATATGTAAACTTAAGTGCAATCACATTCGTAAATGAATGGCTTCTGGTTTTTGAAATGTAAATAAACCAATCTATTGTGATAAAACAACAAAATTGCACTAACTGCATTAACCATCAAAGTGAAGTCTAACTGTAACTGTAGTCTTGAAACAAATCTGAATAAGGAAAAACATTGCAATAAAAAATTGCAAACTGGTTAAACTTGAGAGAAGCTGAGCTGTGTCATGACAGAACATCTCTTCAATGATATCTGGCGCCATCTAGCGTTGTGAATGGGGAGATTAGCTGAGATGTGTCATGACAGAACATCGCTTAAATGATATCTGGCGCCATCTAGCGTCGTGAATGGGTATAATGTCTCGACCGCGAATGTAAGACGACCCTTTTTCAGTCTTATTTCAATGAAAAAAACACCGTTGTATATTCGGGCCAATACGGTAGTACTTAACCCTTTATAGTAGGGATGTCCTGATCGCATATTGTTGCAACCGAGTCCGACTACTGGTTTTGAGAATCTGCCTATATAAAATCCCAATCTGAAACCCAAAAAAGTATTCCCCCCACAGTAGTTTTATTGATTTTCAAACTGATAGTTCACACCATCAAAAAAAAATATATGATGATTATTAACCTCCAGCTTCACCCCCCCCCCCCCCCCCCCCCTTTATAATCCATAAACACCAATTTACATTCCACCGCTTGATCCAGTGAACCTCATATTGGTTTCATCTTCTTGAGATAACTAATAAAAGGTCCTCAAAACTTTGTTGTTTGGCCTAAAAAAATATATGTAATGCGTTCTAGAGGTATTACTGATAGCATGATTTATCCAAGGTTTGGCAGAGGGTCCATGATGCAATTTCCATACTAGGGTAAAACATTTGTTTTCCATTGGTTAACCAAGATTAATAACTGTCTGTTCATTTTGATTGTAAGGATGTTTCTTTGGAAACAATCCCAAGTCCCAACAAAAAAAATTTTTTGGGTCCGAGAGGAATGTCTTTTAAAATCAGTTTGTCCAAAGTCCCCTTTGAATCTGCCGATACAGAGTTCCAATCCCATACCGAAAAAATGTTTTTGAAGCATTTGCACTCCTTGTGATTTTTCAAGTTCACCCATTTAGATAATAGGTAGAAGTCTGAATTTTCAATCATAGATGCATTTCCTCTTATAGACACATAATCTTAAAAAAATAAAAATAAATCCAGAACTCACATTGTATGATTTTTCAATAATTTATTTTTAATTTACTGGGGTTCATAAGTACTTGTACCCCTGAGAAAATCAGTGCTAATATAAAGTGCAGAAGCCGTTGTTTGCAATTACAGAGGTCAGACACTTTCTGTAGTTCTTCACCAGGTTTTCACATATGGAAACAGGGTTTTTGGCCCATTCCTCTACAAGCATCTTCTCTAGATCTGTCAGGTTTCAGGGCTGTCATTGAGAAACACCAAGTTTCAGCTCTAGCCAAAGATTTTCTATTGAATTGAGGTCTGGAGACTGGCTAGGCCACTCCAGAACCTTGACGTGCTATTTATGAAGCTAATTTTGACCAATTTTGAATGCTCTGACTGTGGGAAGGAGGTTATTCCCGAAAATCTCACAATACATGGCCCTAGTCATCCTCTCCTAGATACAATGCAGTCGTCTATTCCCATATGCAGAAAAACACCCCCAAAGAATCCCCATGCTTCTCAGTAGGGAGTGTTCTTGGGATGGTACTCATCATTGTTCTTCCTCCAAACACTATGAGTGGAATTAAGACCAAAAAGTTCCATTCTGATCTCATATCACCACGACTTCCTCCCATGACCCCTTTGGATCATCCAAAGGGTCATTGGCAAACTTAAAATGGGCCTGGACATGTGCTGGTTTCAGCAGGGGAACCTTCCGTGCCATGCATAATTTTAAACCATGACCTCTTTGTGTATTACCAACAGTAACCTTGGATATGGTGGTCCCAGTTCCTTTCAGGCCATTGACCAGCTCCTCCTGTGCGGTTCTTGGTTGATTCCTCACCATTCTAAGGATCATTGAGACCCTGTCAGGTGCAAATTGCATGGAGCCCTAAAGAGACTGAGTCATGTTTGCCTCCTCAATTTTCTAATAATTGCTCCAACAGAGGATTTTATATCACCAAGCTGCTTGGCAATTGCCCCGTAACCCTGTCCAGCCTTGTAGAGGTCTACAACCCTGTCTCTGGTGTCTTTGGACTTTTTTAAAGGTAGAATGACAACTCTGAATGTCATAATTATTGTTGACTCTCAGGGGTACAAATACGGTACTTATGAACCCCAGTAAATTAGAAATATTTTTTTCATCATAATTTCTGGATTTTTTTTAGATGACTTCTCCACCAGTGGAAATACATGTATGCTTGAAATTCCAAACCTTTACCCATTTCCCAAGTGAGTGAACTTGCAAAATCACAAGGGGTACACATACTTGTGCGCCTGTGTATATGCCTTGATAAATCCCAATTTTTCTCATGGAACCTGCAGATGCACGTTGCCATTGTTTTTTGTTTAGAATTTTCAAAATTAGTCTCCAAATCATTAAAATCTATGCATCAAATGTGATATATTTGGCTATAAAGGGTCAAGACCTTGCATATTTTGGGATATGGAACTACAAATTAAAATTTGGCCGTGTAGCCTACACGAATAACGCTCGGGTGTCATCTCAGGTTTCTGCCTCATGTCTAATTTTTTTTTTTTCATGAAGTGTTAAAGCAGAATGTAATCAAATTTGATAAAGTTATGGCTGCCAATTTTTTAAAAAAAACCATTTTTAATTCATTGCTTGCCATTGACAATAGACTTTGTACCCAATTAACATTCGGATTGGACGTTTATCACCATCAAAGGCAGTCAAATGTTAAACGCCCCTTTAGTTGCCCTGGTATAGCAGACTCACCGCTGTTCCAGTGTGAAAAATACAGGCAGAAGAATCTGGCTGTGCCAGGCAACCCTTTTAAGGGTTCATAACTAAACGTGTAACGACGACCAGTGGCCAAAAGTGGCAGTACATTCATTTCCAAATCAACACAAGATGACAAGTGAATTTTTTGTTTTTATTGTAAAGATCATGCAGCGCACTTCCATGGTGGTAGGTAACATCACTTTCAAGGATACGCATGAAAACACAGTACTCCTGAAATTACTTAGTACAAAACATAACTAAACATTACCGAGGAATGTAACAAATTAAATAGCAATAGAGTGGTAGAACGGGGAGGAGAGAACATGTGCAAGACTATTTTTTTGCACTGCAGATCTTAAAATGCTCAAAAGGTTAAAGATGTTTATAACCCAGTTGTGTAAATACAAAAAACCTAGATAAGGAAGGTAACTTAAAAAGCAATAAATTACTTTGCGTTTACTGAGGGAACTGCGGTTGCATGGGGTAGGGCGTGATCCCTGGGGGAGGAGGGGGCTGTGCTTGGGGGAAGGAGTATGGAGGGTGACTTGCACCGTTCTGCTGCACTTGGAAGTTGTTCTGAGGTGGGAAAGATGCTGCCTGGTTGTTGAACGACTGTCCGTTGCCATTGTAGCCCCCGCTAAAGCCATTGCTAGCACCGCCGCTCCCCCCGTAGCCTCCGTTCTGAGCATTTGTGCTAAAGCTTTTGTTTGGTCCGTTGTCGTAGCCTCTACTGCTATCCCGCTCTCTAAAACCGCCAAAATCTCGCCGTCCCGAAGAATAGCGATCCCTGCGGTCGAAATCACCACCTCTGCCTCCCCTTGAACGACCTGTAAAAAGGGAGCGGAACGGCGTTAACGATTAGTTTACGACAAACTCAACAACCGATAGACAAAAGATGACATCCTCTTGAGATGACATCGGCAGAGAAGTAAAAGCGGCTGTGTTAGACAGCACCGTTTCCGTATCTCACCAATTTGATTTACCTCCTCTGATTTCACCCATTTGGAGGAGCTTGGGGTTGATGGCCTGGTTGGCCTCGCGGAGAACAGAGATGAGGTCGCTGGCCTGCCGCACGTTGTTGGGGGTGAAGAAGGTGTAGGCCGTGCCAGTCTTTTGGCTACGGGCCGTTCTGCCAATGCGGTGGATATAATCCTCAGAGTTGTTGGGGTAGTCAAAGTTGATGACAAATTTCACGTCCTCAACATCTGTAAGATTGTGTTGCGGTGTGGCAAAGTGGAAGAGGAGGACAGCACAGACGTGCGTCGGCACCACCACAACAACCAGATCAAACAAAGCACCGTTAGTAGCGTCGCGGGCTTGGAAAAGCTACAAAGTCCTAAAGGCTGCAAAAATGGCAATTTGGAAAAAACTCATTCAAATGTATGGGGGAGACTACAGTGGGAAGAGAACCGATGCACACTCCAGTCAGTTAGGAGGCAAAAAAATGAGGTGTGGGAGAAAAAGAAAAAAAAAAAAAAAAAGTCCTCCAGGTTGTGACCAGCCCACAAAAAACAAATCACCGAGTCTTACCCTTCCTTGGAGTATGCATTCACTAGTCCGTTCCCATCGCAGCGAACCCCCCACCCCACATTGTCTACACAGTAGGGCTACTATGCACACTACTGCCTCCTAGTGTCAGCAATAGACTCAAAGTCCACTTGTCAACACACTGGCGAGAAGGTGCTACGTTCACACGGGCAGTCTTTAGCCAACAAAGTGGAGATGTGAACCAGTTTGCAGGATGCCTCCAAAAACGGGGCACCCCGGGGCAACTTTGTCCCAGCGATCGCATAGTCTCTCGTAGGCAGGTCTCGACATGACTTTTGTAACACAGGTGAGGGAGGAGTGTGAGCTTGGAATTTGTCCAACTAGCATGTCCCACTGTCACCAAAAGCGCCAGTAGCCATGTTATTGCAGAGGTGAGATTCCAATCGATCTTACAAGCTGCTCATCCGACAAGTTGAACTGCAACAGTGACGCCACCCATGCTTTACAACACGTCTACGCAACCGAAAGCGCCTTTTGGAAATGACTCGGGACTTGGCGGCGGGGCTTTCAGCTGGGACCGTTACAGAGCCTGGGTGTGTGACGCAGTCCAAACAGTTGCCAGAGAACAGGCGAGCGTGTGGGGGTGGGGGGACTGGATTTCCCCCACTTTTAGATAGGCCAGCGCGTTGTATGCGGCACTCGGACCTTGACACCTCTGCTTATGTGCGCGACTGGGAGACCCGTGCCTCGCCAGTCAGGACATCAAGAATCCTCCTTCCCCCTCTGGACACCTGGGCTTGTCATGCCAAGGCCCTGCCATACACACTGCTCCTTTGGGCCAGGGGAGAGACTCAGAAAGAAGCAGAAAAGTTAAAGAAAGCAAATATACTTTCTTCTAAAAAAAAACTGCCAACATTTCAGTGCGTCATGGGGAATACTGACCTAAGCCACGGGACGCAACGTCAGTGGCAATCAGAATTGGGGCCTTTCCGTATTTAAACTCTGAAAACAAAGCGAGAAAAATGTTACAACGATATTGTTACAACTTTCAGATATACGAATGTCACAATGGGCGAGAGCAAACTTGCCATTGAGAACCCAGTCTCGCTCCTGCTGGCTCTTATCCCCATGGATTCCCATAGCTGGCCATCTAAACAAACCAAAGAATATTAGCGTGCCTAAGAGTATTTATAGTCTTTTTTTTTAAAGTCTCTTCAAAACCTACCCATCCCTCCTCATCCTCCTTGTCAGATCATCACATCGCCTCTTTGTCTCAACGAAGATGATGGTCTTGTTCTCCTTCTCGCTCATAATTTCCTCCAGCAAGCGAATGAGCCTTTTGGAACAGAAAAAATATGAACACTTTATATATGGCAAGAGACTTTTTAGCCATTAAAAAAAAAAAAAAAATAAATAAATAAAAAAATAACTCAAACCTCCGGTGTCAACATACGTACATACATGGGCATCACATTTGGAGTCAGGTAGGCCACAATATTAAGTGGCCTACAAGAGTCACAAAATTATTGATTTTAAAACATACAGAACATCTGCCTTTGGGAGGTAAAATTAAAATGTATGAAAACCCAATATATGGCCCCAATGACACTCTAAAGTAGATTTTATATAACAATTACATAGTATTTAACCCAATACCAACTATTGACAATGACATATCCATATCATTAAAATGGGGAGGACTGGCTGTGAATGCTCATGCTTCAGTGCCATTGACTGAGCCAGACGTCCAATTCATTTTAACTTTCACCCTCTCAAAGTCAAAATAAGCATGATTGCTAACAATAAATGTAGTTGTCACAAGATAATGTACTAACTTGTTTTCCTTCTCTCCGTCACTGCATACATCAACTATTTGAAGGATGTTGTGGTTGGCGCTGAGCTGCAGTGCGCCGACATTGATCTGCACGTAGTCTTTGAGGAAGTCTTCAGCTAGCTGACGCACCTCTTTAGGCCAGGTGGCGCTCCACATTAGCGTCTGGCGATCAGGCTGGAATAGTGATAAATGCATTGTTGAGCATACTGGAAAATTTTACTCAGGAGTCTTAAGTCTAAATTTTATAACTCACTCGAATCTGGTCCACAATTTTTCTGATCTGTGGTTCAAAACCCATGTCCAACATTCTGTCAGCTTCGTCCAAAACTAGGTAAGTGCAACGGCGCAGATTGGTCTTTCCTGCTTCGAGGAAGTCTATGAGTCTGCCTGGAGTGGCGATGCAGATCTCCACACCTTTGCGAGAATTTTTTTTTTTTTAAAGTTTTGATGACCTCAATTTGCTGCCATTGATTCATCAACGGCTATGATATAAATGAAATTCTAAACCTTTACCTCTCTCAAGATCCCGAATCTGCGGACCCTTGGGCGCTCCTCCATAGATGCAAGTGGACTTCAGGCGAGAAGCTCTACCATACTCTGCAGCAACCTGTTGCACCTGCTGTGCCAGCTCACGTGTTGGTGCCAACACCAAGCACTGTCAAAAAAATAAGATATATTTAGCTAATCACGACCAAACGCTCATTTTTATGTATGTGTTTCTGATGTAAGTCCAAAACAGTACTTACAATTGGTCCGTCACCACGCTCCAGGAAAGGCTGGTGGTTGATGTGAACGATTGCAGGTAACAGATACTGTAAAGCACAGGCAAAATTACAACACATTCAACGTTAAGAAGTAATCTCAAATTGTCATCCAGCCTTACCGAGAGAGTTTTGCCAGAACCGGTTTGTGCGATGCCGACCATATCGTGGCCACTCAGTGCTAAAGGCCAGCCCTGAGCCTGAATGGGTGTCGGCTCGGTCCAGTTTTGCTTGTTGATCACATCCATAACGTAGGCTGGTTCAAAGAAAATACATTTAACCATTTATAGGGCACTTTATCTCATTGGCTGCCACTGACGGCACTCGACGACCAATTCATTCTCGCGCCGTCAGTGGCACTCAAACATGAGCATTCATGGCCAGTCCTCCCAGTTTAAATGAATTTGACGTCTGTCGCCAATACTCGCAATGTTGCAATTCTAGTGCTGCTGTATTTGTTAAATACAATTTTCCATTTAGAAATAGCTTGTTTTTCCATTTAATAGTTTTAATGTAGAATATTGTTGATTGATTTCTTGACCAATGTAGCGATTATTATGTTGCCAAATTGGAGAATATCGTGTGCCTTGTAAGCATGTCGCGATAAATTTTAGGCGATATATTGTCAATTTTTCTCATCAATTCGACAACGCAAGGAAGTGACTACATCCTGATAAATCACCCATTCAAATGCAATTGTTATTCTTAAAACACATTTAATAATAATAATAATAAAAAAAACGATTTATAACGAGTCACTGGAAAGTTAGCCAAGTGCAGAATATGAAATAGGCGAGAACCCCAATTCCATTTTTCGTTCTCTGCCAATTAGAACCCATAAAAAGTTCACAGTATTTTATCCAAAATTACTCGCGTCTTGCAAAGTCCACATGTTAGCAAATTTGAAGACAATTTCATTGCCAATCAGATTTTTCATAATGGCCGTCTTTTTAACCCTTTAACACCAAACTTGTCAGATGAGACACATTTACGCATATCATCTTTGAAGCCTCGTAACGCTGTAACTACGTCACCCACATGCCGTTGGTTGCCCTCATTTGAAAGTACGGAAATTGATGTCCACACCAGTTTTTATTTGAAGTCAATCGGCCAAGTAAAACGGGAGATAATGTCATTTTTATTGCACTCATAAATATGCATTAAAACGCTGCATGAACCATGTGTCTACCGAAAACGAAAGCAGCACAAAAGACTACATAGAGCCGTTGTGATGTCAAGAAGGACGAACCTAATGTGAACATTTTTAATTGACGAGCAAGGCGCCAACTAAGGAAAAGGAGACACGCAAATCAAGCAACAGCCGGTTGGATTGATAGGGAGACTTTGAAACGTGCAGAATGAATCGAAAACTAAATTAAGCGCAAGCTAATGCATTATTTTATTAACTCAAGGAATAGGATGAGCTGTATGTGTCACTCTTTTCCTTGGATTAGTCTGTGTATCGGCGAGTAGAAGTGACAGCAGCGCGCAAACTGCAGAAGAGAAGGCTGTGGGACGTTGTATGTGACACAGCTCAGTGACCTGTTAAAAAAAACAAACTTTATTGAGTGCGCAAAAAAAAAAAAAAAAAAAATATTGTGTCGCATGCCTGAAAAAATTGAACTACTTGTCAATATTTCTGAAAACACTTTTTTTCAATGTAATATTTTCTTCTTTACTATGAATATTTTCAATTTTTATATAGATGTGTGTTCGAGAAGCTTAATTGCATGTACATATATACCTTTGATAAGGTGATGGGTACAATACCTAACTTCACAACGAGATCCTCCAAACCCTTTTTGTGTTGGATGATATAGTTTTTCCCATTATTTTGCACTGTATATAACCAGTTTTGACCATAGTATGTGTAAAGGCCAAAAACGCCTATGACCATACCTGCTGCTTGTGTTGAATTGTCTAACATAAAACTATTCATCTCATTTTTTCTACTGAATGTTATCCTAACAAGTTAAATATGTTTGGTTGTCAGTGGGACATCAACATTACAAATTTTGAAAAAAAGACTGGGATTTTTTTGTGTGTGTGTCTTTTTGGGTCCAAAATGTGGATTAAAATTGGTCAGTGAAGAAAACAACAGTTTGGAAATGAAGTTCAAGGTGTCCTGAAAAAAGGGACCCAACTTGGCCATTGTGAACAGTTTTTCCTTTGATATATAAAGGCAACATCAAAGGCATGTAAATTCAGCCAAAATAGGCTTAGGTGTTAAAGGGTTAAAGCTATTGTTATAGTAGAATCTGAAGTATGCAAGATTAACTCCAGAAATATACATTTCACATGTTGAACATGACTTCATTTTATTTTGAAACGTTCACCGGAGGCACATTCGCTAAGCCACCAAATGTAAGCTTCACACAAAAGTTCACTTCTCTTTTCGTCACGCAAGTGGTGTCTGTGCCTCATGTACGTGTGCACGCAATGCAGCACACAACAACATACATGCGGTGATAAAATTACCCTCTCTTTTTTATTTACCAAGCAATTAAATGAATATTACATATTGCAACAGGTTTAGAGACTTGTATTGCAAAGTGTTCCCACCCCTATGTGAAGAGCCTGGCAGCCTAAAGCTTTAAATGTCTTGGATGTCCATTGTTGTCAATTGCAGGCAACGATGAAATTAAAAATGTCAACAAAAGTAAAACCTTTGCGAGTACTTATCATTTTCTCTTATTAACAGTTTAGTACTTACATGGAAAGCTTGCCTCGTGGAAATTTACAATTGGATTCGGGCAGTTTCTCCCCTTCACGGTGATTGTTTTAGCATTTCTATACTGTTCGACTGCTTGCTATAAGTGGAAGGGGGGGGAAAAAGAATTACTACAGCACCAGTGGCGATTGCATAATGCCAACACGTGGGACCCAGTCGCACAGACGTGTTGCATAACACTTGGAGCTTGCCGATACTCACCAGAGGCCTCCTCGATACGTCTGGATGCTCCTGGTAAAAGTTTTTCTCAAACTTTGGAAGCTCGTCCAGATTCCAGTGTTTCTTCCTCAGGCGATCGCCGGGGTTGCCGAACTTTCCTCCGCCACCACCACCTCCACCGCCGCGGCTACCACCAAAACGGTGCGGGCCACCACCGTAGCTGAAATACACCAAATTCGATCAAGCAAGGCACATTAAAAGTGTTCGGTCGAGGGTTAAATAGTGTAAATGTGTCTGAACTACGTCATTGTAATACTGTCTACCTAGTTGTTATATACTTTCCAACCAGTAGAGGAACAATGGAAACAACCGGCATTTTGGATGTGCTTTACCATAAGCACATGGCGGAAAAAATCCGGATAGCGATGCACAATAACCAGTGCTGCGCGTTCAACACAACCAAGAAGTCATGTGAATGAATAAAAGCTTCGATACGTGCACAAACCTTCAACTACAACGACGCTGGATAACGTAAAACGTCGAACAAGCTAACAAAGTAGTAGCATCAAGCTAGCGAAAAGCCGCCATTGCAGGCACGAGGCCAGAACAGGCCTCAGGCCAAAGGCACATTCGACAGGCTTTTAGCAGACTTAAACAACTGCCATTTCCCCAACAATTTTGTTGACGTCAAAACAGTGTTTTAATACGTTAACTGCAGAAAGACGTAAGGGATTACACATTATTCTCATAGTTATACTCGGTCCGCCATTTTCCACGAGGGGAAAACCGCCTTGAACAAACGATTAGGGCATGTACTCACCCACGGTCTCTGTCTCTATCTCTGCCGCGGTCTCTGTCGGAATATCCAGGCATGTTGGTTGCTATTCGTGAGTTGTTAGATCTATATGTAAAAAAAAAAAAAAGAGCTAAATAAACGGATCCAGCTACCGACTAAGTCGAGATCGGTAGCGGTGCTGAAATGCCGGCTTGGAAAAAAGGAGGTCCGGTTTATATAGCAAGCGGAAGTACGACTTCCGCCGTATTCATCCGCTGTGCGGGGGTTTCAACTTCGCGGAACAACAGCTCTAGGCTTAATACAAGTGGTTGACGTCTAAAGTGTTATTCGGAATGTGTATGTAGGAAACCAAAATTCAAAAATGAAAAGACTACATATACTGTTGGCTCTGCTATTCAACGTGTCGCCGATTTCAAGGAACTACTGAAACTGCGGATGAATATGTTCTAAACAAAATTCGGTTATGCGGTCGCTCGTGATATACCATAAATGACGTCAGTAGGACCAACCCAAACATGAACGCACTTTCACGTACACGTCTTGTCTCAGTTTACAATTATGTTTATTCATTTCTAGGGCTGTATCCAATAATGTGTAGACATCCCTGCCCCTGTACAAATGGTAGGTTCTGCGATTATGAAAAGAAAAAACGAGAGACCGGGATAAATATTATTTAATTGTACGTATATAATTAATATGACCAAAAATCAGTAGATTGTGGGTGGGGGCTGCGGGAAAAAAACGTGTCATTTTTAAGAGAATAAATAAATAAATAAATTATGTGGCTGTACAAGTGTGCACACCCTTCTGTGCTCATAATTGACCTTAAGAGGTTAAAAAAAAACTAATGTAAAGAGAGAATGGCACACATCTGCTACATTACCTTTGCCACGTATACTCAGGGGTGAAAGTGGTTAGAATTTCTTGCCGGAACTCCTCGACGTGAAGGTCGCCACGAGCCAGAAATTGTATTTATTTATTTTTTTTCCTTTCCTTTTTTTTTTTTTTTTTTTTTTGGGGGGGGGGGGGGGGTCAAAACAACTGAAATGAAAAGAAAACTGTTTTGGTCAGTTATTTATTACACGTACAAAACAGATTTTTATTCAAAATTTTATTTTTTTCAATGATTTGCAAAATAAAAGTTAACAAGTTAACAGCAATAACCCCAACCTCCATCTCCTAATTTTTATTTTACCTCATTTCCTCACATGCTAAATGCTAAACTATCAAAATTGAAGTTACTGTAAGCATTTACTTTTTGTTTTTTAATAATAAAGATGTTCTGAACCTCCCCATCAGAGCAAATAAAACTAAATATGATAAATAAGCCTTCTCAACTCTTGCCTTGCTCTTTTTGTCTTTTTTTTGTTGCATCAATTCAACATGCCCCCCCCCCGTTTCAGAAAAAATTTCACATTTGAACCAATCAGCGAGAACCTTCTCTGGTGATCACATTTCAGTATGTCAGCCAATTGAACAGATAAATGAGTCCAGCCGTTTTGCTTTGCTGCGTGCATTCGCACGTTGACGTGACTCGTCATCGTCAGACTCAGATAACTGCAGCAGCTGGGGAAACCTCCATGCTGTCCGTGGAATAAAATAAATAATAAATATCGGAGGATACGGATTACGCTACACAAGCCCTTTATTATGCTTGTTGTTAACACTTATGTAAATCGGATGTTGGTAGATTGCTTTCTTCTTGGAAATAAAATGCATGTGTGGCAGCCTTGTATTTATATATTTTTTTTTACATAGCGTTTTGACAGTTGCGGTCATATTTTCGGAATCAAAGCACCGTATACCGGAACAGGGTTCTGGCCCTGAATCTTATACCGGAACTGCGTTCCGGCCCTGAATCTTATACCGGAACTGCGTTCCTGACCGTTCTGGCCCACTTTCACTCCTGCGTATGCTGTATAATATATAAATATGCTGGGTGTCACTACACCGCACCAAAAGTAATTCAAAGCAAAAGAGAAGCTTTATAAAGTCAACATACCATTATTTAACAAGGTTTTCACTCCCCTCATGCAAGACTTTGTGCAAAGAAATTATTTTCTGCCTCATGTTTTTACATCTCAGAGGAATTTCCCATACCTTTATCTTCAGGGGTATCAGAGAATTCGCAGGGGGTGGTTAGTAAAATCCATTTCAAATGTAAATAATCAGCATATTTGAGCACTCACTCTTCTGTGTGGCAGTTTTTCCAATTTAAATCTGAAAGGAGTAACAACAAAAGCAAAGCAGGAAAGGGGAAACCAAAGACAAGATTTTATATTTGTACAAAGTCTTAAATTGTTAGACAAAGGCAAGTTTAATTAGAACTAATTACACACAAAAATAAAATACTCTTACAAAATGGTAGTGTTAACATACATCAAATTGCATCAGTCAGCTAGGAGAGATAATAGTCCTAGTGGATCATGCTATAAATCAAATCCAGGAAGGCAAGGGGTGCATCTCTTGATCCTAACTGGTTTGAGAAGAAGCCAACTTCTTCAGTGAGAGGCAGCAATGAGGCGGCGTTGAGCATAGTGTCGGAAGTGTGATCATCTATCTTCTTGTGCACTGGACTTCTAAGTGGGTGAATATGCCCTGCAGGTCACCATTCAATACCAATAGCAACCTCCCTCTGGTTTTGTGCAACTCATTTGCCCCAAATTCGACAAAATCAGTATCTAATTAAGTTAAACATAAATTACAGGATGTTTACTCCACATATGAACAATATATTTTTACTGTACAAAGCACCTTGTGAGGACACTTGTCACTTTGCATTCACATGTTTACATTTAAAGAACAACATAACAGTTAACTTTTTTGTGTGATGCAAATGTTAAGAACAGTCCACGGTCAGAGAGATTGCTAAACAGGCAGCATCTTTTAGAAAACATTCAAGAATTTTATGTTCAATAGTAGAAAACAAATGGAACATTATCTGCAATATAACAGAGTGTCATTCCATTCAACTAAGTTCCGAGCAAGTGTTCAGGTATGCAACAATTAGTCAATTTAAGGTACAATGTTCAAATTTTGCTTCTTTAAAAAACAAACAGGAAAAACTAATCCAAAATTTATTAAACTTATCAGTGTTGCCATTTTTTATTCTTGTTAAAAGGTTGTTGTTGTGTTTTTTTTTGGGATGGGGGGACACTAACAAGCATTAATATTGTATGTGGACTTCACAAATAAATCAGTCATTATATTATTTGGAGCTACAGTACAGGCCGAAAGTTTTGACACATCTCATCATTTGTGCGTTTTCTATATTTTCTTTACTATTTACATTGTAAATTTTCATTGGAAACATCAATACTATGAATGGAATTACATACTCTACAAAAAAGTGAAATACAGTGGGGCACATAAGTATTTAGTCAACCACTAATTGTGCAAGTTCTCCCACTTGAAAATATTAGAGAGGCCTGTAATTGTCAACATGGGTAAACCTCAACCATGAGAGAATGTGGAAAAAAAACAACAGAAAATCACATTGTTTGACTTTTAAATAATTTATTTGCAAATCATGGTGGAAAATAAGTATTTGGTCAATACCAAAAGTTCATCTCAATACTTTGTTATGTACCCTTTGTTGGCAATAACGGAGGCCAAACGTTTTCTGTAACTCTTCATAAGCTTTTCACACACTGTTGCTGGTATTTTGGCCCATTCCTCCATGCAGATCTCCTCGAGAGCAGTGATGTTTTGGGGCTGTCGTCTCGATACATGGCCCCATTCATTCTTTCCTTTACACAGATCAGTCGTCCTGGTCCCTTTGCAGAAAAACAGCCCCGAAGCATGATGTTTCCACCCCCATACTTCACAGTGGGTATGGTGTTCTTCGGATGCATTTCAGTATTCTTTCTCCTCCAAACACGAGAACCTGTGTTTCTACCAAAAAGTTCTATTTTGGTTTCCTCTGACCCTAACACATTCTCCTAGTCCTCTTCTGGATCATCCAAATGCTCTCTAGCGAACCGCAGACGGGCCTGGACGTGTACTTTCTTCAGCAGGGGGACACGTCTGGCAGTGCAGGATTTCAGTCCCTAGCGGCGCATTGCGTTACTGATAGTAGCCTTTGGTACCGTGGATCTCAGCTCTCTGTAGGTCATTCACTAGGTCCCCCCGTGTGGTTCTGGGATTTTTGCTCACCGTTCTTGTTATCATTTTGACGCCACGGGGTGAGATCTTGCATGAAGCCCCAGATCGAGGGAGATTATCAGTGGTCTTGTATGTCTTCTATTTTGTAATAATTGCTCCTACAGTTGATTTCTTCACACCAAGCGTTTTACCTATTGCAGATTCAGTCTTCCCAGCCTGGTGCAGGTCTACAATTTTGTCTCTGGTTTCCTTCGACAGCTCTTTGGTCTTGGCCATAGTGGAGTTTGGTGTGTGACTGACTGAGATTGTGGACAGGTGTCTTTTATACCGATTTTGAGTTAAAACATGTCATTAATACAGGTAACGAGTGGAGTCTCGTTAGAAGAAGTTAGACCTCTTTGACAGCCAGAAATCTTGCTTGTTTGTAGGTGACCAAATACTTATTTTCCACTCCAATTTGGAAATAAATTCTTTAAAAATCAAACAATGTGATTTTGTTTTTTTCCATATTCTGTCTCTCATGGTTGAGGTTTACCCGTGTTGACAATTGCAGGCTTCTCCAATCTTTTCAAGTAGGAGAACTTGCACAATTGGTGGTTGACTAAATACTTATTTGCTCCACTGTAACTGAAAACATGTTTTATATTCTTTCTTTAAAGTATCCACCCTTTGCCCTGATTACTTTTTTTTGCATACTTTTGGCACTCTCTCGATGAGCTTCAAGATGCAGTCACCTGATAAGGTTTTCACATCACAAGTATGCCTTATCAGGGTTAATAAGTGGAATTTCTTGTTTTTTTCAATAGCGTTCGGACCATAATTTGTATTGCATTGAATGAGGTGTGTCCAAACTTTTGGCCTGTACTCCATATGGATGCCAAAGATAAATGCTGACGCTATCTAGGCCTTTGGGCACTAAGAACAAAAGCAAATATTCGAAGTCATGCTTACAACCCAATTAAGATTGAGTTACTTGACAATTAGGTGAAAAATACAAACAAAACATGTTTAGCTACATAATTATATCAGTAGATTTTAAAGGGTCTGCTCAGTGTTATCATGATTCAACAATGACGGATCTATAGCCCCTATTAGACATGCCCTGAAGTCTGGTAATGTGATGGTGTTTGAACGAATTACGTTAATGTGTGACTGCAATTACTTTACTCTGACATTACAGTACATGGTAATTTGCTGTCTAGCTTCCTATTGAGAATCCCGGAACCAATTGCAGTAGGCGTTGTTGTCTGAATACAAACGGTAATGTTTTGCTTCAGACGCACAGGTTGATGACATAGATATCATACAACTAGAGCGCATGCCGGAGTACTTGACGTTTTCTTTTTCTTCACCATAATACGGAACAACAACTTTTGACAGGCAGTAAGCAAGGAACATAGAAACGTTCAAGATGGCAAACCGGAAAGACAGTTAAGTCCGACAGGAGGACTGGATAAACATGTAAATGGGACAGTGCGTTATTTTTTTTATACATTATTTTTTTCGTAAATAAACCTTGTTTTTGAGGTCATGCCTTTTTCAATCTTTTTTTTTTTGTTCACTCCTCAATCTGTATGTCTGACAGCATGATCCGGCACATTCAGTGTAAAATGAGGGCCAAATCGTACGTTAATGTAGCGCTATTTATATCTAAAAGCGGCTAATCATGTGTGTGTAAAGTTTGCAAGCCTATATAACATCTGTTAAAGATTATAAGCGTTTTAAATAAACCAAAATACTGTAATCAATCAGTTTTCTTAGTAATTCCGTTTCTAATTTAGACAGTAACACTTTGTAATTTTCTGAAACAATGAAAACAGGGAGACTTGATATATTTTAGCAATAAATTAGATATATTAGAAATGTACTCAATCGCTTCCATTTCCCCTCTTATATAAAAATACTACATTGCAAGCGCTTTGTTCACATATTCATGTTCAAACAAACTAGGTGACAATGAGTGATGATGGGAATGCAGCTTGTGCAGCAACTCCTGGGGTTCCTTGATGCAGTCTTTGGAAAGAGATGGAAATAAGGCTGCCAAGTTCAGTCTCATTGTCACATCCGCACATGCAGCATTACCACTCGCTCCCATCTAATCAGTCCAAGGCACACTCCATATTGAGAATGAATGTTTCCAAGTGGTTACAGTAACCATCAATTACCCTGTACTACGCACCACTCCTTGTATATGCATTTGTTGGTTCAGAGTGATCCTTGCTACATGGAATAGTTATTTTTTTAAATGCTTGATTGAACGTAGAAAAAAAGAGGAAGAGCCAGCAAATCCTGCATGTTCCACGAGTTAGTAAATAGTCTGAGTTATTAGCAGCTGCAGAGTTTTTTTCAATAATAAAAAGACCAGAGTGGTCCGTGTGTGTGTAAAAAAAAATCATGGGGCTTCTGCAGGTTGTTGTGCTGTGCATCGTCAGACTCACTCCACAGCAAAGCCACATGTCTCCTCAATGGCAGTGAGTAACTTGTCATATAGTTTGTCATAACTTTCATAGGGGGGAATGTCGATCCGGTTGAAACTGGGGGAAAAACAAAAATGTAAATGAGTTTAAGATACGATAATTTGAGCATAATTAGCAAATATGCATGTATAACGTGGCAGTTCAATCAGCCAGTAAGTTAAAAAACAGTATTGATGATAATGCCCAAAAAATATAAGGGGAAACATCCTGATGTAATATTAACAAAATGTTTAACAAAAATAATAAATGACATATTAAGAGTTGTGTTTAACAGTTGTATAATAAAGTATTTAAGCATACGACACGAGAAAAAAAGTCTTAAATGGCATTATTATGTGAATTAGAATCATATTTTGAGACGATTCGACTATATGCAACAATTTAGCAAAACACAGATGACGAGAAATTAGTCTTTTAATCTGCCAGTTAGCCACGCCTACCATTATAGGGCTTTAGCGTCCCCAACAGGTGGATGACGTCAGCGGTAGACTGGGCTCATCGGTTTTTACTATTCAGCCCATTGAGGGGGAATTGTTCAGAACGAGGAAAACGCGACGAAGAGAGCTGCAAAATGTCATTGTTTCAGTCTCTCTACTCCAATATTTTTTACAGGATATTCTTTTTATCCAAGTATTTTTCCCCAATAGCTATATAAATGGCTTGAGAAGGACCAGTCAGCCCGTCGAGGGGGAACTATTCACAACGAGGAAAACGTGACGAAGAGAGCGGCAAAATGTCATTGTTTCTGTCTCTTTACTTCAATATTTTTACAGGATATTCTTTTTATCCAAGTATTTTCCCCAATTGCTAAATAAATGGCATGGTCATGACAAATAACAGTCTTGTGCTAAATGGAATATGAAATAATAAAAATCCATTTATTCAAGACGACATGGCAAAATTACTTCATAATGGTCAAAACTGTCGACTTCACCTTTACTGTCGCACCTCCCGAACGATATTTTATGATACCTAAATCGGACGTATGTCATTTCCCTTCCCCGGCTTCGGAGAATGTAAACAAACCAGGAGGAGTGACAGCTAGCCGACATGCTAACCCGAACCGAGTGATATTTCAAAGTCTTCGAAGCGGAAAATCACACATAACTAGCCTGGATTATTTGACATGACGAGCCGGTTGTCGATTGTTTTCGTGGATCGGCCAACCGCCCGGCGGAGAGCAATGTACAGTTCGTTCCCCGGAGGAGGGTGGCTGGAGTTGTTGTGCAGCTAACATGGTGCTAATGAGCATGAGGAGAGCTTTTTACATGCCTATCAATGATCAAACGTAAGTAGTCCTTTATTTAAAGGAAGTTTGTAGTGTTTACTTTGTAATCGCTGTATTCGTATTTGACATAATACAAAACAAGATGTTTACTCACTTCCTCATAAGTCCAATGGTCCCACAGTAAATATCCACGGTGAATGGGAACCTTTTGAAACTCCAAAAAGGCGCATACGCCTCTCCCGCATACAGAATGATTTTTCTGCAGCCGTTTGGCTGGCGTGATGCGAAAAATAAACGTATTAATCCGCAAAATCAGCTGAATCCTTCGTCCTCATACACAACAGTACACTGTATAGTGAAGAGGACGTCTTCTACCGTACACGTCACAGCGCCCTCCTCCTCAATGCAAGACCGAAGCCGGAAGTCACTCATTTTCATCGTGCGGGACTAAAAAAAACTAAATAAATATAGCGATCGCTTCCACAACATCCAAGCGGTCCATATCATTCAGGGGCATAAAATACCACGTGTATTATGAAATAAACATGCTTTTTCGTGTCATATTCACTTTGAATACCATTCATTTTAGTGCTCCAACAATTATTCGATGCACTCGAGTTATTCGATTAGAAAAAGATTCAAATCAAATTTTGCTACTTCAAAGATTCATTTAATTAGAGTGGCGTTGGAATGGTTTGTTTTGAAAGTGTTTGCATTTATGTAACTGGGTGGATACACTACCCTCTAGTAGCAATGAGTGACAAAACTCATTTAACAGAGCTGACACCCCCCGTTCCATAGCTGACCAACATGAAGTAAGTTTTTATTTGACCCAATGTTTTTTATGCGTTCATAATTTAGTTTATAGGTATATCTAAATGTTTTTTTTGTGGGAATATGTGTTTAAACAATTTCTTAAGAGCATTGTGATTGCATTGAAAATGAGCATTGAAAAAAGCGTTTTATAGCATTTAAGCTAGCCAACTTTTGCATTGCAAATTAGCCAATTGTTCTTTTGTTGTACTTTGATCCTCATTTATTTATTTATTTTTAATACCGTTTAAGGCTAAACTCATCCATCCATCCTCAGATTTGGAGGTGCTGATCCTCATCCCAACCTTGACCCGCTCCAGTGAGATTTGGAGGTCATGGCTTGATGAAGCTAACAGCACCACATCATCTGCAAAAAGCAGAGATGCAATGCTGAGGCCACCAAACCGGACACCTTCAATGCTTTGGCTGCGCCCAGAAATTCTGTCCATAAAAGTTTTGAACGGAATCGGAGACAAAGGGCAACCTTGGCGGAGTCCAACCATCACTGGGAACGGATTCGACTTACTGCAGCAAGTGCAATTCTAGTTTGAAAAAACACTTGGGAATTTTATTTTGTATCTGCATTTAATGCTCTTTTGAAAGTGCAATTTTAGCCAGCATTTGTTTTGTTTTACATCTCCTAAAATGTATTTTGCTATGTATTAAAGGCTTTATAATCTGATTACTCAATTATTCGAAATAACTAGTTGATAGATTAATCGATTAGTTAAATAATCAATAGCTGGAGCCCTAATTCATTTGATTTAATTAACATCTTTCTGAGTAATTTTAATGCAGGTTTAAGTTGTTTTTCTTTTTTTCCTTTCAATTTTTTTTTTACAACTAATAAACAATTTTCCAGAAAACATTTTTCTCACCAAGTATGGGCTTTGGGGAGATTGTTGGCGTTGGCATCAATTTGGTGGATAGTGAATAGCCGAGGGCCAGCAGCACCTACATTAAAGGAAAATAAGAGAAGTATTACAGTATAATTGACAACAAACAGGACACCTTATTTTACAGTATACATTCACACAATCATAACAGGTATGCATGCATGTTTTGGGGCAGCAATAGTGATGCAACAATTAATTGATTAACTCGAGTATTCGATTAGAAAAAAAATATTAAAATTAAATTTTGTTGCTTCGAGTATTCGTTTAATTAAAGTGGCGTTGTAATGGTTTATTTTGAAAGTGTTTACATTTAATTGTATTATTAGGGTGGATACACTGCCCTCTGATCTGCCTCCTTTGACATGGCTGAATCCAACTGCTCCCTGTTAAGACCAACGTAAGCTAAGTTTTTGTTTGGGCTGATTTTTTTTTGTTGCATTCGTGATTTAGTTTATAGGTATATTTAGCCTTTTTTTGCGGGAATAGAAGTCTGAACCATTTGAAAAAAAGTTAGCATTTTATAGCATTTAAGCTAGCGGACTTTTGCTATGTAAGTTAGCCAATTGTTCTTTTGTTGTACATTGATCCTCATTTATTTTTATTTTTTTTTACCGTTTGAGGCTCATCCCAGGTATTTTAATTTTTCATGTTCCTTATCCGATTACTCGATTATTCGAACTAACTAGTTTATCGATTAATCGACTACTAAAATAATCGATAGCTGCAGCCTTAGTCAGCAATATGTAGTGATGCTAGGAAATTGTAGTTTATTACAGTATTGCTGTGGGACATACTGTATAACACGAGCAAAGCTGAGACTTAAAAAAAATGTAGGCGTTTTAATACTTCAGAGTGACTTCTCACAGTTGTTCAAGGACAAGAGCCCTTCAAAAATTCATTAGTTAGATGCAATACTTAAGCCAAATCAGCAGAGGCGGCCATTAAGCTTGCCCCTTGATGGCAAGGATATCTCCATTTATCATAGTCAGTGCAAGGTCACAAACTAAACTGCAGCAAGTTGATATTTTCAGAGAAGATTTAGGTGTTTTCCATCTCTGGAATTTTAGCCAACAAGAACACACCAGGAACTATTAAGTTTGGTAAGTTGCAATTAAAAAGTGAGGAGTATATTTAACCCTTTATCAGGCAAGTGACTAATTTTGGTAATTAACAAAAACAAAACTTAACCCCATAAAAACATGACATCCACATATGTACGTGGACAGCCCATTTTGAGTCATGTAGACCACAATATTAACATTTGGTATGCAAGTGTGGCCTATATGACCCAAAATATATGGATGCTAGCTCTAAATTATTATTTTATTATACAGTGCTGGCCAAAGGTATTGGCACCCCTGCAATTCTGTCAGATAATGCTCAAATTCTCCCAGAAAATAATTGCAATTACAAATGCTGTGGTAGTAATAACTTAATTTATTTTGCTTGGAATAAAAAAAACACAAAAGAGAATGAAAAAACAAATCATTATCATTTTACACAAAACTCCCAAAACGGGCCGAAGAAAAGTATTGGCACCCTTTGAAAAATCATGTGATGCTTCTCTAATTTGGTGGTGGCAATAACTAAATCACTTGCAGCCATTTAAAATGGATTAAAGTTGACTAAACCTGTGTCCTGTGTCCTTGAGTAAAACATATTGAGCATGGAGAAAAGAAAGAAGACTAAAGAACTCTCAGAGGACTTTAGAAGTAATATTGTGAGGACGCATGGGCAATCTCAAGGCTACAAATCCATCTCCAAAGACCTGAATGTTCCTGTGTCTACCGTGCGCAATAAGTGTAAAGCCCATGGCACTGTGGCTAATCTCCCTAGATGTGGACGGAAAAGAAAAATTGACGAGAGATTTCACCGAAACATTGTGCGAATGGTGGACAAAGAACCTCTACTAACAGCCAAACAAATTCAAACTGTCCTGCAGTTTGCGGGTACAACAGTGTCAACCCGTACTATCCGTCGGTGTCTGAATGAAAAGGGACTCTATGGTAGGATACCCAGGAAGACCCCACCCAGAGACATAAAAAAGCCAGGCTGGAGTTTGCCAAAACTTACCTGAGATAGCCAAAAACGTTTTGGAAGAATGTTCTCTGGTCAGATGAGACAAAAGTAGAGTTTTTTGGAAAAAGGCCTCAATGTAGGGTTTACAGGAGAAAAACGAGGACTTCAAAGAAAAGACCACGGTCCCCACAGTCAAACATAGCGGAGATTCACTGATGTTTTGGGGTTGCCTTGCTGTCTGTGGTACTGGAGTGCTTGACCGTGTACATGGCATTATGAAGTCTGATGACTACCAACAAATTTTGCAGCATGATGTAGGGCCCAGTGTGAGAAAGCTGGGTCTCCCTGAGAGGTCATGGGTCTTCCAGCAGGACAATGACCCAAAACACACTAGAAAATGGTTCGAGAGAAAGCACTGGAGACTTCTAAAGTGGCCAGCAATGAGTCCAGACCTGAACCCCAAAGAACACCTGTAGAGAGATCTGAAAATGGCAGTTTGGAGAAGGCACCCTTCAAATCTCAAAGACCTGAAGCAGTGGCCAAAGAAGAATGGCTTCCAGCAGAACATTGTAAGAAACTCATTGATGGATACCGGAAGCGGTTGTTCGCAGTTACTTTGTCTAAAGGTTGTGCTCCCAAGTATTAGGCTGGGGGTGCCAATACTTTTGTCGGGCCCTTTTTTGAAGTTTTTTGTAAAATGATAATTTTTTTCCTTTTGTGTTTTTTCATTGCAAGCAAAATAAATTAATATATTACGACCAAAGCATATGTAATTGCAATCATTTTCTAGGAGAAATTGAGCATTATCTGACAGAATTGCAGGGGTGCCAATACTTTTGGCCAGCATTGTATACAGTATAATTTTTACACAATATTTTATATATATATATTTTTTATGGATAAATAGCACGGTACATTAACAAAATGTTGATGATAATAAAATTAAAATTGAATAAAAACAAGTACACACTGGTTATTCACCAATAACACTCTAAAGTTGATTTAAAAAAAAATGTTATTCATAGTATTTAACTGATTGCCTACAATTGGCAAAAAAACGAATGAACGAACATTCATTCGCCCCTGCTAGTCAAAATGGATTGGACATCTAGCGCCGTCAATGGCAGCCAATGAGTGCCCCTTAACGGGTTCAACTAGCAACAACACTTTACCTTGGAGGGCCTTGAAGCCCTGCAGAGGAACCCTGGAAGAACCTGTGACAAACTGTAGTAGACGGGCTCTTCGCTCCTCATCGAAGGACTCCACAGCTTTCCAGAACCACTTTACAATGTTACTGTCTGGGGTGCAATGTTTGAGCCTCGTATTGGACTTCCAGTCATTGATGTCAATTTTACCTAGACCACATACGATCAGCTGTGGAAAGAAGAAAGCAGTATTCATATATTTTGAAACTGCTACTGTACAATACAATGAATAGATTCATGACAATATGTCATTGGGAACGTACCTCTAGCTCTTTCTCATCAAAGGCCTTTAATAGGTGCTGGGGGATGACTTCATTAAAACCTTTCTGCAGCGCAAGAAACTGAGCTTCGATGCCTCGCAGAAAGCGCCAGTTGACGTACAGGCGGACATATTCTTTTTTGGTGTCCTGCGTGACAGGGATGCTCTTTCCATTGGGCTTGAGCTCATGTTGGATGATCTCTCCGTAGGCATTGTGTTCTACACAGAAGGTGTGGTCCAACACTCCTGTGATATCATTGTCCCTGAGGAATTGTAAGAGGTTAAATTACCATTTTCAGTCAGTCAGGGGATTTGACACTGTGAGGAAAACATTAATCAAACAGAGGAAAATTTTCATTAACTCATTTACTAATTTAGAGCAGACTTAACCCTTTATATGGCACTCATTTAACTCATTGGCTAACATTGACTGTGATAGACATCCAATCCATTTTAATTGTTGGCTACCATTGACTGTGATAGACATCCAATCCATTTTAATTAAAAGGGTCAAATGGACTGGACGTCTACAAGAAAATTCACAGCCATGCATTTAATAGCAAGCAACAAGTTAAATATTATAAAATAATTTTTTACAAAAGTAATAATGACAATGTTTGAGTATTTCTGTTTTTTTTTTTTTTTTCATTTTGATTTTATTAATTGTTTTTATTATCGTTTGAGTGTATTAACACTTCATGAATTTATATGGCGGAAAACACTCAGGTGACTTGAAGTTCCGCTCTTTTTTCTGGGGGAAGAAACATTTTGAACTGGAGGGCATTTAAAAAAAAAAAAAAAAAAGTTTTTCTGGGGGATTTTATGGGGGAAACATGGTAATATAACAAGGGTCGCAATGCAGAAATCGCAGACATCAAGGAGTGGTTGACATTTTCTTTTTCATAAATATTTACCCTTTTAAACTTTTTTTTCTATTTTTTTCTTTCTTTTTTTGTTTGGATCGATTATTTAACATATCGGAGAAAATGTGACAGTAACCAAAAAAAAAAAAAAATACAATTAAGCGATAGTTATGAGGTAGATATCCGTGACTTTTTTACAGACGCCATTTTTTCCCATTGTGAAATAATTTGTTTAAAAGTTTAGAATATGTGAATGAATAATTTTTTCAAGTTGTTTTTTTAATTCGAAATATGAGACATCAATTAATGATTCTAAGCTAAAAACGACAGACATTTTGAACAATAAATATAATTAATTACCTTCGTTTTATGGCTGGGTTGAAACAAAAGCGGTTGCGCGACGTCTGTAAACGGGGGTTTTCAGGGTAAAACGGACAAATTAAAAATAGTTCGGGGGCTTACTGCGCCATGAATCTGCTGTGGCAGCATGTAGACATGTTGTTCTATCAAGCACAACAGTTCTTTTGGCTTAAAATACAGCCGTTTATTTTAAAGAGGGTTGCAAGAGCAGAAACTGCTTTTTCAGTCTTGTCTGTTTTACGACATATATATTTAAAAATCAAATAATTTATGGTAAATTATAAAAAATATATATAATAATAACTGATAATCTATAAGTCAAGTTTTTTCAAATGATCAAAAATAGTCACTTTCCCTATTAAGAGTTAAAAGCTATTTAAAAGCAATCAACATAGAAGGTGACACAAGGCCAACTTGAACACAACAAATTGAGCAAACATGAAAAAATTATATCTGACGCAACAATAGGCCCTAGAGGGCGCTGTCATCCCTTGAATCCTTATTGTTTCGTAGTAAGACATGCCCTCAAAATGTGAAGTGTTCTTTGTTACAAGTGGTATAAAACATTTTTATATCACAGTGATACATATACACACCACACACACCACTTAAAAAACACACACACACAAAAAAAGCTTCTTGTACTCACAGGATCCAGACAAGACTGTTGTGCAGGTCCGGGTCTACAGACTCCATGTCATCCAGCGTAATAGGTTTACCTAGTAGCTGTTTGTAGAAGGGTAAGGTAAAGCCTCCATCAATGTAGTGGCCATGAAACACTGCCATCCCCATGATACGGCCCACAAAGTGGAAGTACGACAAGTGCTCCTAGACAGAGAAGACACACTTTAATCAGTGACATACTTTGGGGACTTGCTCATCTGTTACTTTCAAAAGTATTAAGGCAATATTATTTGCAGGGATTACACTTTTACTGCAACAATAAGCCAACACATTTGTTTTAAATACAATACATAACTAACATAAAATGCAATTATTCTGGGAAAGTGGCCATCAATTAACAATGTGGACATTTTGCAAATAAGTCCCACTTACAATAAGGGTTAAATCATTAATCAAACAACAGTACAATTTTTACAAATGTCCCCTGCCTGAAAAACAATAATTAATAATGCTAGAATCATGAATACCTTTTCAGGTAAACAGGTTCAGTGAAAGTTTGAAGGAACTGCCAACCTTTAAAACATGATATCTACTCACTGACAGAGGCCACCGTGTTTGCAAATTCCAAAGAACGGGAAGTATAGACACCAGTTGTTTTGCCGATTTACTTCCAAAGAAAACCATAAAGTAAATATTTCACAACAACTTAAACATTGTCGCTGTTTGGTGGATTCCTGGTTGACTCACAGCAGCTCTCGTATTTATCAGTTTGGTAACTTTGCCATCATACACCATTACCACTAAAATCAACAATAATAGCATTCTGAAATCATGGTTAATCCCTTATTTCAAAGGCTTTAAAATATTATTCCTAATCACGTAGACTGTAATAAAAATGTCATAATATGACACTAGCTATTGTGGCTAGTGGCTAAATACCAAAACATTACAAAGCGGATCTGATTATAAACCGCACCGGACAAAGTTCACAAAATTTTCGAAATAAATCCACATACAAGACTATAAGCCGCAGGTGTCCTTATCTTAACATTAGATATTCACATACAATCATGTGAAAAAATTAGGACACTCCATGAAATATTCAGTTCTTTATTAAGAAATGTTCACATATCAATGTCTGATCTTGTTTTTCTTTATCTCTGGAAAAGAAAGGGATTTATTTGCAGGTAAACAACAAAAAATAACATTGTTTTACTAATTAAACCAAATATATCAACAAAAATGCATATTCTAACTGAAGAAAAAGTTGAGACACCCTCCCACCTAATAGCTAGTGTTACCCCGTTTGGCTGAAATAACTTCAGTGAGACGCTTTTTGTAGCCATCTACCAGTCTTTGACATTGGTCTGAAGAAAATTTGCCCCACTCCTCAGCTCAGCTCAGAATACTTTCAGCTGTGAGATGTTTGAGGCGTTTCTTGCATGTACAGCCAGTTTCAAGTCACCCCACAGCATCTCAATGGGATTGATATCTTGGCTTTGACTCGGCCATTCCAGGACTCTCCATTTCTTCCTTTTCAGCCAATCCTTGTTGGATTTACTGGTATGTTTTGGGTCATTGTAATGTTGCAGGGTCCAGTTTCGCTTCAGCTTTAATTTTTTTCATCAATGATCTCACATGTTTCTTAAGTACCCTCTGATACACGATAGAATTCATGGTTAATTCTATGATGGGGAGCTGGCCAGGTCCTGCTGCAGTAAAGCATCCCCAAACCAAGACACCTCCACCTCTATCCTTCACAGTGGTATGAGGGTCTTTTCCTGGAAAGCTGTATTGGGTTTACACCAAACATGTCCTCTGTTCTGGTGTCAAAATAATTCAATTTTGGATTCATCTGTCCAAAGAACATTATTCCAGAAGTCCTGGTCTTTGTCTACATTCACTCTGGCAAACTTCAGTCTAACTTTCATGTTCTTCTTGGAGAGCAAAGGTTTCCTCTGTGCACACCTCCCATGAAGGTTTAACTTGTAAAGTCTCTTTCTGATTGTAGAGGAATGCACTTTAACATCAACAGTAGCAAGAGCCTGCTGTAGTCCCCGTGCTGACATTTTCGGGTTTTTGGAGACTCCTTTTAGCATCTCGCGGCCTGCTCTTGGGGTGAACTTGCTTGGACGCCCAGACCTGGGCATGTTGGCAGTTGTTTTGAATGTCCTCCACTGGTAGACTATTTTCCGGATAGTGGAACGGCTGATTTTATATTCTTTTGAGATCTTTTGAAATCCCTTACCAGACTCATAAGCGCCCATAACTTTATTTCTGAAGGCCTTAGACAGATTCTTTGATCTGACCATAAAGTTTTCTCTCACTTCAACAGTCAAGGGCACACCAAACTAAATGTGAGGTTTAAATTAGGCAACCCTCCTTTAAACACTGGGTAATGATGTTCGACTCATGTGCTCCTGATATCATACACTTGTGTGTGATTTTAGCAGTTTTAAGTTGGATTGAATATGGGGGTGTCCTAATCTATTCATCAACATAAATTGCATTTATTTAAAATTACATTTTACACAAAGTTATGAAATATCTTTTTTTCCCAGTTTTAATTTAGTTCTATTACTTGAATCTCTCAAGATGGTTAAAACGGGTATTAAATATCCATATGACCAAATATGTTAGGAAACACACATGCTTCCATAGGGTGTCCTAATTTTTTTCACATGAGATGTTACACAAAAATATTGATTGATCAAAAATATTATGAACTAGGGCTGTCAAAAGTATCGCGTTAATGGGCAGTAATTATTTTTTTTAATTAATCACGTTAAAATATTTGACACAATTAACGCACATGCCCCGCTCAAACAGATTTAAATGACAGTATAGTGTAATGTCCGCTTGTTACTTGTTTTTTTTGGTGTTTGGCGCCCTCTGCTGGCGCTTGGGTCCAACTGATCTTATGGGTTGGTACCATGAGTGAGCATGGTGTAATTATTGACATAAACAATGGCGAGCTACTAGTTTATTTTTTTGATTGAAAATTTTACAAATTTTAATAAAACAAAAACATTAAGAGGGGTTTTAATATAACATTTCTATAACTTTTACTAACATTTATCTATTAAGAACTACAAGTGTTTCTATCCGTGGATCACTTTAAGTGAATGTAAATAATGTTAATGCCATCTTGTTGATTTATTGTTATAATACACAAATACAGTACTTATGTACCGTATGTTGAATGTATATATCAGTCTTGTGTCTCATCTTTCCATTCCAACAATAATTTACAGAAAAATATGGCATATTTTATAGATGGTTGGAATTGCGATTAATTACGATTAATTAATTTTTAAGCTGTAATTAACTCGATTAAAAATTTCAAACGTTTGACAGCCCTACTATTAACCAGACAAACCAGAAAAATAGACAGGTCACTACATTTGCAAAGATATATTATCCACTTTACCTTGCCTTCTAAAGTTGAAGTGGATGAAAAAACGGTTAACAGCAAACGCTATCCCTTATATAGCAGCTTTGTTGTAGCATACTGTGGCAATAAAGTCCTCCGAGTGCCAGTTGAAAACGGCTAACAACGCTAGCTTCGCATTCTCTGGTCGTAGCAAATAGTGGATGCCCATCCATTTAAAATTGTTCTTTTGTAGCAGCTTATAGTATCAGATGGAGCCATATTCATCTGTAAAATCCTGTGTTTTTGAGTAACTCTGACGAGCTTCTGGCAAGCTTTATTGGTGCTAGTGTAGTGACTGATCCATAAATATACCGCTTCCTTATAAAAGCCCCAGGGTAGAAACGGCAAGAAAAAAGTAGCGGCTTATAGTCCGGAAAATACGGTAATAGCCAAGTAGGCAACTGCGCGCGAGTAGATGGGTGGCTCATGATAGTCAGCGAACTGCAATTTCAAATGTAAAAATGAACCTGCACTCTTACCTTTATTGCTAACATATTGAAACAGTTGCAGGACCGAATTAGACAATATAGCAAATCCATTTTAAATACACCAAGCTCACTCAAATGTGGTATCATGTAATACTCCTTACTTGTTCATTATCTAATTTTACACATATCCCAAACACACAATATTATTAAAAGTAATATGTTTAGACTAATTAGTATAAAGTTGTTTAGTGCAAAATTGACAATCTTAATGAAAGGTGCAGTGCCATCTTGATTTCTGTAGTGTCCATGACTCACAGGGTTGACTGCAGAGTCCGGGTTAATCTGTAGAGTGTAGATGTCATCACGCGAGTACTGAAACAGGCCATAGTACGGGTTCAACATCTCATGTGATAGGAGATAGAGCCACTCCCTGGACAGAGAGACCAAACAAAGACGCAAAATAAAAATTGACCGAAATATTGTATAGTGAATTCCTGGATATGGATATAGAAGTCTGGCATTCCTTAAGTCAGTGTTTTTCAACCGGTGTGCCGCGGCACACCAATATCGCTTTTTTTTTTTTTTTTAAGTCGTCGGGAGGAGTTGCAGTAGGAAGGAATGAGTAGGTAGGTTTCGGTCGTGCGCAGATGAGCGAGGTATTGCTTGTGTCGCATCCAAGAACTGCTCGGATTTCTAGCAGTCAACTACCTTGCTGTCTGCGACAATGTGGACTCCACCCATGCACGTCTACTGTACATCAATTGATGAGACTCATCTAGTGTCGATATACACGACAATGTCCTTTCCATTTTATCCACATGTGATGACCGTCAATCCTCCCCCTGTGCTTTATTCCATCACATTGTCAAGGACAGCAATGAGGCTGATGGCTGGAAATCCGAGCAGTTCTTGAACGCGACACAAGCAGCTATCCAACAGCACCTTGGTGCCAAGCAAGCTTAAATGTCATCTCCAAACGAAACACCCGTGACTTAAAAATAAGTCAATCAACTATTTTGTTTGCCTGCGTGAAAGCACAGAGAAACTTTTTTTGAGAAAAATTAGATTGGTAAATGAGAAAGCTTCAAAGCCAGTTACCTTTTTGCTGAACTTCTTGCTAAATCCAAAAAGTTCCACACTGTGGCACTAATACTACTTGCCTGCAAAGCCATTGTCAGCAAGATGCTCGGCCCTGATGCGGTTAAAGACATTGCTATAGACCCTACTCACGTGACGTCACAGCCACGCCCACGCGCCATGTTGTCCGTCTACTCGTCATGTTAATGCATTAGCGCTTCGTAAATTCCTCTTATAATGGCGTGGTTTTCTGCTCGTTAACATTAATAATCAAAATGGTGACGGCGTGTGTGGCGGTCAGTTGCAATAACAGAGAAGATAGACGGAGAGACTTGAAGTTCTACCGGATTCCGAGAGACCCGGAGAGGAGAGCGAGATGGGCTGCTGCAATTCGACGAGAAAACTGGGCTCCAAACGACTACCACAGATTGTGTAGTAGTCATTTTATATCTGGTAAGATGCATTTAATATATATTTAGAGGGTTTTGGGCTGACAACCACAATTAAGATCATTGCTAGGCTAATCGCCGACAAGACGTTGTGAATGAACTACCTGAAAATATATAATTATAAGGGGATAATAAGACAGTTGTCATACAATTAATTTACAATTTCACTATTGAGGTCAAAAGCCAAAAAATAAATTCAACTAGGGACAATCTGGAGTAGTGCTATCGCACTTCATATTATATATGTATGTAGTGAGAGTGCTATCGCTAAACCATATAAACATTAAAAGCCCTAGCTCCATTGACAAATGACATGAAATACATTAGACTTGACAGTGGATGTTAGCAAGAACAAAAGATTTTGAATTGAAAATTTCGTAACTCACCTTCCCGAGCACAAGATAGATTCCTGCCGAATTTTCGTGGATGAGGACCTGTTTCACCCAACCAGCAACGAAGTATTTATAAGCCTCCAAGCTCTTAAAGTTTTTCAAACTTTCGTGAGAATAGGCTGATTTTGTGTGGACAAGATAGTTGTAAATATCAGGGTAGCAGATGTCAGGCAAAGACGGCGAAGACAGCGGGTCGAAAAACATCGATTTAGGCATCAAATATGGATCTGGCAAATGGATAAACTGAAGCTTTTCCACATAACGCCTTTTATGCAACGCATCCAATGAGTTTACAGCGTCAGATAACACCGGGGCTTCCATGAATTGCTCTATAACTTGCACGACTAATTGAAAACAATGAGAATAGGTCTAAAAAATACGGACAATATGGCGGCCGGATACAGCGACACGTCATTTTGTGACGTAGGTGAGTAGGGTCTATAGTCCCCCTGTCTAATAATTCTGAGCTTTTCAAGCCTAACTGCAATAAAAAAATAAAAACAGAAAGACAGAGCTGTTAAAGAAGAGCTTCGTGTATGTCTTTCTTCAATTAGTGCCAGGATATTGGCTTTGTGTTCATCCAAACAGGCTCAGGTTTCACATTGAGTAAGTATAAATATTGATAAATTATTTTATAATTAAATATACTGGACAGAAAGTAATTTTGGAACATTTTTGGTTTGTGGTATGCCGTGAAATTTTTTCCAATATAAAAACGTGCCGTGACTCAGAAAAGGTTGAAAAACACTGCCTTAAGTGACATTTTTGCCGATGTTTTTGGGGAACATTTTCGGACCGGAACAATAGCAGTTTAGTGACAGGGAACTACAGTGGGGCAAATAAGTATTTAGTCAACCACTAATTGTGCAAGTTCTCCCACTTGAACTTATTAGAGAGGCCTGTAATTGTCAACATGGGTAAACCTCAACCATGAGAGACAGAATGTGGAAAAAAAAAACAAAATCACATTGTTTGATTTTTAAAGAATTTATTTGTAAATCATGGTGGAAAATAAGTATTTGGTGAATACCAAAAGTTCATCTATTCTCAATACTTCGTTAGGTACCCTTTGTTGGCAATAACGGAGGCCAAACGTTTCCTGTAACTCTTCACAAGCTTTTCACACACTGTTGCTGGTATTTTGGCCCATTCCTCCGTGCAGATCTCCTCTAGAGCAGTGATGTTTTGGGGCTGTCGTTGGGCAACACGGACTTTCAACTCTCTCCACAGATTTTCTATGGGGTTGAGATCTGGAGACTGGCTAGGCCATTCCAGGACCTTGAAATGCTTCTTACGAAGCCACTCCTTTGTTGCCCTGGCTGTGTGTTTGGGATCATTGTCATGCTGAAAGACCCAGCCACGTCTCATCTGCAATGCCCTTGCTGATGGAACGAGATTTTCACTCAAAATCTCTCGATACATGGCCCCATTCATTCTTTCCTTTACACAGATCAGTCGTCCTGGTCCCTTTGCAGAAAAACAACCCCAAAGCATAATGTTTCCACCCCCATGCGTCACAGTGGGTATGATGTTCTTCGGATGGAATTCAGTATTCTTTCTCCTCCAAACACGAGAACCTGTGTTTCTACCAAAAAGTTCTATTTTGGTTTCACCTGACCATAAATCATTCTCTCAGTCCTCTTCTGGATCATCCAAAGGCTCTCTAGCGAACCGCAGACAGTCCTGGATGTGTACTTTCTTCAGCAGGGGGACACGTCTGGGAGTGCAGGATTTGAGTCCCTGGCGGCGCATTGTGTTACTGATAGTAGCCTTTGTTACTGTGGTCCCAGCTCTCTGTAGGTCATTCACTAGGTCCCCCCGTGTGGTTCTGGGATTTTTGCTCACCGTTCTTGTTATCATTTTGACGCCACGGGGTGAGATCTTGCATGGAGCCCCAGATCGAGGGAGTTTATCAGTGGTCTCGTATGTCTTTCATTTTCTAATAATTGCTCCCATAGTTGATTTCTTTACACCAAGCGTTTTACCTATTGCAGATTCAGTCTTCACAGCCTGGTGCAAGTCTACAATTTTGTCTCTGGTGTTCTTCGAGAGCTCTTTGGTCTTGGCCATAGAGGAGTTTGGAGTGTGACTGACTGAGATTTTGGACAGGTGTCTTTTATACCGATAATGAGTTAAAACAGGTGCCATTAATACATGTAATGAGTGGAGCCTCGTTAGACCTCGTAAGAAGTTAGACCTCTTTGAGAGTCAGAAATCTTGCTTGTTTGTAGGTGACCAAATAGATATTTTCTACTCTAATTTGGAAATAAATTCTTTAAAAATCAAACAATGTGATTTTCAGTTTCCCCCCCCCCCACATTTTGTCTCTCATGGTTGAGGTTTACCCATGTTGACAATTGCAGGCTTCTCCAATCTTTTCAAGTAGGAGGACTTGCACAATTGGTGGTTGACTATATACTTATTTGCCCCATTGTATATTAAATTGAGTCAAGTAGCTTTATTTAGATAAAAGTAGTGCTTTGACAGCATCCTGTGGCTTATTTCGGCATTTAAAAATGTTTTTCTGGCATGTCAATTACTCATGGATTCTGAATTGCACCTTCTAATAATTTCCTACCTGGCCACTCCTCCATAGTCAAGTCCTTCTTCACCCCGAAATTTTACCATTAGCCTTTTCCACAGGTCCTTAGGCCTCATCTTCATCACTTGTCTATAGGATTCCTGCAATAGTCATACAACAAAACAACCATTAACTCTTTCAGTACCATTGACAATGACAGACATCCAATCATGTCACTGTTTTCATCTGTCTCTTGTAAATTTAAATGAGTTTATCACTACAAGATGTCGACTAGGAGGGTTGGCAGCGAATGCGTTCATTCACTGCCAGAATCAGCTGTGCTACACAATGGCTGGAGGAGGTGAAACTGCTGAACGTTTTCCCCCACCGTAGAAAAAGAAAATCGCTAGTATGGGAATACTTCAGCTACATAAAAGTTACAGACGGCCACAGCTTAGAGAAGCGCCAACCGACGTGTAAAACATGTTTGCGGAGGGTGGCTGCCAAGGAGGCAGTAACTCCAATATGATTTTGCATTTATACAAAATTAAAGGGTCATGAACATTTCCCACAAGCTACAGTGCCCTCCCTTGTACTTTGTACAACCCCTTTTTGCCAACAAAACAACGTCTGGGAACTGAGATGGCCATGGGAGGAGCTTGATTTTGTGTCTGGTGAACCATTTCTGTGTAGATTTGGCAATATGTTGTTTAGGGTCATTGTCTTGCTGAAAGACCCAGTGACGACCCATCTTCAGCTTTCGGGCAGAGGGCAACAGATTTTGATTTAAAATGTCCTGGTATTTCAAAGCATTCATGATGCCATACACCCTAACAAGGTTCCCAGGGCCTTTGGAAGCGAAACAGCCCCACAGCATCACTGACCCACCCCCATACTTCACAGTGGGTATGAGGTGCTTTTCAGCATGCCCATCTTTCGTGGCACACCAGACCCACTTAAAATGTTTGTTGCCAAAAAGCTCAATCTTGGTCTCATCTGACCAAAGCACCAAGGCTGGTCCCAGGCTGGGACCGTGTGTATTTTTGTGTGAGAAGCATGTTTAGTGTGTCTAGTGAGGGTAAAACATTTTTTTTCCCTCCCTCTCTGGCATCTTTATTTTGAGAAAGAGTGTGTATAATGTAAACATGTTACAAGTCATACACATGTTCTTTTTATGGAAAAAAAATCAATTATTTTTGTTCTGATGGTAATAATGTTGAGCTGTGGGTTTAGGCTCACCTAAAGTTAAAATTTATTTTAACTTACCATTATACTTATGTTGCAATTTGCTAATATGTTTGGGGGAAAAATAATCCTGTTCAATGGATTTTTTTATTTATTGATTGATTTTTTTAAACCCCAGATATCTCAAAGTAACACATTTTAGAGCTGTAATTGCAATACCGTGATACCGTGATGTTTTGGCTTGAGGTTATCATACCTTCAGAATATCCTACCAGCACATGCCTAAGTGTACCACAGTTTTCAAACTTTAAAAAAACAATTGGACATGACGATGCTCTAACACACAAATACAAATGTGAAATTTTACAACTTTTGAATAGGTGTGGCTGGGAAACACTGTTGTTGTGTGGCGCTTCCAGACATTATATCAGTTGGTTTATTGCTGTCATGCTCCAGCTCAATAAGTGTTCATCCCATGTGCAGACTGCTCACAGTATTAAGGGCAGGGTTCATTAAAAGTGGATTAGGGGCAGTTATAATAAACGCAGTCATAAGACTATAATAACACAGCCTCTTTTACTGCCACGTTCCACTCTTCCCTTCAGATGAGGCAGACAATTTAAAGGTGCTGTTAGGGTGAAAGGGAAGTTCTAATCCACACCAAAAAGTACACATTAAGAAAGTTCTGACAGCCAACGGGCAAACACTTGCCTGTTCAGTCATGATTTAATGCTTCAAAGGATCTGGAGAAGCTACACGGTATATCTCACACAACCTTAAAATGTCCTTTGACCTATCGCCTGTCTCTCACTGTGAGATCAGCCAACAAAAATGTCTTCGTTCAGATTAACAGACATGGCTGTTCCAGCACATTCCACCACATATTTTATGAGGGTCGTGTAGTCTGCTGCAGGTGTTGTTGCTCTGATAAAGGCCCTGTGCCTCATAGATGCTGCAACACTCCCCTACTAAGCAAACGTACTCGAGCAAGGGGTCTGCTTTAGATTGAAACCAGAAAAGTGCTACACATCATAGATGAGTGAGTGTGTGTGGGGGGTGTGTGTGTATGTCGTCAAACTGCCAGGGCGCAATGTTTATGGGAATACATAAGAAATAGGGTGATAAAATGTTCAAATAACTTGACATGAATCTAAAAATAACATGAAATAGTCAAGTATGGTTTGTAAGAGCGCTAGTTTCACTTGTGATGAGTTTAATTTCTCAGTTTACTTATATTTGAATGAAATTTCTCCATTGAATTGACGTTAAAAGTAATTATTCTGTTACAGCCTTATAAAACGACAAAAATATTCATTAAATGCTTTTAGAAAGAAAAATATCAGTACAGTATATTATTCACATGTGCCACTAGGTTTCCTGATGTATATATCCATTACCCGTTGGTTACCGTGGGGTGTCAACGTGAGACATAAAATGTGTGATAGCATCATGGATGCACAAGTACCTCAAATATTTCTTCACGGGACACTTCGATGCGACAATGCCCAGCCTGTGGTTGCTGCTGAGACAGTTCCTGTCTGAGGATCTTGAGTTTCTGGACTAGGTCTCTCTTGTACTTGGGTACTGTGAGACACTCCGCCTCTTCTGGGAGCTGACCTGTGGATACCAGAGCCTGCTGGACCTGATCCTTTAGCTGGTTCTGCCGACTAAAGAGCAAAACACATTGAAAATTAAAGAAGATGGTAAAGACCATGAAGCAAGAGACATATATGATTACAGGTAGTCCCCGGGTTACGAATGAGTTCCGTTCCTACGCTGGCGATGTAACCCGAAGTCAGAATTAACCCTTTAAGTACCTCTAAATCTCAAAATAACTATCCAAAAAACATGTACAGTATATCATATCAAAATAAGATACTATGAGGTATGTTGTGTTAAAAGCAGTTATATTCAATGACTATTTTACTTTACTCGCGAGTCAGTTGCCTTGCTGACAGAAAAGGGCGCTGTGGAAAGAGTCGGGAGGTGAGAGAAGGGGGGCGCTCAGGTCGCCAGCATCGCCTCTCTCAACGCAAGCCCGCTGTCCAAACTCAAGGAAACGGATCGGGACTCGCAAGAGGAGTCGGCGACAGAGGAGAAGCAACAGCAGCAGCAGCAGCATGAGTACAAGGAAGTGGGAACTGAAACCGTTAGGAACTCCAGAACAGTGCCGAGGGGATCCTGACATTAAGAACGACAACGGGAACTAGGTACTTTTTACACACCTAAAAATAAAAACAAAAACAAAAAAAAACACTGGATACAGGATGGCCACATTATACTTATTGATACTGAAATATAAATTGAACTTTGTGTGTATGTATGTGTGAGTGGGGGTGGGGGGTCGTTTCCTATGGACACCGAAACAGCTAGGCAGATTTTGACAAAATTTTACATAGTTGTTCTTTGTGTCTGAGAGTGATCTTAGATGGGTTTGGTTTCTGTAGGCCTCCATTTAGTGCGGAAAATTCAAACTAAAAAAAAAATTGCATAGAAATTGTGACAGTGCCATCTTTTGGGTAAAAGACACGTCTCTTGCGATTGCATTGTTGCAGTTGGCTTTCAAACTTTACGGTTTCGTGTACAAATTTAAATGTGATGTGATGATATGTCATGGCTTTGAGTACTCCACAACAAGATGCTGGATTTAAAAAAAAAATGTACAGTGATCCCTCTTTTTCTGCGGTTAACTCATTCACTCCCAGCCATTTTCACCAGAGCAAGGCCCTTCGCTCCCGGCCGTTTTTCTGGATTTTGACTGATTTTGCAAGGCCCACAGAAAATTCTGTTCTATTGCTAGATAAACATGGAACCCACCAAAAGAAAGATTAGACTCTTTTCTTTCAGCAGAAAAAAAAAGTTCATATCTTTTTCCATTCTTAGAAATCGGCATCAGAAAATAGCTTAGTTTGAGCAAGTTTCCTATTTCTGATGAAAAAACGGATAAAATGAGCTTTTTGTAAATGCATACATTTCAAACATAACTTTGATTTTAACAAAGCTATTTTTTGCATTAGTTACATAACTTACATCCCAAACTAGGGCTGGGCGATATGGCCTTAAGTACATATCACGATAAATTGAGCAGATTTACCTCGATAACGGTAAATGACGATAAATTCGCCCAGGCAAACTGTTATATAATTTGAAAATTTGAATCAATGCATGGAATACAAATTAACAGTTTCTCGTTAAATTTATTTACCAGCTTTCAATTTAACAATTGCACATGCAGTCTAAACATTAAGTATTAAAAAAATCTTGTAAACAATAAGAATTCTTGTGTGAACATTTATAACAGCTTGTATGACTTGAAAAATATCATCACTTGAATTTCATTAAATTCATTCCGCATTGTTATACACTAGATAGTGGCATACGTTTAGATATTTAGAAAAGATACAAATACGACACATCCACCCGCCCCCCAGAAATTATACTTAATTAATAAATAAAATGTTTCACAAACCTTTCCTTTCTTATATTCGGCTCAATTATTTACATCTTATGATTTTGGAAATCCTTACAGTATGCGATAAATAATATTCCTGTTCCAAAGCACTGTGCTTACTGTACTGTAATTTTTACAAAAAAATAAATACATAGTTACTCCCTGTCATCTAGGACGAGCCACTTACAAATACTGCTTTGAACACATCTTCACAGACAAAAGCAATGACACAGGCTTAAAGAGGTAAACTTTAATTGTGTAAATCACACTTAATGACGACAGGATCTCCTGGTTAAAATAGACGACATCCACTTAATTCTATTGAAGATATGTAATGCTGAGGCAATTTGTCAACTTTACTTTTAAAAAGAAACGTGCACTGTTTATCCAGTAGATGGGGCTCTTGCAGTGTGTCAAACAGTGATTCAATTTAGGGCAATTGTCTTAAAAGTGGTTCATTGTTTCAGAAAGCCTCGGTTTTTCCATCCCTATCTGGAACCCGTCAAGAGTTCACTTAATGTCGGGTGAAAGTTTGGCGAAGCTAACTTAAGCCCGCCTTCATCCCGTTTACTTGTAGCGTTAGCCGCTAGCATTAGCAGCTAGCGTTAGCCTACCGGGCTTCTGTTTGATTGGCTTCCTGAAAACCATGTGACTCCAAACGTAAGCACACTGTCTGCTTTCTTAAAGGGGAATGAACATAGCCGAACAACACAGAGTCAAAGCGGGATGAAAAGACTATATTTTCTTTTTATTAAATTACCGAATTTACCGACATGGTCAAAATTACGTCGGTCATCGTGAAGAATTTCGGTAACGGTAAATTTTCGGTTTACCGCCCTGCTCTATCCCAAACATCTGAATAATGTTTCCTTTTACAAAATACCATGAACAACCAGACAAATAGAGCTTTTGATAGCAGAGTAACAATTTATTTACACATGACTACTGAGAGATGACGCTTTGTCCCTGAGATGACGCCATTGGCGTCACATCAGCCGTGTAAACTTTTCCCTCATCGTTGTCTGTCTTACAGTGATGGATTATTTTTGGGTCTCTGCGGGGTCTGCTCGGCGAGACGCTGCACTGGGGGTCCCACTCGTTTTGCTCGGTCGTCCAGCGCCTCTTGGTTGTTTTGTTCGGTCGGAGCGCCGCCTGGCATCATGCCGCCAGCGCTCTGACCGTGCTGCACGGCCGTTCATTGCTGTTGAATTGGGTTGCGGGTCTTATAAAATGTGCTACTGCCCTCCAGTGGCCAGTTTTATTGCTTTAAAATGGGTTTGGAGCCTTGTTTTTTGTTTCTCAGATAGATCGCAAGCTATAGATGCTTCTTGTAAAAAAAAATAAAAATAAAAAAATAAAAAATAAAAAAAACGCAAAAGAACGTTATTGGGACAATGAAGCATTTGAAAATAGAACATAATTATACATTTCTGGGAGCAAATGAGTTAATGGGGACCAGAATTACGATAAGTGAAAAACCGTGAAGTAGGGCCCCCCCGCCCCAATTTTTATTTAATATTTATTTATTAATTTTTGTGTGTGTGTGTGTGTGTGTGTGTGTGTGTGTATTTATTCAGATTTATCATTGGAAAAGATAAAAATACATGTTTTTTTCCACTTTTTTCCCCTCAAAATATAATTAAAAAAAACTTTTATGTATAAAAATATTTTAACAAATGGTTTTCAAGCACTTCAAATGAAATAATTATGTTATATTTATGTATATAGTTTTTAAACATGTTACCGGTCCACCAAAATATTTTTAAACAAGAAAAGATGCCCAATCCATCTTAAAAAAGTTGAAAAATGCTTGTCTTTATTAAATGCTTCATTGAGTTCACTCAAGCTGCTCACTTACACACAATGAGTTGCCACAGCAACTGTTTAACGAGTTAAACGATGTTGATGGATGTGGCGCTTTGAGGTCTCGGCTTACCAGCGTCTCAGGCAAGATCAAAGCTTAACTGTCTGTCAATCATCGTTAACGATAATAAGCAACTCCAGCACACTCACTGCCTGACCGACAAAAAGCAGGGAGAGGGACTTTTTTTTTTTCTAATTGAAAAAAAATCCCTGATGGACTGAGGACGTGAAGATTGAAGCGCAAAGTAGCATGGGATCACTGTACAATTTTCCGGAATACTATTAAGGAATGGTTCATGGATAGTTCTGGCAACCATGACTGAGAGTGGTGGTTGCTGTTGTTGTGTTCTGTTGTTTTCTGTTTAATAAAGGTGACGTCTCTTGGGGTCGTGCGGTATATGAGCACAAGAGCAGCAAGTGTGAAACTTAAAAACTATCTCTCTCACTCTTCTCTGCATCACTTGACACAACACTGTAGACAGTGATGGAAAAGCGATTGCCCGCGATTGCCCATTCACCCCTTTATGATGTCCTTTTACTATTACTACGGTACATTCCAGTTGCATCTATAAGGGTAGTATGTTTTATATGTCATTGTATGTGCCGTTGTATTGCGTTGATGTTAAACAAACATGGGCAACGCTGGGCCATATTAATTGTCACGCATAAAAACACAACATTTCAACAGACAAGAGGTGACTACAAGATTAATAAAAACTAGGACACCCAAAAATGCTATTCCAGCATAAAATACTCCCACAATTAGGCAAATAACAAGTAAAATGGAGGGAAACATATTTTGCACTGCAACTCTAGTCTTCATTTCATTCTTAAAGAGAAAATAAGGGGCATTCGAATGTTCAATGCAGTTAACATATAACATGTTGGTGGAAATTTGGTAGCAATAATCTTCATAGAAAATCTAGCTGGTCAATCTCAGAAAAGAAGATTTAAGAACATACAAAGGCTGAGGCAAAATAGCGGGCAGACCCAAACAAGCTGCAGTTGACAAAGGTTAAATTAGACCGCGATTGCTCTCGAGTATCCTTCTAATGGCCTGCATTGTCTATAATCAAATTGACAACTTAGCTTAGTTTATAGTGTCTGCCAAGTGGAATTGAGTTAGGCTTTTCAATCACTTCCTGTTAGCCCAAAAAGCCACAGGGCCCCAAAGGACTCTCAAGAACTCTTCAGACTCTACTCCGAGGGAGGGATGGGAAGTAGGAAGCGTACTCGCCAGCTAGCATGGCAATCGAGCGGACAACTTGGAGAATAGGAGGGGAAGGATGAAGAACACAACATGTTCAAGCACTTTCATTTAGAAATGAATGGCATAGACTGTCCTCTACATTCACTGCCGTGACACATCATCAAAATGAAGGATGATATACCATAAATCAAAATCCTGTGGGGGATGACATGCTAACTAACGATCGCTAAATTCCAAACAGGTCTGGAATCTAGGATTCAGTTACTGAAAAGTGACCCTGACCAGTCGGGTCAGTAACATCACGGGAGAAATATTTCACAAAAACTTCCTGCTGGATTCTCAGACAAAGTCTCAACGAAATAAAATGCAGAATTCAGAACGACAAATTTGACAGACTTAGACAGTATATCAAACATTTTTGTGGTATGACGGAACAGGGGCTTGAAAATCCCTGAATTGATAAAAGGCAGATGTCTTGATGGAATTCCATGATGCTTGATATCTTCTCCAGATATTTCCTAATATCGAAACATTTCTAAACTGCTGTTTACTAGCAGTAAATTATAAGATAAATCAATGACTTGGCAAGCCAACATTATATTGCAAATCAATCTAAGCAGCCATTTTATGTGCTGTTTATCCTCATTCTGTTTGTATTGCAAATCTGAAGCAGAATTGAATACTCTTGACATGTGAGACCAAATGCCATAATTCTATGACTTAAACGGTGTATACAATGAATACTTTGCCTCCTCAATAGTGCCATACACTAAAATAATCACAACTGAGTGACAATAATGAACACAAATGCTATGCCTGCACTCGCTCGACTGTCACCAGAATAAACAAAACAACTCTTCGGCATAATCTTTCTTAGGAAAACTCATAAACACTGTAAATAGTGGCGTGCCAGAATGGTTTTTTAAAGACTTTACAGGGCACCACAGATGTGAAAAAGAATAACGAGTAGAAAATCCTTGCATGTTCTTTGATCCAAGCGGACGGGAAAAGAAGAAACCGGATCCCTTCGCAATGCATTCCGTCCCTGCATAGAGGAGGAATGAGGTCAGGCAGAGGAGGCCCTTCAAGGCACCCGTCCAGTGCTCCATCTTTGCGAAGCAAAGGCTTATGGGTAATTCTATGGCCGTTAACAGAACAGAAGGTGTTTGAACAGCTGCATAGCCAAAGACATTCTGAACACGTGTTTGAGCCGTGCTCAAAGGCTTGGACAATGCACAAATACATAAACCAATGCATAAACCTCCACAGATTGACTCAAGCACACAATTCATTAACAGACTTGGGCATTATATTCATGGGCTGTTTGCTCAATGTAAGCTCTAGTCCTTCTTTCCCAGTTAGATGTCTTGCCAAAAGCAAATAAGTGACGGATTGTGTGTTAAAATGTCTTTATGATCAGAAACTCTATGAGGTTTTAGGCTTGTGTTATGTTTGCGTGGAAGATGGAAAAAGTGCAGAATGTGTGGCCGTGTGCAACAGGGGCTTCCTGGAATGAAAAACAAATCTTACCTCACATTCTGACTTTCAATGCCTCCTCGTGAGCCATTTGGGCTTGGACTGCAAATGCAAAACAAAGACAATTGAGTCCAAGAAAAAAAAAAGAAAATCCATTTTCTCGCAGTGTTTAATGATTCCATGATAAGGTAAGGGTACACAAAAGGTCAAAAACTCACTTAAGGACTCGATGCAGGTTGGCAGAGAGACGTGGATCAGTGAATTGCGTGGTTCTGTTGTTGTGGTCCACAAAGTAAACTCTTCCTGTGGCAGTGTTCCGTATCTCCCATCCAGGAGGGAGTGGACCCAGTTCCTCACAGTTCACATTACTAAGATCTCTGAAAGAAGTAAAAACAACAGATTAATATGTACAATAATAATTAGAACCACAAAAAAGTCGACAATTTCATCACCAGAATAAAGAGATTATGTTTCTGGATCAAAAGAGCGATCCAGTGTGAAATGATAAATCCGTAGTATTTGTCTGTCATGTCATGTACCGTGACTCGTGATGATGTCACAGATCCAGGAGGTCACATACCTGGGTACTCTGGGGTCGTGCCATGTGCTGACACCTGTCTGAGTGTGAAGGAAGTACACTTGGCCTTGCTGCGTGGTCCTCTGTTCTGTAAAATGATTAAACAAGGGGGTCTGTTAAACATGAGACAGTCCAACTGTTGTTAACAGAACACAGAAAAAGCCAAAGTGAGAATTTAACCCCTTGAAATCTGAATTTATATTAAACATAACACAACTGTTGAGAGCCACTGTTGGAGGGAAGTCAAATTAAATCTCGATTGAAATTTTCCACATATTTTTTGGCAGACTCTAGCGGAAAAAAATTATTTGGTCTGATGAGACCAAATTGAGCTTTTTGATCATCAGACAAGACGTTATGTTTGGCGGAAACCAAACAATGCATATCTTCAAAAAGACACCACCCTCACTGTGAAGCATGGTGGTGGCAGCATCATTGGATGTTTATCAGCAGCTGGACCTGGAAGGCTAAAAAAGATATGCAGCAGAATGAATGCTGCAAAATACACCGAAATCAGGTGGGACAACCTTCTTCAGTCAGAGAGAACTACGGCTTGGGAGAGGATTTATTTTCCAGCAAGACAATAATCCAAAGCACACAGCAAAAGCTACACAGGAATGGTTAAAAAAAGAACCAAGTAAATGTTCCGGAGTAGCTGAGTCAAAGTCCAGACCTCAATCCTAGAGAGAATTTGTGGCTGGACAAAAAAAGGGCGATTCATGGCCGATACCCGTGCAACCTGACAGAGCTTGAGCGGTTTCGCAAAGCGGAATGGAGCAAAATTAAAGTGGGCAGATGTACAAGACTGATTGACACTTATCCACACAGACTCACAGCAGCAAAAGGTGCATCTACGAAATGCTGACTTGAAGGGGTGAATAATTATACAATTATATATTTTTATTTAACTGACATTACTCTGTAGGAATCGGTTTTCACTTTGACATTAAAAAGTATTTTCCAATAAATTTGTGTGTTAAAATGCTATATTGTTTTGACCATGGTTGATTTATGAATGCAACAAAAAAAGGGGAAAACATCCAACGGGACGAATACTTATAATAGGCACTGTATGTATGCTTTTTGGTAGGGATGTCCCGATCCGATCACGTGATCGGAAATCGGGCCAATTGCGCCATTTTTCAGAGGATCAGAATTGGGTCAAAAGGATTGGGTTTTTAATTTAAAAAATACATTTTTGTTTTTCTGCTTCATGCTCATACAGCACCACAGCCTCCCATGCTCCCTCCTGCTAAGCAGTGCGGCCAAACTGTCCAACTTGCGTTTGGTGCTTAAAGTTATGATGATTGACAGGTTAGTTGCTTGGTCGCCCTACTATCAAAGGCACAAATGTGTCAATCAGCGTTAAATTTGCATAAGTGTGCTGTGGCAACACATTGTATAAGTGAAAAGCTGTTCTCAGCAGCGTGAGAGACGAGCATTTTTCTAAGTTATTCTTGTTTAAAAATAATTCACATTATGAACGTGGCACATCGGGACAGTCACATGTTTGGAACTTTTTTTTCAGTATCGGATCGGGAAATTCTCAAAATCTGGTGACTCGGACTCTGGTTCAAAAACATGCAATCGGTACATCCCTACTTTTTGGTATATATAGTATTTGTTCAATGTAAATTCAGGCATCAAGGGGTTAATTGAGATTTACAGAGTGATAAGTATAAGCGAATCAGGGTTTTTTTCTGGGGAGGAGGTATCTAGATGGCTTCTCTAAAAAGCTTGCTGGTATCTCTACTAGTCCTTCTAAAAAAATTAGCATATTAAGTTCATTATTTTCTGTAATGTACTGATAAACATTAGACTTTCATATATTTTAGATTCATTACACACAACTGAAGTACTTCAAGCAGTTTATTGTTTTAATATCAATGATTTCGGCAAAAAAGTCAAGAAAAACCAAAAATCCCTGTCACAAAAAATTTGCATATCATGAAAAGGTACTCTAAAGAAGCTACTAAACTAATCATCTGAATCAATGAATTAACTCAAGACCCCTGCGAAAGATTCCTCAGGCTTTTAAAAAGTCCCAGCCTGGTTCATTTCTCAAAACCGCAATCATTGGCACGACTGCCGACCTGACTGCTGTCTAGAAGGCCATCATTGACACCCTCAAGCAAGAGGCTAAGACACAGAAAGAAATTTCTGAGCGAATAGGCTGTTCCCAGAGTGCTGTATCAAGGCACCTCAGTGGGAAGTCTGTGGGAAGGAAAAAGTGTGGCAGGAAACGCTGCATAACCAGAAGAAGTGACCGCAACCTGAGAGAGATTGTGCAGAAGGGCCGATTCCAGACCTTGGGGGACTTGCAGAAACAGTGGACTGAGTCTGGAGTAGAAACATCCAGAGCCACCGTGAACAGGCATGTGCTGGAGCCACTTTTGAACCTGAAACAGCGGCAGAAGTGCCTGACCTGGGCTACACAGATGCAGCACTGGACTGTTGCTCAGTGGTCCAAAGTACTTTTTTCAGATGAAAGCAAATTTTGCATGTCATTCGGAAATCAAGGTGCCAGAGTTTGGAGGAAGACTGGAGAGAAGGACTTGCCAAAATGCCTGAAGTCCAATGTCAAGTACCCACAGTCAGTGATGGTCTGGGGTCCCATGTCAGCTGCTGGTGTTGGTCTAGTGTGTTTTATCAAGGGCATGGTCAATGCAGCTAGCTATCAGGAGATTTTGGAGCACTTCATGCTTCCATCTGCTGAACAGCTTTATGGAGATGAAGGTTTCATTTTTCAGCATGACCTGGCACCTGCTCACAGTGCCAAAACCACTGGTAAATGGTTTATTGACCATGGCATTACTGTGCTCACTTGGCTTGCCAACTCTCCTGACCTGAACCCCATAGAGAATCTGTGGGATATTGTGAAGAGGAAGTTGAGAGACACCAGACCCAACCCTGTGGATGAGCTTAAGGCCGCTATCGAAGCATCCTGGGCATCCATAACACCTCAGCAGTGCCACAGGCTGATTGCCTCCATGCCTCGCCGTATTGAAGCAGTCATTTCTGCAAAAGGATTCCCGACCAAGTATTGATTGCGTAGCTGATATGATTAAATGAAGATGGACTTTTTTTTGTATTAAAAAACACTTTTTTGTATTGGTCGGATGAGATGTGCTCATTTTTTGAGATAGGGATTTTTGTTTTTTCTAGACGTTTTTGCCAAAATCATCAATATTAAAACAATAAAAGGCTTGAACTACTTCAGTTGTGTGTAATGAATCTAAAATATATGGAAGTCTAACTAAATAATGAACTTTATCACAATATGCTAATTTTTTGAGAAGGAGCTAGCTATACATTACCTTTTTAACATGCTTCGCGACAAAACCTTCCAACCAATGCAAAATACACAGTTACAGGTGAGAAGCTAGGAGTCAGCTAAATAAAAGACACTGAGCACAGAGCTAAAACTAAGAAGTCTATCCTTCTTCAAAACCCCGATGAGTAACATCCCATGAGGATGAAAAAAACTCCCAAAGATGTGTGGCTGACTGCAGCTGGTGAGAGTGTTTACTTTTAACATGAATGTGTCTGATTGTTTGAGTTCGTTCAGAAAAGATTAAAAGGTTGAGAGAGGAGTGAATGGCAGCAGCCAAACTTAAACAACTAATTCAATTCAATTAGATTGTCTTGAGCCAGAATTAAAGGCTGTTTGTGTGGAGCAGCAGCATCAGAGAGAGGTTGTGGACTGAATGAGGGCTCAGACTAGCTGCTTTACTGAGCCCAGTGTTCTTCAGGAAGGAGGGAAGGGGTGGGTCGGGATGGTGGATGAATAGTTAGAACCCCTACTTACCAGTGTGGCGTTTGAGCTATTTTATCCAATCAAATGGAACTATCCCAACTTGCCCACCCCTCCTTGTGAGGTCAGCAATAACCATCATCCCGTGATCTTTTGTTCGAGTCTCTCAGTGTGTATGCGTGTATAACCGACGCTAAAAAAATGGTGGCTCTTTTAAGTGGTGTCATTTTTGTGTTTAATTAAACATCATCTTCTCCGTCATCTGAGATGTATGAAATTTGTGATTTGCACAAGATAATACTTTAAGCAGCTGTCTTTCACACGGAAATAATTCATACTATGTGTTTTTTGGGTCTTCAAGTGTCAATTAAGAGTTTTGTGCCATTTCGTATGTGCTGATACACAGTACTGTCGCATGCTGGGAATTAGCATCTATATAGGTAGTTATATCGATAATTTATTTTCAGCAGCAATCAAGTATTGAAGGACCGTGCACTGAGCACAAGCATCTCTGCAGCTACCTAGCTATATAATTTTCGGACTATAGAGCGCACTTGACTATAAGCCGCCACCCACCAAATTTGACACGAAAACGGCATTTGTTCATAGATAAGCTGCACTGGACTATAAGCCGCAGCTGTCCTCATTGTATTATGGGATATTAACACCAAAAGATATTGACCGGTAATACTTTATTTGACAGCGGCATCAAAAGACTGTCCCAAGACCAAATGAACCAACATGAAGCTTTGAACCAATTGCTTCAAGAAGCTTCATTTGGCCATCACTGCTCCCTTGGGGGAGACAGTCAACATCTGCTGCCACCTGCTATCAACACGTCTGTCATCCAACATGCCTCCTGGCATGCATTGCAGCGCTACAGATGTAAATAACAATCACAATTCATGTTCTGTGCTACATATTTCTTCAGTTACTGTTCCAGTTGTTTAATTAATTGCTAGTTATTGTATTTGGTAACACTTCATTTGACAGGAGCGCCATAAGACTGTCATAAAGACATGATAATTATGAAATGACACTGCTATGAGCATTAAAGTGCATGTGACACGAAAAGGCATGTTTATTTCATGATACACTTGGTATTTTATGCTCCTGAATGATATGGACCGCTTGGATGTGTGTGGAAGCGATTGCTATATTTATTTAGTTTTTTGAATCCCGCGCCATGAAAATGAGTGACTTCCGGCTTCAGTCTTGCATTGAGGAGGAGGGCGCTGTGACGTGTACGGATGAAGGCGTCCTCTTCACTATACAGCCGTACTGTTGTGTATGAGGACTAAGGATTCAGCTGATTTTTCGGATTAATACGTTTATTTTTCGCATCACGCTAGCCAAACGGCTGAACAAAAATCTTGCTGTATGAAGGAGAGGCGTGTGCGCCTTTTTGGAGTTTCAAAAGGTTCCCATTCACCGTGGATATTGGCCAAAACAAGCCCTACTACTGTGGGACCATTGGACTAACGAGGAAGTGAGTAAACATCTTGTTTTGTATTATGTCAAATACGAATACAGCGATTACAAAGTAAAGACTACAAACTTTCTTTGAATAAAGGACTACTTACGTCTGATCATTGATAGGCATGTAAAAAGCTCTCCTCATGCAAATTAGTTGCACGTTAGCTGCACAACAACTGCAGCCGCCCTCCTCCGGGGAACGAGCTGTAAATTGCTCTCCGCCGGGTGGTTTGCCGATCCGCGAACGCAATCGACAACCCAGTCATCATGTCAAATAATCCGGGCTAGTTATGTGTGATTTTCCACTTCGAAGACTTTGAAACATCACTCGGTTCGGGTTAGCATGTCGGCTAGCTGTCAGGCCTCTTGGTTTGTTTACATTCTCCGAAGCCGGGGAATGGAAATGACATATGTCCGATTTAGGTGTCATAAAATATCGTTCGGGAGGTGTGACAGTAAAGGTGAAGTCGACAGTTTTGACCATTATGGAGTAATTTTGCCATGTCGTCCTGAATAAGTGCATTTTTATTATTTCATATTCCATTTAGCACAAGACTGTTATTTGTCATGACCATGCCATTTATTTAGCAGTTGGGGAAAATACTTGGATAAAAAGAATATCCTGTAAAAATATTGGAGTAGAGAGACCGAAACAATGACATTTAGCGGCTCTCTTCGTCGCGTTTTCCTCGTTCTGAATAATTCCCCCTCAATGGGCTGTATAGTAAAACCGATAAGCCCAGTCTCCCGCTGACGTCATCCACCTGTTGGGGACGCTTGAGCCCTATAATGGTAGGCGTGGCTAACCGGCAGATTAAAAGATTAATTTTTCGTCATCTGCGTTTTGCTAAATTGTTATATATAGTCAAATCGTCTCAAAATATGATTCTAATTTGCATAATAATGCTATTTAAGACTTTTTTTCTCCTGTCGTATGCTCTTTAATGAATGCTTATGACAGATGTCATTTTGTGTCATCCAGCAAATTATCTCACTTTTGAGTGGATGTGAAAGATCTGAGCTGGACATAAATGGAGTTAGTGACATAATTTGCCGGATGAAAAAGTGTTACCTATCAACCCAAATAAATCAACAAATAAGCCGCACTGGACTATGAGCCGCAGGATTCAAAATGAGGAGAAAAAAGTAGCGGCTTATAGTCCGAAAATTACAGCATCTCTTTTTTTCCAGGTGTCATATCAAATAAAGTTATGAATGTTGTATTGTGATGCCACTGACCATAGCCCTCTGGAAGGTCTGGAGGTGTATGCAGGTGTGTTCTGCTCATGTAGTTGCGGTGCCTCTGGGAACGAACACGCCTCTCCTGGGCCCGCTGGTCACAGTCATTTGGCTGCGATGGCGTAGTAGGCGTGGCACCGTTCGTGCTAATTGGAGTGTTTTCATCCACAATGCAGCTAAGTGGCCGCCCAGGACTGGAGTACTCTGATGCAGGTCTGGGAGACAAACCAAGGAGAAAATAAATAGTCAGCTCAATAAGGTAATGGTAGTCTTTGTGTGCCGTTTTGGATGTTCTTGAATAGGAAATTAGGTCTTAATTGAGTTTCTGCAGGCCAAACAGTGGACTTCACCTGGTCGGCCGCTCCCACTGTGTGGTCCGTGTGATGTGGTTCAAGTATTGGATACGTCCAGATGCAGTTCTCCTCTCCTCCCAGCTGGCATCAGAAACACACATGTCAAGCAGTGAGTGGATTTAAAGAACCGTTAGGCAGCTATTTGCCTTATATATATCTATATATATAGCTTCATATTTAATTTAGCAAAATTTATTGTTTGAGTCTTGCAGCATCGTCTAAAAAGCTCCCTTTCAATTCATTAGAAATGTCTTCCAGCAGACTCACCCATCTGGAAGATCATTGTCAAAAAGTCGACTGCAGTCTACAACTGGGCCTCCTGTGCCTATCCGGTCCCTGGACTGTAAGCTTACTGAAGCAGAACATAGCAGACAGATGTCACTACAGAGAGATGCACACTAGAATAACTAAACATAAGATTACAGGCAGCAAGCAAGCCTGGATATGTTACTGTAGATTGTCAGAGAATTCAGCCACATATATATTTTTTGTTTCTGTTCTGACGTTTTGAAATCTGACAACACAAAAAGACTTTAGTAAGCAGCACATGTCTGACCCGAAATTCACACCGCTGGCGGCTGCGACAAGATTGGTTGTGTTCACGACGTTGTAGGTATTCGCCAGCAAACTAATCAATATGACAATTTCCACCGTCTGCGGATTCGTCTGTGACGTGCCGCAGGTACGTAATTGTAGGCTTGACGCAGAAATCTATTTTTTCCGGACGGCGTAGCCGTACTGCATGACGTTATAACAATACTACTGTGCTGGAAAGGACATTTAGTACGGATATAAAATAAAATTACTGTTTCCTTTCAAAATAAAGCACTTTTGTCAAGAAGGATCACGGTTATTATATTCAGTTCGAGGTGAAATGTTCTGTAAAGCTATTTTATTTTCCATACTTTTCATTATGAACAGATTAAATACTCATTTACTTTTTTCATGAGCCTGTAATGTTCTGATGCAGAAAAAAACTCATCGCCTAGTCAATAATTTATATTTTATTTAGGGCTCTCAAAATTATCGCGTTAACGGGCGGTAATTAATTTTTGGAATTAATCACGTTAAAATATTTGACCCATTTAACGAATGTGCGGAATGACCCGCTCAAACAGATTAATGACAGCCAGTGTCTTGTCCACTTGTTACTTGCATTTGTTATTTGGTGTACTGTTTTGTCGCCCTTTGCTGGCACTTGGGTGCGACTGATTTTATGGGTTTCAGCACACTCTGCTGACGTAATTATATGTCGACGCGAACTCATACCAATAGATAGTGCTATACAGACCAGCTAACGTCTGCATCCAGTATTCAGTGGCAGTTCTCTCTTATCACACTGTTTGTGTCTTATACATGCATCGCTTGTGAGTTGCATTCTTTATTTGTATATATTCATGAGCATTGTGATTTTACTTACTATAACTTGTACTAACATTTATCTTTTAAGAACTACAAGTCTTTCCATCCATGGATCCCTTTAAGTATGTAGAGTATGTTGGATGTATATATCCGTCTTGTGTCTTATCTTTCCATTCCAACAATAATTTACAGAAATATATGGCATATTTTGGAGATTAATTGTGAATAATTACGATTAATTAATTTTTAAGCTGTGATTACCTCGATTAAAAATTTTAATCGTTTGACAGCCCTAATTTTTATTATTTATGTTATGATAAAACAACAATAAACTAATGTTGCACTTATTACCCATCGTTTATTCTCAAGTGCCTGACGTTCGGACGTACATAGTACGTATTGTGCGTTCTCGTCAGAGCCCTCGTGATTTCCTCTGTCTGATTGCCGCAGACATTCGTAGTGCAAACGCAACCAGTAGAAATTGACCTGCGATGTTTTCGTCGCCGTCGTGCAACTGTGTCGCAGCCGCAGGCGGTGTGAATTCAGGGTATGAGAAACAATAATAACTGGCATGCAATTCCCTATTTGAGTGATTATTGTTGGGTGTGATGTGATTCTTGGTTGCGTGTCCATGCGAACTCACCCACTATCTGGCCTCTGACTGTGTCACTATCATTTGGACTCAGCTTATTCAAGTCTAGCCTCTGGTCTGTGAAGGGAATACAGATGCAAACAGGGACAAACAGGAAATGAGAACAGAGTTGCAAAGATCAGATTGGAGAAGAGGCTCATCAGTTTCATAAATCTAGACGTGAACAATAATTATTAAAAAGTGGGACATACTCTTCCCATTGGGGAAGTCCTGCTATTCTGCATTATCTACCTCTACCTCAGTTACAGGGTCATGTGCTTAGAATATTCATCTCTCCATTTGTCTGCAGGTCACATAGTTGAGGGTGTCCCAAAGCAAATGCTCTAGTCTATGCAGTGACCACAGGCTGTAAAAATCTGACCGAGCATTGGTTGAGAGAGCAGGCTTCAGTTCAAATGCAAAGGTCAAACATTTGACAAATGTCAGTACAAAGCCTTCACTATTCCACTCTGTCTTAGCATGGACCTGAACCGCTGCCAAGTCTGGAAAATCTTTGTCTGAAGTTCTTAAAGAATGGAATTTGAGAAAGGGAAAAGGAGAGAGAGAGAGACATCAGGGAGGAAGGAAAAAACAAACAAACAAAAAAGTCCATGTTTGCCTGCAGACATGAAAATGGCCACTATCTCTTCTGTGCTGTCTGGGTGTCATGCAGATCAGCCCAGGATGTCTGTCTAGACTAAACAGGGACCAAAACAGGCAATGGTCAAACCATTATAAGGCTGGCGGGAGGTCAGCAGCCACGGAGACACAAACACAAAACAGCATAGATGTCTGCAGGAATGCGCACTCTGACATTGGTGCATTTAATTTAAATCCACAGGCTGGCTTAAAAAGACAAGAAATGAAGCCTTTGCAATTCTACATGAATGTACTTTAAAGGGACAACTGTATACTTAGACACAAAAGTTAAATCAAGGCCAATGCTCTGTGGCTAACAAATTGGACAAACGTACCACTCAATGTGTGCACAAAAAAGACTGACTGATACACAACAAGAGAACTACTCTAAAGTTGGACTGTGATGCACGTCTGCATGAAATGACTGGCTGTCTGGATCAGCAGACAAGATATAGAAGGAGGCTAGCCCACAATGGCATGCTCTTGTTATCTCTCTGCAATGGTCTCGTCCAAGTCGGGTTGGGACAAACTGTGTGGTGTGCGGCGAGCCTTAGTAACTTTAAGCATGTTTTAATGCAGTGGTGCCAAACATATCTTTGTCGCAGTCCACATCGTACTTTGGCCGATTAAATCAGCCAACTAGGGTTGCCATGATAAATTGACAATTAATCGATTATCAAACAAATCAACAACTATGTTGCTAGACAATGAATTATTTAAGGACACTGTTGATATGAAAGTTTGCTTTTTTGAGCCTCTTCATAGCAAAGATTCTCTTAATTTTTATTATTTTGAATTTTTTAAAAACATTTTTTTAAAAGAAAAAAAATCATAGGGAAAGAAGTTAATGTTCCCTTTTTACTTTATTTGTAATGTTTTGGGGTTTTTATTTCTGAAAAATCATTCATTATTGTCTTTATTATTTCTTAAATGTTTACTTATTTTTGCTAAATGTAAGGAAAACAGAAAAATGAAATGCAGTAAATATTCTGATACGATGACAGCTCAAGGGCTTATTTTAGCAATTTAGCATTTACTTCACGGGCCAGAACTAGACCCTGCCTTAAGTTTAACAACTGGGTTCAGATGTGCTGAAATCATGTGTGAGATGTACAACTACATCAAAAATATTAAATGGCCCGTTTATATCATGGATTTTCACCTATTGCAGGTGAGTCTAAAGGATACCAGGGTTCACTTTATAGACATTCTTTGTTTATGGAAGAACCAATTCAACTGTTTTCCATGGGCAATGTGGTTCAGGTTGTAACGTGGCTACCTCGCAATGAAAAAGATCCCGTCAGTCCTACCAATGTAGGTTTGATCACTGAACACTAAGTTGCCCATGGTCTGAGTATCTGTACAGTGATCCCTCGTTTTTTGCGGTTAATGGGGACCACTTTTTTCCCCCAAAAGTATAATTTAAAAAATGTATACAGTACATATTTTAATAAATGGTTTTTAAGCACTTCAGATGTAAAATAAATGATAAGTTTTAAACACGTTACCATCCCCACCAAATTATTTTTAAACAAGAATAAAGTAGAAAATTTCTTGTCTTTATTCAATGCTTCATTGAGTGAGCCCACTCAAATCCGCTCAAACTGCTCACTTACACACAATGAGTTGCTACAGCAACTGTTTCACGAGCTAAACGATGATTGACAAATGCTGCGCTTTGAAGTTTTGGCTTCCATGCATCTATGGCAAGATCAAACCTTCTTCAAACCATCTGTCAATCATCGTTAGCTTTACTAAGCAACTCCAGTGCACTGCCAGACCAAGAAAACCGGCAGGAGGGGGAGAGAGACTAAGTGATCTGATCGGGATAGCGCATCTGTATTTATTTTAAGGGTGTAAAGGTACATGTATTTGTATTGAACCATTTCGGTACGTGGTGCTCGGTTCGGAACGGAGGCGTACCGAACGAGTTTCTGACGTAATATAACCCTTACTTTCGAGGCTGTGAGTCGATCGGGTTACAGTTTCTTTGTGTAGATTATATTTACGCCGTCTTCTCTACTATAATGAGGACCAACACGGTAGGACAGTATAACCCAGAAACGTCAACGGCGCGACAACGTGACCGCCGCGAGAACGCAGTGAAACGCGGGCGTTAAAGTCAATCAGCCAATGCACACCAGTCGCAGCGAGGCCACGTGTTAGACGCGTCCCAGAAGCGGCGCAAAAAGAACGGCAGAGTTTATTATTTGACGCGAGATGCGACCCTCCTGCGTCAATACTACTACCGGTAGCTAGGATCGGGCAGACCGGAAGTCACTCGTGTAAAAATACGGTGGATCCGGTCGGTTTTCAAACTAATATGCAATCGTAACCCACTTTTTGAGTCCATCAGATCTCGAGTGGTAGATCGGGGCACAGTTGACTTGTCTTTGTTGATTTATTGCTGTCTTCTCTGCTATAATAATAACCAACACGGCCCCCTGTTCAATACAAAACCCTCCTACCACAACAAAACAAGTAGGAACTAATATTCACATAGGAACTAAAGTTATACAACATAAAATATATTATACAAATGAATACTACATCACATTTGTACAATATAAACACATAATAAAATAAATAATAGCCCATTTAAATAAAATAAATTGAAATGAGCTAAAACACCTGTAATTAAATAATAAGAATAATACACAGATCCTGCTTACACAATTAAATTTATTAATTTCTGTGTGGTGCTTTAACTTGAGAAAATCCACCAATAAAGCTTTTGAAAACCGTTCATAAGAAAATGATTCATTGAGGCATTTCATTTGTAAAATACATGTTAGAATCTTCGTCATTGGGATTGCTTTTCTCTTTAGCACAGGACTTTTTTCTTCTTTCTTTCAGAAAGAAAGCTGACCAATACGAGGGGTCTGAAAGGCAAATTGTTGTTGGATTATCTTTAAATACCCGCTACTTTTTGAGCAGAATTCTAGCTTTGTATAGGCTAATGTTCCTATTGTTGAAAGGTGTGTAATAAGCAACTAGCACATTTCTATTTTGCATTTTGTTTTCTTACTGTACCAAAAATGAACTGAACCGTGACCTCAAAACCGAGGTACGTACCGAACCGAGATTTTTGTGTACCGTTACACCCCTAATTTATCTATTTATTTAGTTTTAGTTGGGGGGTGGGGGGGGATCCGCGATGGACTGAGGGCGCGAAGTTCGAAGAGCGAAGTAGCAAGGGATCACTGCATTACTGTTTGTGTGTGTGGATATTAAGTACCTTCACGGTGCTTTTGTGTCAACCCTTAAAACCGATCGAGACTTTCAAAAGGGAAAGTGCCTGAAAAAGTAGACACGAAGCCCTGCAGACTACCATTTCTAAAGCTTAATTTAGCAAGCTAACTTCCTCTGACCAGCCATTTTTAGCGTAATAACAGGGTGATGTGGTTTGATGGTTGATTCCACTGACACCCTTGTCTGGCTTGTGTCTGACCTAATCAGTAAAGACACAACACCATCTTATGTAGAAAACAGTGGTTCTAATTTTACTCTAGGTGTTATGACAACTAAATCTCAATAACTGCTACAGAATTGTTTTCCCACCACACTCCCTTAGCTAGCTAATAATGGCGTGGATTCTGTGGTAAGTGTGTGAGCTGGAATTTGCTGTGTAGTACAAAAGAATGACAGTACCAAAAATATTTTGTGTTTTGCACTTAGAGTGCATGTGGTGATTGTGTTTGTGGAAGTATGTGTCTTCGCAATTCACAGAAAAAGAGGGCATCAGAAGTTCCGCTAAACTACCGTAATTTTCGGACTATAAGCCGCTACCTTTTTTCCCCTCATTTTGAATCCTACGGCTTATAGTCCAGTGCGGCTTATTTGTTGATTTATTTGGGTTAATAGGTTAACACTTTATTTGACAGTGGCATCAAAAGACTGTCATAAGAACATCATAATTATGACATGACACTATCATGGGCATTACTGAATGCTTATGACAGATGTCATTAAGTGTCATCCGGCAAATTTTGTCATTAACTTTATTTATGTCCAGTCCGGACATAGAAATATTTGGCACAGAACATGAATTTTGATTGTCATAGCGCTGTAGCGCTGCAATGCATGCTTGGAGGCACGTTGGATGACAACAGTGTTGACTGCAGGTGACAGCAGAGGTTGACTGTCTCCCCCAAAAGACTATTTTGGGGGAGACAGTCAACCTCTGCTTCATTGCTTAGTGAAGCAATGAAGCTTTGCAGCTAATTGGTTCAAAGCTTCATGGTGGTTCATTTGATCTTCTCACAGATTTATGATGCCGCTGTCAAATAAAGTGTTACCGGTTAATAACTTTTGGTGTATTACTGTATTGGCCCAAATATAACACGGTGTTTTTTGCATTGAAATAAGACTGAAAAAGTAGGGGTCGTCTTATATTCGCGATCTAGACGTTATACCCATTCACGACGCTAGATGGCGCCAGATATCATTGAAGTGATGTTCTTTCATGACAGATCTCAGCTACTCTCAAGTTTAACCAGTTTGCATTATTTTATTGCAATGTTTTTCCTTATTCAGATTTGTTTCAAGACTACAGTTACAGTTAGACTTCACTTTGATGGTTAATGCAGTTATTGCAATTTTGTTGTTTTATCACAATAGATTGGTTTATTTACACTTCAAAAACCAGAAGCCATTCATTTACGAATGTGATTGCATTTTCGTTTACATATTTAAATGTTCAGATGCTAAGATTTGAATGAGGCAAAATAACAAGCTTTTTCTCTCAAATATATTGTTATAATAATTTGTTTCAGATGTACTGTAATTATTTTCTGTATAAAAATGAATTTGGTGTTCAAGCCTTTTTTCAAACATGAGTCTTGAAAAAGGGGGTCGTCTTATAATCAGGGCAGTCTTATATTCGGGCCAATACGGTATATCCCCATAATACAGTGAGGACAGCAGCGGCTTATAGTCCGGTGGGGCTTATCTATAAACAAATGCCGTTTTCGTGTCAAATTTGGTGTGTGGCGGCTTATAGTCAGGTGCGCCTTATAGTCTGAAAATTATGGTAATGCTTTGATCGGTCACAGTTCTCATTATAAGTGTGCTCTAAAAGGATATAAATACATTTTAAAATGTCACAGTGCAAAAGATAGTTGACTTACATCCCGTGTCTTTAAGGCGGTTGATAGCATTGGACAAAAGGCGAACACATCCCAGGAAGCCAGCCCCTTGTTTCTTATGTATCTTCTTGTGGTTCCACACACTGATAGTGATAGAATCTGATTTTCCAATGTATCTGAAGTGGAGAAAACACAAGTGCATAAAATATATTCATGATTCTCTCACATAGACAAAACAAGACTCTGTTTTGTCTATATTTTTAAGCAAAGGAAATCGGTTCAATAAGGAATTTAAAATTATCAGCTCTCGTTATGAATATGATTATAACATAGCTACATGTTTTGACACATGTACTTTGGTGGACTCACCCCTTCTAAATAAAACTGCAGAACTGACAGAAGGGGATCCCACTGTAATTATCATAGCAGTTACCAAAAGGGATATGAAACAATGGTCTGTGAGTAAGACGTCTGGACATTTTGAGTCAATGCCAAATGCCTGTCTGGGGTGCGATGTCAGACCGCGGCTAGGTCAGACAGACGTGGCAGGAGGGAAGTACAGGACTGTAAAGTCCAAGTCATTTGCAACACCCGCCTTATAACACAATTAATTAGTCTGGCTACGCACTTTAATAAGGCACGTGTCTGATAACATACATATGTGCAGAGTTTTTCCTTCAAAGAGAATCATATGCTATAAAAAAGAAAAAATCACTTACTAATAACTGACTAAATTTGAGTCTTACAAGAATTAGTTTTGCCCACTTCTTATTTAATTACCAATTATAAGAAAATAAATATATTATAGAATAATGCAATGCTGTTACTTGTATCGTGATGAATCCTTTCACAACGGTTTGTGGGTATCGATTTAGATGCTCTCTGTCTCTTTTCTTTTTTTAGGAGGTGGGGTAATCAGACAAAGCTGCTTATTGGCTATACACCTTTCTGTCACGCTGAAACCACATGAATCTTTTTTGGTTCTTTTAAAAACGCATCCTTCAGTCTATTGTAATGACATCACCTGTATGAAAAAAGTTAAGCAAAAAAACAACAAAACAACTCTCGAGCAGCTGGAAAACATCAATTCCAGACACACTGTCTATATGGGGAAATTGATCCCAAACCAGAAAGTTAGACATCTTCCTGGAATGGATTGTTTTCCATTTGCAAAGGTTTATTGTACAGTCCTTTGCATTCAAAACTATCAGTCTTAAAACTTCTATAGGGGATGAGCCCTCCTTTAACATCACGGTTTTCATACCAGTGAGAAACAGTATTTAACACAGTAATGCTGCACAAGTAGAGCTCCCGGTATGTTAGTATATTATGATAATAAGTGACAAAATATGTATATTGCAATGCAACCTTCGGTTTCCAATATATACAGTATATTCATCTTTTTTGAGAATTATTTTATTGGAAGATTAGGTCTAGGTTGACACTCAATGGGTATTCCTAGGTCACTGCTACAGAGTAGAGATAGGGCGATTATTGGCGCCAATATTTGGAAAATTGACGTATATCAGTTTCGGCCTCTTTTTTTTTTCCGGCCAATAAAAAAATTATTATCTTTTTAAAACTGGGTTATTTCGGCGAAGGTGCAGCCGCACCTCTCTCTGCTGCACTAGTATTCACTAAGGGAGTTCCTAAAAATCGATTATTAGATGCATCACGATTCGACACGTGACGATTCGATTACGATTCATAAAACGATGATTTTCCTTAATTACTTTATGACAGCCACTCGTAGCAGAACGAAATTCAAGACTTGTCTGCCGCCCGGACACCTTTAACGGATGCACGCACAACGTTATGATGGATGCTGCCGGTTACTGAGCGAGAGATTTACTCCTTTTCAAAAGACTGGAAAATAAATTTGTGTATGAGACAGGCTGTCGCGCTTCTGTGCGCAAGTTATTTTTTAGAGCAAGAGGGGAAGAGAGATGGTTCGTTGCTCCTTGTCTTTCAGTTGTGCAGGAATAGTTTCAAGTCATGTCAATTGAAAAATGTCCTGAGTGTGTTGCCAAGACCCATGTGCGTCTATAAGAGGTGAGTACACGAACCCTCTTGTACTGTTTAGTCTTTATTGTTGTCGTTTTTGAGATGTTAACAATTAGCCCCAAGCACTAAGCTAATTAGCCGATTCCCTAACGTGTATTACATATGCAGAACATGTAAAACCATGATTAAGTACAGCGGTAACACTACAAACATGCAAAATAGTACAGATATCTGTGAAAACAAAGTATATTTGTTTAAAAAAAGTCTTATTTCTAAAGACACTTTGTTTCCAGAAAATATGGAATTCATTCCACCTGTGTAAATTTTATTGTATTGTTGAGAGAAATAAGTAAAGCCTTTAAAATGGTAAATATTTTTGCACTTTCTTGTAAAGAAAAAAAAAAAAACAGTTTAAGAGCAGCTTTTTGTTGTATGGGCATGTTTCCATTGTTCCTGTTGAATCATTAGGATATTTTAAATAAATAATGGACATAAATTTGTTTGGCTACTTTATTAATTAGTAATGTACGATGCATCGACAACCGTGATAATCGTGATAACCGTGATCATAGTCAATGCTGTGATCATCGCTCAGTAATCGAATCGTAGCACCCTGAATCGTAATCGAATCGAATCAATTGGTTAAATGGTAAGGATAAATAGAGTTACACTTGCCTTTCCACCTTCTTAAGGCCCTCAAAGCGCTCCACACTATATCCTCATCTAACTACTGCTGAAGCAGCACCAGTAGCAAAGTGGGTTTAGTATTCTGCTCAAGACGAGGTCATCAGGGCAGAGAATCTAACCCACAGCCTTTGGGTTGGCATACCTGTCAAGTTGAAGAATTTATACTAATGCTTCATCGTAGCTCCCAGCTAAAGTACATGTATATAAATTGCATAGTGGCTCACAGCTACCTTTAGTTCTCCGTAATATGAGAGACTTTTTTTCGTAGCAATAGTACGACTAATCTCATAGTCCTTTTTTAAAATTTATTTATTTGGCCCTAATACTCAGTTGTATCAACGTGCATCATTAAGTTTTTTTTCCCCCACGTACTTCACTACAGTGATACGTGACATTTATTTATCTACTCCGGTGTGAGCACCAGCCACCAGCTGTTTTGTCTGAGGAGGACCCTGCTGCATGGTGTTGGAACAAAAGAAAGACATCCTTTGCTGTCAGATCTTGCTTTCTCATATTTAAGCGTTCAAGCTTCATCTACACGGAGTGAACGTATGTTCTCCACTGCAGGAGACACTATCTGTCCAGAACGCTCACGTTTACTGCCTGAGAAGGCAGATATTTTCCTCAACAAAAACAGCGTCTGATTTAATACCGTACCCGCAGCTAATCTGGACCGTTTTTCCAAATTGTTTGTTTGTTTGTTTGTTTGTTTGATATTCTGCATCAGGTTAACCCATTAGTGGGAACTCAATAACATGTAAAAATGCCTGCAGCATAAGACACTGTAAAACATAGGCAAACGAATATGTGTAAATGTTTTCTCCGTGAGCTTTTGAAAAATAAACATCTTTGTGAAAGTGTACTCCTGTGGAAAGAAACGTCATTATATTCAAGTTCAAAGATTGATATCTATATACAAGTTAAAAATAGCCCTGTAAAAATTCACAACAAAGTTAATTGAAAGTTCGTGTAATTTAAAAATAATCGAGAAGAAATTAATATACACTATGCAATTTTTTTGACCCTGCCTATTAAAAGAATTGGAATCGAGAATCGTTTAGAACCAGAATCGAAACGTTGAATCCGAACCGTTCAAATTCAAACGATGCCCAACCCTAGTACGGACTGTATTCCAGTTAAAACTTTGCACCCGAAACACGACTGATCCTGTTTCCTGTCACCTATAGAATGAGATTAGTAGGTGTCAGACCTAACTGTGCCACTAGGGTTATAACAGACTGCATTAAGACAACAGGTGGTGTACAATTTATGGCTAGCTAGTTTGTTTGGATTGTCAGTAAAATAATACCTCTCCTCCATTAAATTGGGATTCAAACTGAGTCAAAGGGTGTAATATCCAACCCAACTTTGGCAGAAACATTCACAGCAAATCCCAAAGGATTTATGCTGAGCTGCAGTCTGTCTCCATCAAAATGTAAATTCATGCGCACGACTTTTTCCCCTAAAGGCATATGTGACATGAACAGATAGTATATCAGAAATATAAAAAGAGGGTCCGGTATCCCTGGCAACCAAACAAACTGAGACTTGCGCTTCCTTCTGCAGTTGGCTATGCTCGTCAGTTGGATAAACATTGGAAACTTTCACTCTCACATTAACTCAGGCGCACCGTCTTTATTTTTTCCAGGTTACTTTCACAGGACAAGCCATCTTTGGAAAAGGAGATCAGGCTAAATGTAATAGACATGCACGTGTTTCAGCCATTGGAAGAAAATACTACTAGAGTCTATTTCTGTGTATGAAATGCTGTTCCAAGGGACATTTTTAGACCGCTTGCATTGATGGGTTATGTCATAACTATGTGTCTAGAAAGCTCTGAGATATTACAGCTTGTACTGTTCAAATCCTGCCATTTTTAAATGTACTACTAAGTTTAAACAGGGAGATGTAAACAGTGTGAGTCTTTAAACCATCTATGACCCATAATCCATCAAAAGACTCCACCATCAGTTGACAAGACTGCTCCCACAGACATTGCACAACGCCTTCCCATAGGGGGCCGACCCAGGCAGAACGTTCAGTTGACTTTCGCTGTGATAAACTCAAACACACTCAGCGTTCTAACGCTGGATTTAGGTGGAAACAGGATGACGGTTTTACTGTATAGACCCTACCCACCGACGTCACAAAATCACGTGATCGCTGTATTGTTCCGCCCCCTTGTCCGTCATTTTGTGTCTGTATTATCAATGGTCTCAATTGATCGAGCAATTTATAATGCATTTCATGGAAGACCCGGTGCTTTCGGATGCCGTAAACTCACTGGATGCGTTGCATAAAAGGCGTTATGTGGAAAAGCTTCAGTTTATCCATTCGCCAGATCCATATTTGATGCCTAAATCGATGTTTTTCGGCCCGCTGTCTTCGCCGTATTTGCCTGACATCTGCTAGCTACCCTGATATTTACAACTATCTTGTCCACACAAAATCAGCCTACTCTCACGAAAGTTTGAAAAACTTTAAGAGCTTGGAGGCTTATAAATACTTCGTTGCTGGTTGGGTGAAACAGGTCCTCGTCCACGAAAATTCGGCAGGAATCCATCTTGTGCTTGGAAAGGTGAGTTACGAAATTTTCAATTCAAAATCTTTTGTTCTTGCTAACATCCACTGTCAAGTCTAATGTATTTCATGTCATTTGTCAATGGAGCTAGGGCTTTTAATGTTTATATGGTTTAGCGATAGCACTCTCACTACATACATACGTGTATGTTGTCGGCGATTAGCCTAGCAATGATCTTAATTGTGGTTGTCAGCCCAAAACCCTCTAAATATATATTAAATGCATCTTACCAGATATAAAATGACTACTACATAATCTGTGGTAATCGTTTGGAGCCCAGTTTTCTCGTCGAATTGCAGCAGCCCATCTCGCTCTCTCCTCTCCGGGTCTCTCGGAATCCGGTAGAACTTCAGGTCTCTCCGTCTATCTTCTCTGTTATTGCAACCGACCGCCACACACGCCTTCACCATTTTGATTGTTAATGTTAACGAGCAGAAAAACACGCCGTAAATAGGAGGAATGTACGTAGTCGTAACAGGTAAACACGATGTGTTGACGGACAATTGGGCAGCACCAGTCAGGAGGGCGGAGTTGTGACGTCACGTGGGTAGGGTCTGTAAAAGCAGGCAGGAGTTTCTCAAGAGTGATTTGGTCGAGGATTCAAGGCAATTACATAGCACCATGCATGCACTTTGAAACGTTGTGGGAAAAAAAATGGATAAAATTAGTAACCTTGGCTTAAAATATTTACGTGAAATCAACGATAACTGCCCGTTTATTGCTTTTACCCAAGAATCTAGACTGTTTTACGCTCATATCTATAGAAATCCCGTGATTTAAGGATTTATTTACAAGAATTTTCAACTTAAAAAGATCTTTGTTTCCTGACGGCCGCCATGTTGGATTACACAATACCGTAACTTTTGCTTGAAATACTTATGCAAAATGAATGATAACTGCCAGTTTGCTTCTAGACTGTTTTACGTTCACATCTATAGAAATTCCGCAATTTAAGCATTTATTTACAAACATTTTAAAAGTTAAAAAGCTCTTTGTTTTGTGACATCCGCCATGTTGGATTCTGTATCTCTACACATGACATTTAAGTTGTTATTTCTGGCAAAAATTTATATATGTTAAATATTGCTATTGATCCTGAAAATATAGGTGATTTTTTAAAATAGCCCCCCTACAGATCAGCCCCGAGCACCTTGCCCTGTCAACTGATAGTGAAGTCTAAAATTTCACACCTTCTTTTGAACATTCAAATACGGTACTCACAGATCATAGTGTTGGTTCCACTTTGGGTCAAGTGTGTTTCTCACAGTATCTGTTGAGTGGCATTGCCCCGAACCATCCACAACCACCTTGGCAAAAGGATCAGGGAGGCCTGTAGTGAGAGAAAAGTACAACCATACTAATCAAACTGACCACTTTATTTGGTAAAGCACACTTGGAAAGAGGAATAGACAAAGGACCAATTATGCGCGACTTTGAAGCTCCTGCTGTATGTTATAGAATTTACAGCACCTTCTAATGGACTGAAAGACAGTTATTTTTAATTGTCTTTTCTTTAAAAAAAAAAAGTGGTGTGTATCTTATACGATATTAGAAAAAAAACTTACATTGCGACTTAATGGGGGTTTGCGATATATTGCGATATATATTGTAATATTAAAACTAGAAGAATTTTCACCAGGTGACTTGAATAGCTTTGTTTGGGAAGACTTCTGTTTGACTCACTATCACCACATTGTATTCATGTAATACAGTTAAGTAAGGGGATTCATCTGTGAATTATGAAGATTGATGCATATTCAACTAAATTCTATTTTTGCACAGTAACATTTGCTTTTGTGTAGGGTTGTTCCGATCATGTTTTTTTGCTCCTGATCCGATCCCGATCGTTTTAGTTTGAGTATCTGCCGATCCCGATATTTCCCGATCCGATTGTCTTTTTTTTTGCTCCCGATTCAATTCCAATCATTCCCGATAATTTTTCTGATCATATACATTTTGGCAATGCATTAAGAAAAAAATGAATAAAACTCGGACGAATATATACATTCAACATACAGTACATAAGTACTGTATTTGTTTATTATGACAAATCCTCAAGATGGCATTTACATTATTAACATTCTTTCTGTGAGCGGGATCCACGGATAGAAAGAATTGTGACTTTGTATATTGTGACTAAATACTGCCATCTAGTGTATGTGTTGAGAGTAAATGATACTGTGGCCATCCCAAATGCATGATGGGAAGTGGACCCATGACTGTGCGTCGTGCTACCAATGGATATATCTTCTCTGCTTTGGGAAATAACTTGAGGTGTTAAGACAATGATCATTGGCCATCTTGCTTCCCGACATTACAGGGATTACAAGGGTTTAGCCAATTAAAGGAAGGCTCAAAAGGCTACCAAAATTCACTTTACTCATTTAGCCCTGCCTTTTATCTCTCTATAGTGGTAAAACAGCTTTAGTACAGATTAAGCGCTACAATGAGTGAGAGGGTCGTGCAGTGCATACATTAACTGCGTTGAATATTTTAACGTGATACATTTTTTAATTAATTAATTGCCGCCGTTGTCGGGATATTTTTGCTAACCCTACCTTAAGCCTAAACTAAAGACTCTGGATGAGTGTAACATATTATGTCTGTAACGTTAAATACAATTAGAAAACAATTTAAATAAAATATATATATATTAAAAACAGGCATGGCCGATATTTTTTTGCCGATTTCAATACTTTGAAAATGACATGATCGGACCCGGGATATCTCTACTTTTGTATATACTTTAAAATTCTACATATATCGTTTAATAAACCTATCGGCTTGACATTATCGGTTATTGGCTGGAAAGAGGAGGAAAGTATCGGTTATCGGTATCGGTTGGAAAATGTATTATCGTGCATCACTATATCAAAGGGATCCAGGAGGCCATGTCTTTGCACATTTGCTGCGTTTATGAAGCAAAACAAAAGTTTACGCCAGTGTTGTTTTCGTCAGCGATGACGATAACGAAAATATTTCGTCAACGAACAATTTTTTCATGACGATGACGTCACAATGACGCACTGAAAACGTGTCTTGGGAGACTTAAACATAATGAGATGGATGCCAGTTGTCGTCTGAAGACACCAGAAAGAGATGAAAATTCGCCATTGTTTCATTCATGAATTCACAATGTGTGATATTTTCTTATTGTATTTGTAGTTAGGACACATATAGCAGTGTTTGGTCATGTCACTCATGTGACATGCTGCGCCCCCAAACCCTCGCCCCACACACAGGCTGAAGCACATGTCCATTCCAGGCTCCTTTTGTGAAACGTGTCAGGTGCTGCTTGGTTAGTTTTTTTTCTTATCTTGGCTATGCCATATAGCTTTAGCCTTTAAAAGTCTGTGCTGAGTGATTATCACACAGTAAACTAACTTGTAGCGTTAGCATAGCGTTCGCGTTAGCATTATCATTTAGCGCGGTGACTCAGAGTCTTCTTAAACTCTTGGATAACATTTTACATACAGTTCTTGGCGTCCAAGTGAGTTCAATTAATTGCAAATAAGATGTGGTTTTCCTGCTGAGTGTGTATTATCATTAGGGTTGTTCCGATCATGTTTTTTTTGCTCCCGATCCGATCCCGATCGTTTTAGTATCTGCGAATCCCGATATTTCCCGATCCGATTGCTTTTTTTTTGCTCCCGATTCAATTCCAATCATTCCCGATAATTTTTCCCAATCCTATACATTTTGGCAATGCATTAAGAAAAAAATTAATAAAACTCGGACGAATATATACATTCAACATACAGTACATAAGTACTGTTATTTGTTTATTATGACAATAAATCCTCAAGATGACATTTACATTATTAACATTCTTTCTGTGAGAGGAATCCACGGATAGAAAGACTTGTAATTCTTAAAGGATAAATGTGGCTTTGTATATTGTGACTAAATATTGCCATCTAGTGTATTTGTTGAGCTTTCAGTAAATGATACTGTAGCCATTTAACTGTTCTGCCCAAATGCATGATGGGAAGTGCAAACGTGACTGTGCGTAGTGGCACCAATTGATATATCTTCTCTGCGTTGGGATATAACATAGGGTGTTAAGCAAAAGATCAACTACTACCTTTCTTCCCAACATTGCTTCCCACACTAGTTCTAATTGTTGAGAGAGGGATTTTAAGGTTTTAGCCAATCAAAAAAAGGCTCCAAAGACTGCCAAAATTCTCTCTACTCATTTTACTTTGCCTTTTAGCTCTGTATATAGGTAAAACGGCGCCATTATAAATTGAACGCGAAAATGCGAGAGTGGGTCGTGCAGCGCATGCGTTAATTGCGTTAAATATTTTAACGTGATTAATTTTTTTTTTAATTAATTACCGCCGTTAACGCGATAAATTTGATAGCCGTACTTTAAGCCAAAACTAAAGACTCTGGATGAGTGTAAGACATTTTGTCTGTAACGTTAAATACAATTAGAAAACGATTTAATTTAAAAAATATATATGTATATACTGTATATTAAAAAAAGGCATGTCCGATATTTTTTTGCCAATTCCGATACTTTGAAAATGACGTGATCGGACCCGATCGATCGGGACAACTTTAATTATCATCATAAAATTGGTGATGTCCTTGTAGACTACAGTTACGTGCTCGTCTGTCATGTTCACTCGAAATTGTTGGAAACCTTTATTTATTCATTCATGGACTAAAATTTTTGACGTTTATAGACGAAAACATTTTGAGAATTGTCGACTAAAACTAGATGAAATTTGTCTTTTCGTTGACTAAAACTAGACGAAGATGAACACATTTTGAAATGACTGAAATATGATTTAGACCAAGAAATATTTTCATCCAAAAGACAGACGAAAATGTCTGCCAAAAAAAACACTGAATTACATGTTCAAAAACAAACAAACATAAAAAACAAAACAAAAAACAATTGCACGTCCTGCAATAGGACTGTTGTGCATGCACATATCGTGATGGCGATGTTCAAACGATATCTTGTGTAGGCCTAGTATCTTATCACTCTGTGGTACCAAACAATTTTAGTTAACATTACAGGAGAAGGACTTGAAGTTATTTTTCGCATTTAACACTTTAATGACTTGTTTAATTCAATCATTTCCATTGACGGCAATAGGAATACAACCCATTTAAAAGGGACAGACAACACCTAGCTAAAAATTGACTTCATGTGAAAGCCCATAATTACTGTTAAGATTTCAAATCACAATTTTCCTAAACCTCTGAAAAATGAAGTAAATAATGGTCCAAAAAAATAATAATAATAATCACACCATTTACAAGCGCAGCCATTTTGAGACGGTAGTTTTCCTCATGCACACACACACAGTGACTGACTCAAGTACTAGCATTTAAAAATGTCTACCACCACTTTTGATGGCCACTTCCTGGAAATACTGTATTTTATCAATGTTTTCTCCACTATCACACCTCAGAAAAACTAAAATGTTTTTTTCAATCTAATAAACAAGATTATTTCCATTAGAGAAGCACATGAAAAAGGTGTCGTCTTTCCATTTAACATGGAGGAGCCGGCAGTAGATGTCTATTAATTTATTATCCATACGAATTGTCCTCACGTTCACACCTACAGAAGTAACAGGCATGTTTTGGGAAGTGGGAGAAAACCGGAGTACCCAGACAAAACCGGAGCCCGGAATTGAACCCTTGATCTCAGGAAGTGCTAGCCAACGTGGTGCAGTCAGTTGTAGTGAATGTATTAATACAGAAATAGTCTTCAATGCATTTGTGATGAAGAGATTGACAGACAGACATTTTGAAATCAACTCATTGGGTGCCATTGACAGTGCTAGACGCCGAATCATTTTAAATGGAAGAGCTAGCAGAATGTTGATTTACTGCAAGCTCTCCCATTTCAAATGGATTAGACGTTTACCAGTGACAAACTCATTTAAGTTTACAGCAGAAGTATGAAATGAGCCACATGATTGGAGATCAAACATTGTCAATGGCAGTGAAAGAGTTGAAGTGTGCACAGTAAGACACATGCACTGTAACAGCTTGTATGTTGAAAATTTGGTCAGTCAATGGACGCACTGCTCTGTCCCGACTCCCTCGAACGCAATGTTTGCACAGCTCTGGAGCTTTGGAATGGCAGGAATGGGCACCACAAAAACCACCTGAGTGAGCACTAGACCTTTACATGCGCATTCACCATGACAGCCTGACCCAAACATACCAAAACAAAACACAACACAAGTCAAATTTCCCAGGGAAAGGACAGTTCTTCCCTCATCAGTTAGGTCAAAAGGGTTACAAAACACTCAATGTATATGGCGGAAAACACAGACAAGGCTGAAAAAGCAGTTTCTGCTCTTGCACCCATCTTCAATATAAACTGCTGTTTTAAGACAAAAGAACTATTGTGTTTTTATAGAACAATGTGTCTATATGCTGCCATAGCAGATTCATGGTGCATTAAGCCCCCAAACTATTTTTAATTTGTCCGCTTTACCCTGGAGACCCCCGTTTACAGACGTCGCGCATCCGCTTTTGTTTCAAACAACCAAGCAATACAAAGACAATGAAAGTAATAATATTTATTATTCGAAATGTCCGTCATTTTTAGCTTGGAATCATAAATTGATGTTTAATATTTAGTTTAAAAAAAAAAAAAAAAAAAACAGACAAAAAAAGAATTATTCACTCACATATTTTAAACTTTTAAACAAATTACTTCACAATGAAAAAAATAGTGTCTGTAAATAAGTCACGGATATTTACCTTACAACTATCGCTTAATTGTATTGAATTTGTTACTGCCGCATTATCCCCAATATTTCAGATGATAAATAATTGATCCAAACAAAGACAAATTGAAAAAAAAAAAAAAAAACATTTAAAAGGGTAAATTTTAGTGCTGTCAAATTTATCGTGTTAACGGGCGTTAATTTTTTATTTTTTTTAAATTAATCACATTAAAATATTTGACGCAATTAACGCATGCACGAAATGACCCGTTCATGCGTTGCCTCAAACAGTTTACAATGACACCGTTTTAGCACATTGAGAGCGAAATGGCAGAGAAATGCGAGTGGACACAGGCGTTCACTGGAACGCGCCTATTATTAGCTTAAGCTTTGGCAATTCTTTCACAACAAACATAAGTATTGTGGCGAACGACGTGGTGAAGAATGACAGGAGACTAACTTTTACTTAACACCCTTAATTGAACACAACGCAGAATATGCTGTATACCATTTGCAGCCACCACTGACAGTCATGGTTGCCCAACTTCCCATCATGCATTTGGGCGGAACAGTTAAGTCGTTACAGTATCATTTAGTGAAAGCACAACAAAAATAATATTCCTATCTCTCAAAAAAATAATGTTCACAAAAAGAAAAGCGCTCAATGCAAAGAGAAGTGGCTTTCCCAATCAAAATTGCTATGCAAAATATACATAAAACTTACTCAGACTTTGCCTTGGCTCGAGCTCTAATTAATTTAAAACTCGCCATTGACACCTTGTGGTGTAATTTAATCACTACCTTACGTAGTTAAAGACACTGTGGAAGAACAGCAGGGAGCCCATGTGACGTCCAGCTTGGCGACGTCAACAATGGCGAGCTATTAGTTTATTTTTTGATTGGAAATTTTACAAATTGTATTAAAACGAAAACATTAAGAAAGGTTTTAATACAAAATTAACAAAACTTGTAGTTCTTAAAAGATAAATTTGAGAACAAGTCTTTCCATCCGTGGATCCCTTTAACAGAAAGAATGTTAATAATGTTATTGCCATCTTGTGGATTTATTGTTATAATAAACAAATACAGTACTTATGTACAGTATGTTGAATGTTTATGTCCGTCTTGTGTCTTATCTTTCCATTCCAACAATAATTTACAGAAAAATATGGCATATTTTAGAGATGGTCTTAATTGCGATTAATTACGATAAATACATTTTTAAGCTGTGATTAACTCGATTAAAAATTTTAATCGTTTGACAGCCCTAGTAAATATATGAAAAAGAACATCTCGACCACTCCTTGATGTCTGTGATTTCTGCATCGCATCCCTCATTATATTACCATGTTTCATCAATAAAATCCCTCCAAAATATGGCTGTGGCCATTCAAAGCTTGACACTCGGTGATACATGCTACATGGAATTTTTGGTTTAAAAAGAGGTAAGTTCGCGATAAGATCTCGTTAAAATCATGGCTTCTTTAATTATGCTCTCTCGTGCTCTCACCTCCACTTAGGGTTTTGCTGTTAAAAAAAAAAAAAAAAAAAAAAATTTAAATGCCCTCCCGTTCAAAATTTTTCTTCCCCAAGAAAATTGAGATTTTAAGCTTTCCAGTGGTGTATCACACGTGCATATAGGACAATTTTGAAATTTGGCCAAATTGGGGGTCTCAGAGCGGAACTGCAAGTCACCCAAGTGTTTTCCGCCATAGAAATGGACTATTTTAAATTTATTTAAGGCACCTTGATGTGTGTAATATTGACGACAGTAAGACTTATTCGATTTGGTCTAAGACATGATGTTGCAGACAACACTCCTTCTATTCTAAGGAGTCATTTTTAACAAACCATTCAGCTCTGTGAATACGGAAAGCTACTGCTTAGCACAAGGGAACAGAAGGACTTTTATTGGACCAACATTTCGTAATCTGAAAATACCTGTACCGACAACCCCTCAAATAGCCTATGAAAACTAATAAATTTTAAAAAATTAGAAAATGTTTCCATCATACTTACGGAAAAAATCCTTCTTGACGAGGTTTTTGGCACAGAGGACTGGAAAAAAAAGAGAAGAGTTGCATATTAATGACTTATAACAACTTCAGCCAATAGTTTCGTTTTATGTTCATATTCAAAACACTATAAGTACAACAAGTTAATGCCAGTGTCCATAGTTGTTCTAAAAATGTCATCATTGATAATGGGCTCACTGAAATAGGAAAAAAAAAAGAACAGTTTAGTGACAATACATCCATCCACCCCTTTTTGACTTGAGCCTAACCCAGCTGACTTTGGGCAAGAAGCAGTGAAATACAATACAATGAGTCAAAAACACTCTGAATTACGTAAAAGAAACACATAAACTGAATTGGCAAAATCCCCAAAACAAAGGGATTTCAATGGCTTCTGACGCAAATACATGTCTACTCAGAAAATGTAGGCGGCAAATGTGATGAGGGATATGCATGCATGGGTACGAATAAGGAAGCTCCGTCACCACCTGGGCATCTGGATTAACAACTACAGGCAGTGATTCAAGATTAGTTTCTATTACTAGTAGATGAATGGATTTGGTCTGGAAACTAATGGGACTTAGTGCTGTAAAGAGCAAAGGGCTGATAACATTTAAGGGCATTGATTGAGATTTGAGATTTATTTCCCGCCACTAAATATTATTCACGATGGCAACAAGCAAAGGGCAATTCCACACAATATATCCTTCCACAGCCTGAAACTAGTGGGGGTGAAGTTTAAAAAAAAAATAACAAGGAAAAAAAAAGAAAAAACTTATTACAGTGCCTTGCAAAAGTATTCGGCCCCCTTGAATCTTGCAACCTTTCGCCACATTTCAGGCTTCAAACATAAAGATATGAAATTTAATTTTTTGGTCAAGAATCAACAACAAGTGGGACACAATCGTGAAGTGGAACCAGTGCCTGGTGTGTTCCTTGGTTTTCATAATGCTCTCTGCACTTTAAACAGAACCCTGAGACTATCACAGAGCAGGTGCATTTATACGGAGATTTGATTACACACCGGTGGATTCTATTTATCATCATCGGTCATTCAGGACAACATTGGATCATTCAGAGATCCTCACTGAACTTCTGGAGTGAGTTTGCTGCACTGAAAGTAAAGGGGCCGAATAATATTGCACGCCCCACTTTTCAGTTTTTTATTTGTTAAAAAAGTTTAAATTATCCAATAAATGTTGTTCCACTTCACGATTGTGTCCCACTTGTTGTTGATTCTTGACAAAAAATTAAAATTTTATATCTTTATGTTTGAAGCCTGAAATGTGGCGAAAGGTTGCAAGGTTCAAGGGGGCTGAATACTTTTGCAATGCACTGTATATCCAAACATTAAAGGCTGTTACCTTGGATGTATTACAAAATAAAATATCTGCTGGTAAAAGGTGTTATACTTGTATCGCGCTTTTCCACCTTTCAAGGTGCTCAAAGCGCTTTACACTACATTGCCATTAGGAGTGCAACGGTTTGCGGTTTAAAGCCGAACCATACAGTTCGCCCTGTACTGTTCAATACGCCTTTATGAACCGCGCCTTTTCGGTTTTGCAATTAATTTATTCCGAACGCTTGTGGAATGAATTGGTCGAGCTCTGTGTGCGACGTGAAGCACAGCTGAGGAGAAATTCCCGCCCGGCCGCAAGTAATTGTCCGATCGCTGTCAAGCACCTGTGTAATAGAAGCCGAGTAACGCCCTCTCTCGCTTACGAGTGAAGTGAAAGTGAAACAAGAAAGAAAACAAAAAGCTATGGCAAGCGGAGGAGTGGAGAGACCGAATTTTGAGGAAGCACTGGCTTCTTTCAAATCTGCGGTGTGGCAACATTTCGGTTTCCCCGTGGACAACAACGCAGTGGGAGAGCAAAATAGGAGAGAAAATATTGAAAAAAAACAAAAAACAAAAACAATTTGCAAGCATTGCTCAGCGCTTGTTCCCTATGCTAACAGCAACACTTATAACATGACTCCGGCACCTCAGCCGGCTTCACCCATAGATATCACTTTTTCAGAGCAGGACAACCAGATGACACCAGTGAAGACACACGGCGGGCTTTATTAATTTATTTGCAATGCTTGACCCGCGTTACATTGTTCCTTCGCGGACATACAGTATTTCTCCAACAACGTATTCCCCGACATTTATGAAATGGCACGCAAAGCCATCGAAGATGACTTCGCTAAAGCACATAGTTTCGCCTTGAACACTGATAGTTGGACGTCCCGTGCTACAGAGTGCTACTACATAACTGTGACGGTCCACTATAATTCATACCTGTCAAGTTGTACGGTCTCGGCGTAATTTGTACAAGTGAGCACTGATTTTTAAATGTGTACGCCGTACGTTACGTTCAAATTCTGTACGTTTTTCGTTCATTAATACGTTGGTTGAATGACGCGAGAAAAGTCAGAGGCACGGAGAGGGAAGAGTGTTTGTTGTGACGCTGTAGCAAACGCGATGCTAGGCTAGGTGGCTCCAATATTTCCTGACTGTAGCCAACAGCCTACAACCTACGCCTAAATATCTCATGCATATAGAGCTACAATCGAAATGACACTCGGTAGCATTAGTAAACAGCCGCCATTTTAGAGCAGTAAACTTCTCAGAAAGGCTCTGTTGTAGTGAACCTTCCAAGTGAACCTAAGTAATTTTTTTATCTAAAATACTCCTAAATCGGCAAAATCTTGACTTGAGTCTATCTTTAAATGATGAAACAGTTTTTAAATTTTCACACGTCAAAAGTAGACAGAAGGGAACTAATGCAAAAACGGGAGCAATTTTATCAACTTTAACGGTTGATTCAGAACATTAAATGACCTCCAAACATAGCAAAGGTTACTGTTTTTTTTTTTTTTTTTTTTTTTTTTTAAATGAAAAAAAAAAAAAACATGAACGGTAACACCAGTTACTTTGCCAAGTAACTTTTTTACTACTGTGTGTGTATTTCAGTAGTAAGTCACTAAACTAGCCAAAGAGCTGCGAGGCATTTTAACAGAACATGTTTACATTTTAAGTGTATATTTCATTTTCTTAAAAGCAAAATAGAGGCAGTTTAAAAAAAAAAAAAAAATGCAAAAAGGAAACCGAAACCCAAAACAGAGGTTCAAACCGAACTGTGGGGTAATTGAACCGTTGCACCCCTAATTGCCATCTACCCACTGGTGATGCAGCAACAGGAGCAATGTGGGGTTCAGTATCTTGCTCAAGGATACTTAGGCAAGTTCATCTGGGCAGAGAATCGAACCCACAACCTCTGGGTTGGGGGACAACTACTCTACCACTGAGCCACGCCACCCCTGCTGAGTTAAACATATGTCATTTTTGCAGCAATCATCACAAAAACAATCTTAAAATCTATTTTGTAAATGATTTACTAAGACTCGTGCTGTACGATATGATGATATATTCTACCGCCAAAAGGATATAAAAATGTCCATCGACATTATCGCCATCAATAGACTTATTCCTGGAATGTGCAATTTGGCCAGCAGATGGCGCCCAATTTGCACTGACTTGCTACATTTTCGGATTCATTTGCCAGCGTTGTAACATCAAACGGCCTCATGTTTTTTTTTTTAAGTTATGCCAAGGTATAAGGCACATAACGCAATTGTTTGATGGGCGAGCATAGAAACGGATCAAAACAAATGAATACAAATACAACAATAAATGTACAGTAGCTTTTTTTTTTTTAATTAGTGGGAGCTTTTCCTCATTGATTTATCACTAGTTGATGGTTATAAAAAGATTATCTACGTTAAGTAGTTGAGGCATATTTGTACAGCGGTACCTCTACTTACGAATGCTTTTACATATGGAATTTCCAGGTTACTAAACACCTTGGTGGGAAAATATTGCCTCTTGTTACGATAGAAATTGCAGGATACGAAAGGAAAAATACAGTACGGGCTGCTACCCGCAGCCCCCAGAGTTTAATGTACATAGCACACTTATAACTGCTTTGCCATTGGCTATTGCCGAGCATCTTCCTGGCATCCAATTGGCTAAGAGTGAACTTTACTGTATGTGTATGTGTGTATCCCAGCGTTCACTTCGTTCGCCCCTCGGGCCATGAGGCGTTTCAACAGCTTTACGTGAGTGTATTAACTTTCATTCTTTATTCTTTGTTTTTTGTTTTTTTTTGCATTACGCACAACACCTATGTTTACTGTTAGAGATGTGATCATGTGAAAATGACGTGATCGGACCCGATCGATCGGCATCCCGATCGATCGGGTCCGATCACGTCATTTTTAAAGTATCGGAATCGGCAAAAAAATATCGGACATGCCTTTTTTTAATACTTTTTTTTTTTTTAATTAAATCGTTTTCTAATTGTATTTAATGTTACAGACATAATAGGTTACACTTATCCAGAGTCTTTGATTAGGCTTAAGGTGGGGTTATCAAATTTATCCCAATAACAGTGGAATTTTTTTTTTTTTTTTTAAATGTAGCACGTTAAAATATTTAACGCAATTAATGCATGCGCTGCACGACCCACTCACGCATTGTTGCGCTCCATCTGTAATGGCGCCGTTTTGCCAATATAGAGAGCTAAAAGGTAGCGTATAATGAGTAGAGTAAATTTTGGCAGCCTTTAGAACCTTATTTTAATTGGCTAAAGCCTTACAATCCCTCTCCATACGATTAGAAACATCATGGGAAGCAATGTGGAGAAGCAAGGTAACAATTGATCTTTTTCTTATTACCTTGACTTATGTCCCATCAAAGAGAAGATATATGACTTGGCAGCACTACGCGCAGTCGTGGTTTCACTTGTCATGGTTCCACTTCCCATCATGCATTGGGTATGGCCTTCAGTATCATTTACTGAAAGCTCAACAAATACACTACACAATACACAAAGTCACAAGTCTTTCTATCCGTGGATCCCTCTCACAGAAAGAATGTTAATAATGTAAATGCCATCGTGAGGATTTATTGTCATAATAAACAAATACAGTACTTATGTACTGTAGGTTGAATGTATATATTCATCCGAGTTTTATTCATTTTTTTCTTAATGCATTGCCAAAATGTACAGTATGTGATCGGGAAAAATTATCGGGATCGGATCGGGAGCAAAAAAACATGATCGGAACAACCCTATTTACTGTGCAAAAATCTAATTGTAACATGTTTTGATGCATTTTTATGCTTTATAAAAGATTTATGTCTCAATTTCGGGGGGCTTGGAATGAATTAGGGCATTTACATGGAAAACGTATCTCTACTTACGGAATTTTCATTTTACGAAACATCTTCCAGGACCAATTAATTTCGTAAGTAGAGGTACCACTGTACAAATAAATACGTTACCCCTAACAGACATAACGCAGTCTTTCAGTTGAATAATTAAACACCCATCACCACTGTGTGAGGAAATGAGGTAGAATAGTTTAGGGATATTGTGAGACTCCATTTGCAATACTATAAACAAATTAACAACAGTCCTGAGTGATGTGACAGGCACCAAAATACAATTCTACATGAGTCGATTTCAAACTTATAATGCACACAAATGCCCAATATGCAGTCTAACGCCGTGGTTTCTTTCTTTTTTTGGCTCGACTCACATGCAGGTGGGAGTATTCAGACTTTATTCGCACAAATAGACATGGGCACACCTATAGTGCCAGACGGCAGTCTTAGCCATGAAGTCTGCAGCCGCTGCATATTTATCTACCTCTCCATCCCATTCCGCACATACTCAGACACACACACAACTATAGATCAGCCTGCATTATTTGAGGTCAAGTCGAAACATTTTGTGCTCACCAAGAACAGAGGGAGGTACATTTGTAGAATAAATGAGGCGCTGCATATTCCGCACACATTGACATAGCAACATTCAATAATAATGAAATATTAACAAAAAGGAAGAGTTAAACTAGAAGCAAAACGTCGCTGAACGGGGGGTAGTGAAGAACATGCTCGACAGATGAGGAAGAATTTCTTTCCGCAAACATCCCTGGGAATGTGTTACGTTCCGTAGAAACCCACTCATTTCTGCAACATCTGGTATACATTGCTTCCAGTCGGCTTGAACACACAGCTGTGCACGTGCTCAAGCACACGGGCCCGGAGACATGTTCAATCCAACGCCATCTATCTAACTAATTATTAACAGGCACACAGAAGATAGTGTGTTTATGTGAACATCAACCACTTGGGTTTTGTCAGAGGGGAGTAAAAGGGGTGTAAGTGGTATGTGAGTTAAGGTAACAGGTGGCAGATCTGAGTTTTGCTATCCAAATAATGTCAACTAAGATGAAGCGGTACACTTCAGTTTGGTTTTTGTCAGCTAACTCTGATCTGGCTAGTGTTTTCATTTGTATACTGGATGGCAATAGCCGAGTCAGCTATGTAAATTGTTTCCTGTCATACATGCACAACACAGAGCTTTGCCAAAAGAAACAGATATATACGTTTTATACTCTGCAACACTTCCGGAAAAAGAGGAAGTACTGTTAACAGTACAGTACTGTAACATGTTTGGAACATTTGCTCAAAAAAAAAAAAACTTTTTTCGGTATTAGATCGAGTCTTGGTATTGACAGATTCTCAAAATCAGGTGACTTGGACTCTGATTCGGGTGCAAAAATATGCGATCAGGACATTTGGTTTATTTAGCATAATTCTGCTCTACTGTATTTACTAGTTTATGGTTCCCAAATAACAACTACTCTGACAAGGTAAGTCGAGCAAAAACTGACAGGAAAGCAAATTCCATAAAAAAATAAAATAAAAATAAAAAATTACGGAAAAAACTCAGTTTTACACAGATAATGAAAGATATTAAAGTAGTATATGTCAGGTGTGTCTATCCAAGACATCGTTGGAGAAAGGATGTCCACACAATGATAGGGTGACCAAACGTCCTCTTTTGCCCGGACATGTCCACTTTTCACATCCTGTCCAGTGCGTCCGGCGGGATTTTATAAATTCATGAAAATGTCCGGTTTTTATTATTTTTTATGGGACCAATTAGCGTGTGTTGAAAATGACTGACGTTTTGCACAGAATACTACGGTACTGTGCTGCCTGTGACGTGTTCCCAGAGAGCCTGCTGGCCCTGCACAGTTTTAAATTGCCTACGACAGGAGGGAAAAAAAGTCTTAAATAGGATTATTATGTGAATAAGAATCATATTTTGAGATGACTCGACTATATACACAACAATTTAGCAAAGCGGAGATGACGAGAAATTAGTCTTTTAATCTGCCGGTTAGCCACGCCTACTATTATAGGGCTCTAGCTTCCCCAACAGGTGGATGACGTCAACGGAGTCACGATTTCATCTGATTTAGTATGCAGCCCATTGAGGGGGAATTATTCACAACGAGGAAAATGCGACGAAGAGAGCCGCAAAATGTCATTGTTTCAGGCTCTCTTCTCCAATATTTTTACAGGATATTCTTTTTATCAAGCATTTTTCCCCAATTGCTAAATAAATGGCATGGTCATGACAAATAACAGTCTTGTGCTAAATGGAATATGAAATCATAAAAATGCACTTATTCAGGACGACATGGCAAAATTACTCCATAATGGTCAAAACTGTCGACTTCACCTTTACTGTCACACCTCCCGAACGATATTTTATGACACCTAAATCGGACATATGTCATTTCCATTCCCCGGCTTCGGAGAATGTAAACAAACCAAGAGGCGTGACAGCTAGCCGACATGCTAACCCGAACCGAGTGATGTTTCAAAGTCTTCGAAGTGGAAAATCACACATAACTAGCCCGGATTATTTGACATGATGACTGGGTTGTCGATTGTGTTCGCGGATCGGCAAACATAAAAAGTCTCGTTTAAAGTTTGCCACAAGCCACCTGGGAGACACACCAAACATGTGGAAGAAGGTGCTCTGGTCAGATGAAACCAAAATTGAACTTTTTGGCCACAATGCAAAACGATATGTTTGGCGTAAAAGCAACACAGCTCATCACCCTGAACACACCATCCCCACTGTCAAACATGGTTGTGGCAGCATCATGGTTTGGGCCTGCTTTTCTTCAGCAGGGACAGGGAAGATGGTTAAAATTGACGGGAAGATGGATGCAGCCAAATACAGGAACATTCTGGAAGAAAACCTGTAGGTATCTGCACAAGACCTGAGACTGGGACGGAGATTTATCTTCCAACAGGACAATGATCCAAAACATAAAGCCAAATCTACAATGGAATGGTTCAAAAATAAACTTATCCAGGTGTTAGAATGGCCGAGTCAAAGTCCAGACCTGAATCCAATCGAGAATCTGTGGAAAGAGCTGAAGACTGCTGTTCACAAACACTCTCCATCCAACCTCACTGAGCTCGAGCTGTTTTGCAAGGAAGAATGGGCAAGAATGTCAGTCTCTCCATGTGCAAAACTGATAGAAACATACCCCAAGTGACTTGCAGCTGTAATTGGAGCAAAAGGTGGCGCTACAAAGTATTAACGCAAGGGGGCCGACTAATATTGCACGCCCCACTTTTCAGTTTTTTATTTGTTAAAAAAGTTGTAAAGTAAATTTTGTTCCACTTCACGATTGTGTCCCACTTGTTGTTGATTCTTGACAAAAAATTAAAATTTTATATCTTTATGTTTGAAGCCTGAAATGTGGCGAAAGGTTGCAAGGTTCAAGGGGGCCGAATACTTTTGCAAGGCACTGTACATATCTCATTACTTAAATCCCCCCCCCCTTTTTTTTTTGCGTTTTTATTTTTCGATTATTTTTTGGGAATAATAAAGCCTGTTGAGTAATTTCTGAGAATTTGAATTTGTGTCTTTGGTTAGATACTATATGGCTATTTTTTTTTTTTTTTTATAAAACTGAAATTTTCTATCCAGACGGAGGAGGCACACTTTAAATATATCAAAGTGATATAGGCATCTTTGAGTGAACTTCGAGTAAAATTCAAGTATGTCGAGGCCGGGCCGAGTGTCCTCTTTTTTGAAAATCAAAATATGGTCACCCTAAACAATGAGCCACGACCAACCAAGCCATTCAGACAAAAAAGCTACAGACACTCCCAATAAGAACATATGCAGTCCTCCACGAGCCACGTTGCAGGAAGGCAACACTAAAATTATACCTATACAGGATTCTTAGGAAAACATACAGAGCTGAAAACAGAAGCTGTAGCGAAAACCACCAGACTGGGCGACACAGGAAGACGATGGCTGCAGGCAATTCAATTGGGATCTGCAACTTCGAGCCTCTTACTCAAAAGTGCAAGGACAGCAATCAGGAATTCTGTCCATTAGAAAAATATAGCTCTCAGACAGTCGCAAAAGCACCTCCTTCAATCATTTTACTTATCCAAAAAGAAACAGAATTCCAGTATGTGGCAGATTAACATAGACTCTTTCATTGGCGATAATAGATGTCAGATCTTAATAAGAGCTGAAACGATTACTCGATTAGTTTGAGTAAATCGATTAAAAAAAATTGATCAAGGCATTTTCTCTCCCTTGAGGAATCGTTCAATTTTGCCAGCTCAAAGCATGACGTTTTGCCTGAATTACTTTTAAAGCGGCACAACGCACTAAGTCTACTGCATAGGGAAAGAAAGGAGAGGCGGCGGATATATACGTAAAATGAATGAAAACTGCCCGATTTTTTTTTTTTTTTTTTTGCTTTTAACCAAGAATTTAGATTGTTCTATGTTCATGTCTGTAGAAATTGCGGGATGTACGCATATATTTACTAGAATTTTCAACTTAAAAAGATCTTTGTTTTGTGATAGCCGCCATGTTGTATCCACACACAGTAGCGTAAATTTAAATTCAAATCATAAGGTAATTTTTGGTCAACTGCCGGTTTTTTGACAAAAAAGTAGTAATTTAGACATTTATCGTCCATACATACAAAAATTTGCCTTTTATTTTATGCAACATTTCAATCTAAAAACGACGAGGGCCAGATAGCTGGCAAGATGTGCCTCCGTGCTGAGGCAATAGTAACATCGGAATTCAACCTAAATAAGTTGTGATTGTATATTGAAAAATGCATATTCGGCTTTTGTTGAGTAAAATTAAGATGATTCTGCATGCTTTCCACAAGTATTAAGTTTCTGATGTGAAAATTGAGTGATTTATTAGTTGTCGAAAACTTGCAATAAATTAAAAAAAAATTAAGCTTCTATTTTGGGCAAAAACGTATATGTTAAATATTACTATTGATCCTGAAAATATCGGTGATTATCTCTGCATTTGGTGATTTTTGTCCATCTCGCGTAAACTAAGAGGATTTTTTAGCCATTTTAAGTTTTCTTTTATACTTGTATAAAAAAAAATAACCAGGATTTTATTAGGGAACGACTTTGAATTTTTTAATGTCGCTGCTCATGGAGACTCATATATGCCTAACGGAGGTGCCTGTTTGGATTTTAGGTTGGTTTTGAAAATATTTGAATTTGAAGTTTTTGAAAATAGGCCCCCTATGGATCGGCCCCAAGCCCCGTGTGCTGTCAATTGATAGTGAAGTCTATGATATGAATGAAAGCAGTGAATTTGTTGGATTTTTTTTCTAGTCACATCTGAGATGCAATTGTTGGGTGTTTTCAACAATGTACATCTAAAATAAAGACATTGATTATCTAAAAATGGTTCAATATTAGATGAAATGTCTTGTTTTCTCATGTACATTTATAATTGCTCTTTACCTAAAAAAAAATGTTGTATCCAATTAATGGATGTCATTTTCAGTTGAATACTTGATTTGTATTTGTATTTTTGTATTTAATTAGGATCCCATTAGCTGATGAACACATCCGCTACTCTTCCTGGGGTCCACACAAAACATAAAACAGACATCAACATACTAATCAACTTAGGCTATATATAAAACAAAGAAAAGAATAAATTCTTATCTTGAAAAATCACACACTATAACAGACATAATTCAACATACGAGCAGAAAAAAAGAGAAGATAGTAAAGAGGTAAATAATATAAAAAGTAATATATAGGTAGACAACAACAAAGATTACTAAAATATTCAATAGCTGCAGCCCTAGTCTTCGTAAGTTTATTACTTCATTCGTTGCCATACTCCCAGTTGAAATGGTTTGGACGTCTATCGCTGTCAATGGCAGCCAATGAGTTCAATTGCAAGTTCACAGCTTGAAAACGACAATAAACTGAAAGAAATTGCCGACATCAAATCAAGTGAAATCTAGGAAAACTGAAAACACAGACAGTCAGCCAGTGTCCATCCCTCTGCTGTGTGATTTACTGGTTGCACATTTTTGCCTGCAGAGAGGAGTGGGGTGATGTTCTCCGTTCCCAGACAGTAGCTAAGTTTACAAGAATTTACAAAATTTCAGGCTACAGTATGGTGTAGTGTATATAGAGGCATGCATAATGTCATAGAACCTTTTTCGCTATAGCAGTATCAATCATAATCAGAGCATTGTTTAGCAGGTTATCAAGAGTGCGATTCAAATGCAAAATGGCATGAAAGCAAATCATAAAAAAACAGCGATGCATGGGAAAACCTTGAGCGTGCTCCCTCATATATCCCTTGGTAATGGAGCGTGCCATGAGTGATATGTTAAGGGCCAATTCATTATAAAAATGTGTCCAGTTCAGTTACAGCATCAACATGTGACCAGTCTGGGCAAGCAGTGCAAGAAAAACATGTCAGAGACAGAAAATGAGATGAGACAGGGGGAACATTTGATAAATGTGCCGGAGAATGGTGCTTTAAATCAAATGCAGTCAAAATAGCATGTAATCAGTCAATAGCTACAGTAATTTATGCAAAAAAAAAAAACAACCTCTTGGTCCTGGCCACCATTTGGGTTTGCATTGTTTGTGTGTACATCTTAAGTTTTCACAAAGTGACTTGTGTAATGATTATGCGGCAATGCAGCAAACCCTGCGCTAAAGAAATCCAATACACGAGGATTTGGAAGTAATGAGACAGAAAAGTACAGGCATGGATATACATTTGAAGTCAAATGCCCATGATGTAGCACAAATTGGAATTTAATCCAAATCTCGTGAGAAAAATGCACTCCTAAAACCGCCGTCATGCATGATGTCACTTTTCTTGGGCTTTTTTGTGTGTGATGCCGCCACAAGAGAGTACCAGCGGTGGTAAACCTTTAATGGAGCTGATCACGAAATGGGCAAGCGGTACAAGCACATCTGCTCCTAACAATTTGGATAAATCAAGAACAGAATGTTACTGGGGAAATATATACACACAGGGAGGCTGGAGTCTAGATAAAAAACACGGAACCTCAGAACTGAGTTCAATCTAGGGCTGGGCGATATCGCCTTAAGTACGTATCGCGGTAAATTGAGCAGATTTACCTCGATAACTATAAATACGCCCAAGCCGACTGTTCTAAATCTGAATCAATGCATGAAATACAAATTAACAGTTTCTCGTTGATTTATTTATCAGTTTTCAATTTAACACATACACGCCCCCCAAACACACACACACAAATTAAGATATACCGCTCTTATGCCAATGAAACGTTTAGATTTTATTAGGGCTGTCAAACGATTAAAATTTTTAATCGAGTTAATTACAGCTTAAAAATTAATTAATCGTAATTAATCGCAATTAATCGCAATTCAAACCATCTATAAAATATGCCATATTTTTCTGTAAATTATTGTTGGAATGGAAAGACACAAGATGGATATATACATTCAAGATACGGTACATAAGGACTGTATTTGTTTATTATAACAAATCAAAAAGATGGCATTAACATTATTAACATTCTGTTAAAGCGATCCATGGATAGAAAGACTCGTAGTTCTTAAAAGAAAAATGTTAGTACAAGTTATAGAAATTTTATATTAAAACCCCTCTTAATGTTTTCGTTTTAATAAAATTTGTAAAATTTTCAATCAAAAAATAAACTAGTAGCCCGCCATTGTTGATGTCAATAATTACTTACACAATGCTCATGAGTGCTGAAGCCTATAAAATCAGTCGCACCCAAGCGCCAGCAGAGGGCGGCAAAACTCCATAAAACACTATTAACAAGTGAGCGTTTCACTGGACTGTCATTTAAGTTTGTCTGAGCAGGGCATCTGCGTTAATTGCGTCAAATATTTTAACGTGATTAATTTAAAAATTAACGCTCGTTAACGCGATAATTTTGACAGCCCTAGATTTTATAATAGGCAGTTATGACACAGAACAAAGCAAGCACATACAGAAAAATAGCTTTGGCCATTAAAAGGTCATATTACAGGCTACACTGTTGGATTATACATTATGCTGAATGTTTTACCATCATAAAAGCTATCAGAGAAATCACACACACACACAGTGATACAAAATAACACGACATACAGATTGCTAGATGCAGTCCGCGCCCAATCCAGTCATTACGTTCAGCCGTTTCGACAAGGTTAGAGTCGCTGTCACAGGTGGTGATAGCACCACACTATGAGCGTCGACTATCGAAATGCTAGTGGCCTGGCTACCAGCAGAAAGCACCCTCTCCTGAAACCGTGAGAAACCAGGGAGGACAGCGGGCAAAAGCCCTTCTCCTTAATGTCAGGTGAAAGTTTGGCAAGGTTCCCTTAAGGCCGACTCCATCACGTTCACTTGTATCGCCGTTAGCGTCAGCGTACCGGGCTTCTGTTTGTTTGATTTCCTGATTACCATTTGACTTCATACTTAAGCACACCGATTCCTTTCTTAAAGTGGAATGAACATAGCCGAACAACACAGAGTCAAAGCAGGATCAAAAGACTATTTTTACGTTTCATTAAAATACCAAATTTACTGACATGGTAAAAATTACTTCGGTCATCGTGAACCATCTCGGTAACGGTAAATTTTCGGTAAACCGCCCGGCTTAATTCAATCTATAGAAAAGTTCACACACACACAAAAAAAAACTTTTTACAGTTTATTATTCATCAAATGAAATTTTGGACAGCATAAGCCTTATTTTGGACTCATGGCGCATGTACCTTTTCCCTAACATTTTTAAAGCTTATGGATTTGTTTCGAATCACTGACTGCTTTCATCCCACCACTTCTCTCACACACACAGCCCGGAAGCGCATCAAATAACCCTTTCGCATCTTGGCCCATCTGAAATCCTCAGTCGTCATGGCGACGGCGAGTATTGAAGCAAAACTGAGAGAAGGGTGTCTCTGTGGTGCCTGTGTTTCTCATTCCGGTCGCACTGCAGCTCCGACTAATGACTGGGCTTTAGGGAGGGGAAGAGTCAGCGAAACGCAGACAGCACCACTGAGAAATTCACAATGAGAGATAAGGCAATAAGAGATGAGCATGGAGGCCGTTTCCCTTTAGTAGCAAATTAAACCTGAGGAAACTGATAGTGCAATAAACCAGTTTCAAGGTTTTTCACTTGTGCCTGTCACTGAGTAATCCCTCAATACAACACATCAATAAATCACATTTGCACTAGAATCGTGCCGAGTAATACATTGAACTATCGTATATTACATCACATTTTATAGTGGGTTGTAGAAAAAAAGGTAAGAGATAAGATAAATGCAGCAGCATCCGACAACCACCGACAATGTCAAGCATAACCACTATGGTAACAGCAGCGTTTATCGGGCAAACTGTGGCCTTTAGGTTGACGTTGGAAGTTCCACCTGTGAGGAGAGGATGGGCTGAGTTTTCCCCCAGACGGACACACAAAGGGCTCCAATGTGAGGGGGAATTAATTCGCTGCGCAAGACGCAAGCCAAACACCTGGGAAGCAGAGAGGTCATGTGACGTCTAGGGGGAAGGAAAGGAGTTGTCATGGTAACAATCAAAGCCAAAAGTCAGCTGTATGACTTTCTTTTCGTCATATACAGTAAGCGGACGAAATAATCACATTCATACACAAACAAAGTGAAGCTTGGGAAAAAGAAAGGAGCACAGTGGGGAGGAAAAGTGGGCTCAAAGTGCCTCCAGTCTCTTGCTCTGTGGTTAACCATTACACTGGAGACTGCAAGGGGGAGGAAATTGGGTGTGTGGGAACTGAGACACCCGGCTGGTAATGTTCCACCTTTCCCATCCACTCTAAAGAAGGGTACAGGAGAAAAAGGCAGAAAGTCTTTGAGAAATTTCAGAAAATCTTCTATTAGTGAAGAACCACAAATGTGCCAGGCAGCACCAGTTGGCAACGCTTCTTCCTTTGTAAACAAAACTTGCTTCGCTGCCAGTCTGACCATAATGCAAGAATTTCTGCGACGGGCTGGCTCGTGTGGCTCAACATGTTATTTCTATTGGTGGCTAAACACCATGCACGCTGCTCGTACAGTATGAAAACTGCTGATCACGAAAAACCCAAAATGAAATTTTTTTTTTTTTAAATTATTATTAATCATGCGGCGTCCAATCATCCTTCTGCTGTGAATTGGAAAGGAGTTTGGAACTCATAGACCTCCGATCCATTTGGACTGGGAAGGTTGGCAGTGAATGAATGATATCTAGCGCTGTCATTGGCAGCCAATGATTTAACAAGGGAAATGCAAAATGCAAAAGACCATATCTAAATCAAATTAACCACAATTTTTTTATGTGTTAAAACAAATAAATGAGTAAAGGTGTGCGAAATTTTCGATTCTTAAATTATTCGCAATTCGGCCGTGGAAGATTCGAGAATGATTCACAACATCCAAATTCCGATTATTTAAATATGCCAAATAAATCGGAACTAAAACACAGTCAGCGCGGTCTTCCAGAGGCTATGGGGAACGGAACAAGAGTAAACGTCCACAACTCACACTTCCTAGATACAAAACATCAACAAGCATGGCTGTCCTAACCAGTGTTGTTAATCTTACTTTAAAAAAGTAATTCATTACAGTTACAAATTACTTCTCCCAAAAAGTAATTGCGTTAGTGACTCAGTTACCTAAACGTAAGAGTAATTAGTTACTTGACAAAGTAACTGGTGATAATTTTCATGTTTTTTTTTTCCTCAAAAAATAAAAATAAAAAAACAGGTCACACAATGTTTAAAAGTTTAAAGGGTTTTTGGGATAATTGGCGCTAGGCCAATTCTTTACCCTAAACTTAACTAGACACAGGGGTATTGCGGATATTGCGATAACTAGATAGTTACCTTTGCTATGTGTGGAAGTCATTTAATGTTGTGAATCAACCGTTAAAGTTGTTAAAATTGCTCACGTTATTGCATTAGTTCCCTTCTGTCTACTTTCGACATGTGTAAGTTTTAAAAGTGTTTCATCATTTAACAGGCATGAAAATGGGTCCGGAGTTAAAAAGGTGAGAAGGGTGTGGAGGAAATATGTTCCGGTACACTGTACAACTAGGGCTGTCCCAAACGACTAATTTTCTCCCGGTTAGTCAGCCGACTATTTTTGCCCTTTTTTTTTTTTTTCCTCTCACTAATTTAGCAATGAAATTTTTGATGATGCCTATTAATTCACAAAAACATTTTGGAACACTTAAATTCTTTATTAAAGTACCAATAAACGCGTAAATAACAACAATAAATCACGAATAAACAATGAGGTCAAATGCTGATAGAATTAACTAGTGCAAAAAAAATGGAACGTAAACAGAATCAGAACACTGACTACACCTTTCCAACATGATTCAAAACAATTCTTACAAAAATATCTAGCATTCATATTATTGTATACTACAATATACTAATATAATAGTAATATAATAATTGCCAACCAGATTTTTCATAAAGGGTGTCATTTTAAAGCTATTCTTAGTGTAAAATCTGAATTCTGAAGTACAGTATGTGGGATTAACTCCAGAAATCGTTATTTATATGACGAACATGAAGTGCTTTTATTTTGAAATGTTTATCATTGCATGTGGTGTCATTAATCTTTTTTTCATTTGCAAATGCTGTTAACCAGCGATTTTTCACGTTTGAAGTGTCACCTTTTAACCGCAAGTTTGCGTTTTGGACAAGACGTTGTTCTATAGCAGGCTAAAGGAGGATGTCTCCCCCCCCCCATTAGCCTCAATGTAGCAATGCTAACGTTTACAGTGTTTAAGATACATGTGTTTCCTTATTTTGTATGTCTCAACTTTTTTCTACGGCGTGTTGATAACCAATAAACTTTTGTGAAAGGAACTTGAGTCTCATATGCCATCAAAGCGCATGTGTACTTGCACGCACAAATGTATGCTCCCGACGATAAAACGCAGCCATGAAAATTACCTCCTTCATTTTTATTTACCGTGCGATAAATGGACTCATTGTATATCACGACAGGCTTAGCAACTTCAATTAAACATGTCGTTAATAGTTAGATGGACTTACAAACTGGGTGGCGGCGCTTTAGGTGTTCATTCACAGCCGACATGCAGCCAAGCTTCGCATTGAAGTGACAGGAAAACAGTGAACCCTCCTTTGTTTCGTTGAAATACAGTAAGTCAATGTTTTGGCCACTCTGATGCACTTTTTTGGCTTTGTGCTGCTTTCCCCGCTTGCATACCAAGCGTCCGACATTATTAAAAAAATCTAACCCCCCAACACCCCCCCCCCTTTAAATATTTCTCCTCGGATTTACACAATTCACGTAGGTCACCCTTTTTGACTTCAAAACGGCGAATTTCGCCGAAAGGTGAGAGATTTTCATGCCTGATTTAAAGATAGATTTAAGTCAAGATTTTGCCGATTTAGGAGCGTTTTAGATAAAAAGTTACTCAGGTTCACTACTAAGGTTCTCTACAACACAGCCTTCCTGAGAAGTCTACTGCTTTAAGATGGCGGCTGTTTACTCACGCATCTAGTTCTTTATACATGTTGCTAATGCCGCTGTGTTTGTCATTTGCTTCTAGTTCGTATTATATGTGATATCTACCATAGCATCATGTGGGCGTAGTTTGTAGGCTATCTGCTACAGTCAGGTATTATCGGAGCCACCTAGCATCGCATTTGTTCGGCGTCACAACTTTTTTGCCTCCTCCCCACTCCTGCTCTGCTCTCTCTTCTCCGTGAGTCCGTCTCTCTCAGACTTTTCTCGCGTCATTCAACCAACATAGTAACGCACGCCTTTCCCTCCTCAGTAACGGTAACGGCGTTGCCAAGATGAGAAAAGTAATTAAATAGATTAATCACTAATGGAAAAAAAAATGCTGGTAGTAACGCTGTTATATTCTAATGCCGTTATTAACAACACTGGTCCTAACCAACCAACTTCTTCGTGAGATAAGACCTGCTCCCAAAAATTTAAAAGCAGACGTGTGGAATTATTTTGGATTTGACGACGATGTGCCGTAAATGAATGGAACATCGCAAAAAATACGTTTTTGTTGTAATATGGATGTCGATACCCAGCTGGGTAACTTTAGCCATTTTTCGAATGCAGGAGTCAATGCACAGCAGAGCACTTTCATCTGAGTACGTCTATCAACTCGTGTTCTTATAAAAGAACATAGAATTTTCTCAGTAGCTAAACACACTTGACCTGTCCTGTTAAGGTTGGGATGCAAAATGAATTTTTTTTTTTTTTTAATTATTTGTACCTTAATGTTTACATGTTCATGTTTGCACAACGTAAAAAGCAGAAAAGCACTTTCTTGAGCCATTTGTACTGAAGTAGTCTTTCATTTATACCTGCTTGCACTTTTTGGTTGGATGAAAATAATATATTTCTGCAAAATGCTACAATTTATTCTGTCGTTACAGAACGAGGACTTGAGTATTTTATTTACTGTTTCGAACTGGTCATGTTTTTTGCTCCCGATCCGATCCCGATCGTTTTAGTTTGAGTATCTGCCAATCCCGATATTTCCCGATCCGATTGTTGTTGTTTTTTGTTCCCGATTCAATTCCAATCATTCCCGATAATTTTTCCCGATCATATACATTTTGGCAATGCATTATGAAAAAAATGAATAAAACTTGGACGAATATATACATTCAACATACAGTACATAAGTACTGTATTTGTTTATTATGACAATAAATCCTCATGATGGCATTTACATTATTAACATTCTTTCTGTGAGAGGGATCCACAGATAGAAAGACTTGTAATTCTTAAAGGATAAATGTGACTTTGTATATTGTGACTAAATATTGCCATCTAGTGTATTTGTTGAGCTTTCAGTAAATGATACTGTAGCCATTTAACTGTTCTGTCCAAATGCATGATGGGAAGTGCAACCATGACTGTGCGCAGTGGCACCAATTGATATACAGTGGGGAGAACAAGTATTTGATACACTGCCAATGGGTTTTCCGATTGACTGTGTATCAAATACTTGTTTTCCTCACTGTATTTTCTCTGCGTTGGGAAATGTTAAGAAAAAGATCAACCACTACCTTTCTTCCCCACATTGCTTCTCACGATATTTCTAATTGTTAAGAGCGGAATTTTAAGGCTTTAGCCAATTAAAAAAAGGCCCCAAAGACTGCCAAAATTCACTCTATTCATTTTACGCTGCCTTTTACCTCTATACATAGATAAAAAGGCGCCATTATAGATTGAATACTACAATGCGTGAGTGGGTCGTGCAGCGCATGCGATAATTGCTTTAAATATTTTAACGTGATTAATTTTTAAAAAATTAATTACCGCCTAACGCGATAAATTTGAAAAGACTCTGGATGAGTGTAAGACATTTTTTCTGTAACGTTAAATACAATTAGAAAACGATTCAACAACAACAAAAAAAAACATTAAAATAAGGCATGTCCAATATTTTTTTGCCGATTCCGATACTTTGAAAATGACGTGATCGGACCCAATCGATCGGCGACATCTTTAGCTAACGTGATAGTGAAACAGAAGTTTATTTAAGCCCGAGTGGATTCTTGTAATATTTTTGTAACTAATGTGCGAAACATTAAAAGCAGCTAAAAGGGGAGGTAGTTGGGGTTGTACATCTATAATCGATTTATAATCGAATCGTTTCCTCTGAATCGTAGTCGTAATCAAATCGTGAAGTGCCCCAAGATTCCCACCTCTATAAATGAGTATCAATACATTTGCAATTAAATATTGTATCCGTAAAGAACATTTCAGTATCAATCCTTGCATACTTTTGACAACCCTACTGTCCAAACCGGAGTCTCGCTGGTAGTGTGTTCATGACACCGGAAAGTTACAAAGTGTGAAGAGCAAATTAATGTCACGCCTAGAAAGAAAATGTTACTCCAGGAAGGATTATTCAAAAAGTGGGAGTCATACGCCTTCAAGGAGTGTTCCTAAGGTATTTAAATTTGCTAAACAACCATACACCTTGATTATGACATGTATTGTTTTTTTGCTTTATTTTGTTGGTGTATATTTAGTAACGTATTGCCAAGTCATTCAGTCGAATAAATCAAAAGTGAAATTAAAAAATGAAACAGCTGTCAATATTTTCTTACTTTTTAGGAAAATAATTGTTAATTTATATTACTAAATTAAGAATTATATTAGACTTCTTTATTTCAGTTTCAAATAAAATATGTTCATTAGCTAAAATGCCTAATCAAGTAAAGTTTGGAACAGGCAAGAAAAAAGTTCAGAGTAAGGCAAGTGCCCCAAAAATTTAACTTTTAACCCCGATCTCTCTTCCTGACCACCTAGTTCCTCCAGTCCAGTACGTTTACCCAACACTTCAGCAAGTCTGACACATCTTTGGCTAACACTACCTTCCCACCTACTACCACACTCTTGCCACCTTCCCTCAGCCCTTTTCCTATCTGACAGCCACATTTGGACGCCAATCCTTGGATGGTGCACCTTCATGCCTAGCATTGTTCTCCTTCAAACAAAAAGCCTCTCTTTCCCTTTCACACTCCGCCCTAGCCGCTGCAGAGTTTACATCTACTAAAAGGAAGTAGAGGGATAGCTGTTTGAGTGAAACTGTTTGCTAATCTCACAGTGCTCTGATCAATCTACGATAGCAGTGTGTTGAGTAATGTTTGGTTTGAAGTAGGGCTGAACGATATTGGGGAAAAAAACTTACATTGTGACCTTTTAGGGGTTTGCGATGTATTGCAATTAGGCATGTGCCGGTTACCGGTTTCAAGGTTTACCGTGGTATGAAAACATCATGGTTTCAAAACCACTAAAATTTTCCGTAATACCGTGGCTATTTTTTATGTCCCAAAAATACAGCGAAAAATCTGTGGCTTGGGGATCCAGCGCTCCCCCTCTTCCCTCCCGGTTGTTGCTCTGTCCTGTGCCTGAGCTTTTAACCCCCTCAAAAAGACAAAGTCGCTAGTATGGGAGTACTTCAGCTGTCGAAAAGAAACAGACGGCTGCGGATTAGAGGAGGAAAGACAGCCGACATCGTTGTGATGTGTGGTTGCCAGGGGAAGCAACACCTCCAACATGTTTTCACATTTACGTGACCATCATCTGTCACTTTGCAAAAAATTTAAGGTTAGAAAACGCGAACGTCACGAGTGTTTCCCACCAGCTACGAGAGTTCACTCCAGCTGGTGTTGTGTGTCTAGCGATGGTCAAACAAATAATATAACATAAGCTTTTTAACGAGGCAGATAATGGGCTAGTTAGCATGTCAGGACTTCCAACTAGTTTCCTCTCTACCATTAGCCTACTTTTTTTCTTCCTCATTAGCCTACTTTTGTAAAGTCTTGCGCCATTGTAAACGTGCTCAAAATAACATTTTCATAATACAGCCTGTGGTGTTTTTTCTCTCTGGCAACTTTCTGTGTTGAAAGGGTGTGTGTATAATGTGTAAATAAGGATTCGTGTCATACACACGCGCTGTCTCTTGCTCTCACTCTCCATTAATAGAGAGATCAATAATCGATTTATAATAAATCGTAGCCTCCGAATCATAATCGTAATCAAATCGTTGGGTGCCCCAAGATTCCCACCTCTATCAATTAATATTCAACTAATTAATATTAATAGTAGTGGTATGTGTTTTACATAAACAATGTTTGATCAAATTGATTTTAAGTCTTTTTTTTCCCTAATGTTGAGCAACTTGAGCTGTGGCTGTGGGTTTAGTCTACAAGTTCTATCTATTTCTATTTTATTTAAAATATTTCTGTTTTTGTTATTTATATTAACATATTCATGTTGATGTTCCAATTTGCAAATATGTTGTGGTGTTTTTTCTCTCTGGCAACTTTCTGTGTTGAAAGGGTGTGTGTATAATGTGTAAATAAGGATTCGTGTCATACACACGCGCTGTCTCTTGCTCTCACTCTCCATTAATAGAGAGATCAATAATCGATTTATAATAAATCGTAGCCTCCGAATCATAATCGTAATCAAATCGTTGGGTGCCCCAAGATTCCCACCTCTATCAATTAATATTCAACTAATTAATATTAATAGTAGTGGTATGTGTTTTACATAAACAATGTTTGATCAAATTGATTTTAAGTCTTTTTTTTCCCTAATGTTGAGCAACTTGAGCTGTGGCTGTGGGTTTAGTCTACAAGTTCTATCTATTTCTATTTTATTTAAAATATTTCTGTTTTTGTTATTTATATTAACATATTCATGTTGATGTTCCAATTTGCAAATATGTTGTGAAAATTTTAAACAATCCTCTTCAATGAAAACGTTTTTTTAAACCCATACATCACAAAATATCACATTTTAGAGGTATAATTGCAATACCATGATACTGTGAAACTGCGGTATTTTTGCTTAAGGTTATCATACTGTCATAATCTCATACCGGCACATGCCTATTTGCAATATATATTGCAATATTAACACTAGAAGAATTTCCACCAGATGACTCGAATAGCTCTGTTTGGGAAGACTTTGGTTTCCCCCTTGTTTTTCCTTATTTTTCCTTGTATTCTTAATTTTTTTCTTTATTTTATATTCTTTAAACATTTATCATATTCTGCATTAAATAAAAAATATCTTAGTTTCTGTATTTTATTGTTGTTGGATTATAGATTTGGTGCTTCAATTTACTTTAATTATATTTATATATTACTCATTTATTTAAGAACTGAAAGTGCAAAAAATTGCAAAACCGCGCTATATGATTGTATTCATATCATACCGTTTAATCCAGGCTAAGGGTGTTTACGTATCTGTAAACAAACAAAATTGCTGTATATAAAAGGGATACAGGAAGAAATGTCTCTGCACACCTGCTGTTTTTATGAAGCAAACCAAAAGTTTACGTGTTTAAAAAAATAATAATAAAAATAATCGAACATCATGCGGTGGGACAATTGCGCATGCGCACATCGCAATGGCGAAATTCAAAAGATATATTGTTCAGGCCTAGTTTGAAGGCTCTCTAGGTAATCCTTCAATTGTTGGGACTGAAGTGGAAGCGGGACTGATTCACAATGAACCCACTAAGTTGTAAACAGTAATACTAGCAAAAGCAACTGTCAAAGTAGCTGTCAAGAGCTCCCAAACCCAAATTAAATTTAATATCTCAAGCTACAGCTCATATCCACGTTTAATCCGAGTGGAAAGAATGAACACAAAGGTTTCTGCCAATACTTTTTCAGTGTGGATTAAGTACATCTACAGTGGGGCAAATAAGTATTTAGTCAACCACCGATTGTGCAAGTTCTCCTACTTAAAAAGATTAGAGACGCCTGTAATTGTCAACATGGGTAAACCTTAACCATGAGAGAGAGAATGCGGGGGGAAAAAAAGCAAAAACAGAAAAACACATTGTTTGATTTTTAAAGAATTTATTTGCAAATCATGGTAGAAAATAAGTATTTTGTCAATACCAAAAGTTCATCTCAATACTTATGTACCCTTTGTTGGCAATAATGGAGGCAAAACGTTTTCTGTAACTCTTCACTCTTGGCTTGTTGTAATGAAATCAACTGTGGGAGCAATTGTTAGAAAATGGAAGACATACAAGACCACTGATGATCTCCCTCGATCTGGGGCTCCATGCAAGATCTCACCCCGTGGCGTCAAAATGATAACAAGCACGGTGAGCAAAAATCCCAGAACCACACGGGGGGACCTAGTGAATGACCTACAGAGAGCTGGGACCACAGTAACAAAGGCTACAATCAGTAACACAATGCGTCGCCAGGGACTGAAATCCTGCACTTCCAGACGTGTCCCCCTGCTGAAGCCAGTACACGTCCAGGCCCGTCTGCGGTTTGCTATAGAGCATTTGGATGATCCAGGAGAGGACTGGGAGAATGTGTTATGGTCAGATGAAACCAAAATAGAACTTTTTGGTAGAAACACAGGTTCTCGTGTTTGCAGGCAAAAGAATACTGAATTGCATCCGAAGAACATCATACCCACTGTGAAGCATGGGGCTGGAAACATCATGCTTTGGGGCTGTTTTTCTGCAAAGGGACCAGAACGACTGATCTGTGTAAAGGAAAGAATGAATGGGGCCACGTATCGAGAGATTTTGAGTGAAAATCTCCTTCCATCAGCAAAGGCATTGAAGATGAGAGGTGGCTGGGTCTTTCAGCATGACAATGATCCCAAACACACAGCCAGGGCAACAAAGGAGTGGCTTCGTAAGAAGCATTTCAAGGTCCTGGAGTGGCCTAGCCAGTCTCCAGATCTCAACCCCATAGAAAATCTGTGGAGGGAGTTGAAAGTCCGTGTTGCCCAATGACAGCCCCAAATCATCACTGCTCTAGAGGAGATCTGCATGGAGAAATGGGCCAAAATACCAGCAACAGTGTGTGAAAAGCTTGTGAAGAGTTACAGAAAACGTTTGGTCTCCGTTATTGCCAACAAAGGGTACATAACAAAGTATTGAGATGAACTTTTGGTATTGATCAAATACTTATTACCATGATTTGCAAATAACTTCTTTAAAAATCAAACAATGTGATTTTCTGTTTATTTCCCCCACATTCTGTCTCTCATGGTTGAGGTTTACCCATGTTGACAATTACAGGCCTCTCTAATATTTTCAAGTGCGAGAACTTGCACAATTAGTGGTTGACTAAATACTTATTTACCCCACTGTATATGCTGAAAACCTAGACGTTTAACCTTTTCAAAATATTTTGCAATAATACTTGATAATACTTGATATTCATGATTCAATTTTTTAAAAAACATTCATATCGGTGAAAGGAAAGCTCTATCATACTACTTTGTTCCTATGAAAGTTTAAAAAGGAATAATTGGCGATTTTCGACTCAAAAAGGGTTGTTAAATAATTGGCAAACTTTAAACAGTAAACCACACTATGAGACTTCACGGTGCCCGCTGTGCTTTACTGGCATATTTTCTTACAGTTTCCTCTCCACCTTAATTTTCCACCATTGTTGATGTTCATTTGACTGATATGTTTTGAAGTTGAAAGCTGACTTCCCCAAAACAAGGTGAGTGGTCTTTATCAGAGTGAAGCTGCACAAAAACATAAATGGGCGAAAATATTTTCCACTTTGACTTCTGAATGTACAATATTATGGAGTATGTCTGGGAATTTGTTTACATTTTAAACATTTCAGACTGCTCACATTCTTTGTACTAGTTTATTCCAGGGTTATGGGATTGAAGTTGGCCTTTCAAGTTTGAATGTTTTTCATTTATATGTCTAAAATGTTTCAGATACAAAACTGTCAAAAACATTCCTTTGTATTACTTAATGCTTTCAGTCAAATGTAACATATCGTGTTAAATAGAGACACAATATACAGTGGTACCTCTACATACGAAGTAAATTCATTCCAGGACCTTGTTTGTAAGTCGAAATGGTCGTACGTCCAGCAGGATTTTCCCATAAGAATATAATATAATTCCATTAATTGGTTCCACAGCCCGAACATCAACACTAAATCCTAAATAAATATTGTTAGTACTATTGAGAATAGCAATTACACAGAGCAAAACAGATAAATTATGAATAAAAATTGGAATAATAATATAATAATAATAATTATGATACCTGTAATAATGCAACGAATCGGGTTCTAATGTGGCAGATGTGTTTTTTGCGTGGTGTACCTGAACGCACCATGTGGCTGACATGTCAGAGTGAGAGAGGACTTAATACTTTCCCTTATCATGTTCGGCTGTGGCGGACAGTTGGCAATCTGCATGTTGTGTTGCACAAGTTCCAAAATAAATGATTAAAAACCTGTCGAAGCTGGCAATTTTACATATATACATATATAATAGTTGTCACCTTAACTTATAAAGACTGGCGAACGGAGATCGGAGGAGGACAGTCGAGATTGTAGACACTCTACGGCCGTATTGTCGAGTCAGTTCACGTACGCGCACACCACGCTCATATTTCCATCTTCATTTCAATGGTAAGCGTCACCTTTTTCCTTTTTTCACCACCTGCACTAACATTCTAGGATGTTAGTGCATGTTGATTTCTCTCACAAGAAAATCCGCCGTGCGTCCGTCTTGCGGGATACAAAGAAGCTGCGGTGCTGTCATAAACCGTCGTATTTTGAGCATGTCGTCGGATGTAGAAACAAATGGCAAGTCAAATTTTATATCGGATGTCGAAAAGATCATGTGTGGAAGTGATCATATGTTGAGGTAACACTGTAGTAGTGCTGCAACGATTAATCGACTAACTCGAGTATTCGATTAGAAAAAAAATATTCAAATTAAATTTTACTGCTTCGAGTATTCGTTTATTTAAAGTGGCATTTAATGGTTTGATTTGAAAGTGTTTTCATTTAGTTCTATTGATTTGGATAAATACACTGCCCTCTAGTCTGCCTTATTTTACATGGCTGAATCCAGCTGCTCCCTGTTAAGACAAACATGTTTTTGTGTAAACAAATTTTTTTTTTTTTTTTTTAATCCATTCGTAATTTAGTTTAAAGGTATATTTAGACGTTTTTTGTGGGAATATGTGTTTGAACTATTTGTTAAGAGCATTGTAAAAAAACGTTGGCATTTGACTTTTGCCATGTAAGTTAGCCAAATGTTTTGTTGTACATCTATCCTCATTTATTTTATTTTTTTATACCATTTGAGGCTTATGTCAGGTATTTTAATTTTATATGTTCCTCATTCGATTACTCGAATATTCGAACAAACTAGTTCATCGATTAATCGACTACTAAAATAATCGATAGCTGCAGCCCTACGCTATAGTATTAAAACAATGGAAGGGGCTTGAATTAAACTGAATCACGGCACTTTGTAACATTTGTAACAAATATTGTACGCATCTTGTCCTAAGAATCAATATCATGGTGTAATGACATAAAAGTGGTTATCTACACCCCTAATCAAAACAAATTAACAACTTTCTGATCAGGCCATTAGACAGTTTAAGTTTGCATCTTTCGCATCAAAACTTTCATTTTGTTTTTAAATTACACTACTATTTGTACATAAAGTGTTTGGATCAAGCTCATGACAAAATACCATGAGTATCTAAAGCCTAAAAAAAACTTCCGTTGTCCAGTCCAAGTGCAACTGAGGTTAGCACACCATCCATTCATTGAGTGCACTTATGGTTGCTCATGACAAAAGCGGGTTGCTTTTTAAAGACCTGCCTACACCACTTTTGCATTTCTGTCTGCATTTAAAGAGTTGAGCAAGGGTAGAATTTCAAGAACTTTGTCCAGCTTTTCACTGGACTGTGGAAAAGCGGTTGGGGCAAACTAACATGAAGGCAGTGGGAAATAACCTAGCTTTCATTGCAGATCCTCTTATGCTAATTTGATAAGATCTCTGGAACTTTTAAGTGCCAGGAAACTGCTTTTATACCACCAAAACTGTCCATTCCTTAGATTTAGAATACTAGGAAGGAAAAAATCATAGAATTCACTATCAGTTGACAGGACAGTGTCCTGAGGACACATGGCCCGGGGCCATCCCTAGAGGGCCTATTTTCAAAAATTTAAAAATAAAATATTTTCAAAACCAAAGCCGCTAGCGACCTAAAACCAAAACAGGCACCTCCCTTAGGCATATATGAGTCTCTATGAGCAGCGACATCAAAAAATTCAAAATCGTTCCCTAATAAAATCCGGATTATTTTTTCACACAAGTATAACAAAACTTAAAATGGCAATAAAATTCTCAAATTTTACGCCAGATGCAAAAAAAAAAAATCATCAAATGCAGAGATAATCACCTATATTTTCAACATCAACAGCAATACTTAACATATCATAGATGTTTTTGCCCAAAATAGCAGCTTAATTTTTTTTTTTTTTTTTAGTGCAAGTTTTCAACAGCTAATAAATCACTCAAGTTTAACATCAGAAACTTAATACTTGAGGAAAGCATGCAGAATCATCTAAATTTTACTCAACAAAAGCAAAATTTGCCTTTTTCTATATACAATCACAACTTATTTCGGTTGAAGTTCGATGTTACTATTGCTTCAGCTTGAGGCACGTCTTGTCGGCTATCTGGCCCTCGTCGTTTTTAGATTGAAATGTTAAATTAAAAAAATTTTTAAAAATAAAAAAGTAAAAGGCAAATTTTTTTGTGTATGGACGCAGGAATGTCTAAGTTATTACTTTTTTTTTGCCAGACCCCCCCCCCCCCAAAAAAAAAAAAACGGGCAGTTAGCCAAAAATTACCTGATCATTTGAATGTAAACTTACGCTAATGTTTATGGATACAACATGACGGCAATCATAAAACAAAGAGCCTGTTTAAGTTGAAAATTCTTGCAAATAAAATGTGTACATCCCGCAATTTCTATAGATATTAACATAGAACAGTCTATATTCTTGGTTAAAAGCAAAAAAACAGGCGGTTATCATTCATTTTACGTAATATTTCAAACTAAAATTCTGCTTTTCCGCAAATCCAACGTGGTGCCCATCACAAAACAAAAAGCTTTTTTAAGTTAAAAATTTATTGTAAATAAATGCATAGATCCCTGAATTTCTATAGATTTGAACATAGAACAGTCTAGATTCTTGGTTAAAAGCAAAAAAAAAAAAAAAGAAAAACAGGTAGTTATCATTCATTTTAATTATGTTTTTCAAGCTAAAGTTACCCTATTTTTTTTTAATGCATTTTTTTCACAACGTTTCAAAGTGCATGCATGGGGCTATGTTATGTAATAATTAACTTTAATCCTCAACCAAATCCCTCTTGAGACACTTCCTGCTTGTATGCAGTAAAACTTTCATCCTTTTTCCACCTAAATCCGATGTTTGAACGTATGTTTGAGTTTATCACAGTGAAAGCCAAATGCTCTACCTGGGTCGGCCCCCAACGGGAAGGCGTGGCACAATGTTTGTAGAAGCTGTCTTGTCAAATGATGGGGAAGTCTATGGAAAAAAATGGGGTAACACACTCTTCCCCAGCATCATTTTGTTAATTGAGGAAAATATGTCGAGTTTCAAACAATTACTTAGGTATTTAAAGCAATGCTCCTGCTTTATTGCACATGTTCCAGGGCTGATGTAAGGGAACACCAGTAAGAAAGAGACAAAGGGGAGGATATTCTGTCAAAAAATAAGGAGTGAATAAGAAAGCAGACGAGATTTGGTGACATGTTTTGCCAAGAGACAAAAAGCCGTTTTTACCACATGCTTAGGTTGAGAGAATCCATGTATAAAATCACGTTGACAAGTCGTGTAGAGAAGACACACTATACCCAAGGATTGCTTCTCTTCAGGACAAAGGGCAAAAGGCCATGACTCGGAGAAGCTATAAATCATCATCATCCATCATACTCCGCACCTGCTGGAGTGACGAAAGATCCCTGGAAGCACATCCAGACACGTGCTCTCACATCGGACAAACCATCTCTCAACTCCAAGATTGACTGATTGAATTGCTATAACACTCAATTCATACTTCAATGTTTTTTCCTCAAGGTCTAAACACAAACCTAAATGCTCTAATAATAACTTTGTGGTCATATAGCTACGTCATGGCCTCGCAGTAGATTGGTTGAAAGGGGTTTGCATTTTCTTTGACTTATTCATGGTGGCCATTGTGTTACTTGAAGTTGTTTTGACAGTTTCGGGCCTCACTTCCTGTCATGCAGAATCTCTGTGGAGAGACTCTCAAAAACAGCGGGGGGGATGCAAGCTGTTTCTGTTAGTTAAGTAGAAGATACTGTAGTTCTTTATCCCACTTTGAGATTTTGTTTCAGTTAATCTATCATTCAGAATGTAAAGGAGGTTCTCAGTTTACAACCGACTTCCGTTCCGACAGCAAGTACATTCCGTAAGTAGGAACACGTAGTCGTCTATCAGTCACACTACACTAATTCAGAAGTGAAGTCACAATTACAGTACACAAGGGAATTTGTCTCATTCACACTTTTGCATGTGATTGATACAGAGTCCCAATATCTAGGCAATGCCTTAAGCAGATAAAAAGACCGCATCCAAATTGCCTCAAACATCTCTATCGCAAATATGTATTTGTATAAGTGCAGTGGTCCCAAAAGATCAAGTAAAACTTGAGCACTTCTCAGTTTTAAGCAGTAGCTTCACATTAAGCCACAAATAAAACACATTTTAGCCTATATCAGGGTAGCAAAGAATGTAGACCAACTAGTCTTGAATTGAAATGAACAATAGAAAGCTCAGTTTCATGCAAAAGGCTCAACATACGCTAACATCCATTACAAATCGCTTTTGCGCAGTCATCACTTTCCAATTAAAAATACTTGCAAACATGAGACTTCATGCCTGCACGAGACATCATCTTCACGTTTACACAAGATAGATGAGGCCAACAACAAATAAACTTGAATGTAGGGCTGGGTAATTGTATTCACCAATAATTTAGTTTTGTTTGTTTTTTTTAACCTTCCACTACTTTTCTAAGGAAACAATAAGAAAAGAAAAAGTTCAAAAAAGTAAAGTGCGTATGACACCAAAAAGCATGTTTATTTCATATTTCACGCAGTGTTTTATGCTCCTGAATAAAATGGACCGCTTGGATGTGTGTGGAAGCGATTGTTTTATACATTCAATTTTTAAAACCTGGGCCATGAAAATGAGTAACTTCCGGCTCCAGTCTCGGGTTTAGGATGAATCCGAATGTGACGTCACCCGGGTCAGCATCCCACAATACAGCATTGTTTCATTTAATTCATTTATTTTTCGCATCACGCCAGCCAAATGTGCTGCAGAAAATTGTTGCTGCACCAGGGAGAGGCGTGTGAACCTTTGTTGTGTTCCAAAAGGTTCCCGTTCACCGCGGATATTGACCAAAACAAGCCCTACTAATGTGGGACCATTGGACTTACGAGGAAGTGAGTAAACTAGGGCTGTCAAAATTATCGCGTTAACGGGCGGTAATTAATTCTTTTAATTAATCACATTAAAATATTTGAAGCAATTAACGCACATGCCCCGCTCAAACAGGTTAAAATGACAGCACAGTGTCATGTCCACTTGATAATTGTGTTTTTTGGGGTTTTGTCGCCCTCTGCTGGCGCTTAGGTGTGACTGATTTTATGGGTTTTAGCACCGTGAGCATTGTGTAATTATTGACATCAACAATGGCGAGCTACTGGTTTATTTTTTGATTGAAAATTTTACACATTTTATTAAAACGAAAACATTAAGAGGGGTTTTAATACAAAATTTCTATAACTTGTACTAACATTTATCTTTTAAGAACTACAAGTCTTTCTATCCATGGATTGCTTTAACAGAATGTTAATGTTAATGCCATCTTGTTGATTTGTTATAATAAACAAATACAGTAATTATGTACAGTATGTTGAATGTATATATCCGTCTTGTGTCTTAGCTTTCCATTCCAACAACAATTTACAGAAAAAATTGGCATATTTTATAGATGGTTTGAATTGTGATTAATTACGATTAATTTTTAAGCTGTGATTAACTCAATTAAAAATTTTAATCGTTTGACAGCCCTAGCGTAAACATCATATTTTGTATTAGGTCAAACACTGGGATCATGGCACGCGTTTTAATACGGAGGTGGCTTGCATTTTGTGGCTGATTGTCCACCGAGAATGCCACTCGGCCACACACACCCCTCAGTTCTTCGCATACCTGTCGGGACCGACATGTAGAAAAGTTCTCCTCAGACACATCCTGCCATGTTAGCTGCACAACAGCTGCCCGCCAACTCTCTCACCATTTATGTCTTCGCCGTGTAATAAAGCATTACTTTACGCCATATTCGTGTTGACAATGTGGGAGCTATATGCTCCTCCGATGTCGGCCGGTTTGTCCAGATGCTTCCCCGGGTCTCCTGCCCGCAGCAGGGGAACGAGTCCGACGAGCTGTAACTTGCTCACCGCCAGGCAGGTTCACGATCGGCGAAGACAATCGACAACCCCGCCGCCGTGTAATATGATCCTGGGTAGTTTTGTGTGATTTTTCGCTTCGAAAGCCGAGAAAACAACTCATCACTCGGTTCGGGTTAGCATGTCAGCAAGCTGTCACGCCTCCTGGTTTGTTTACGCTCTCCAAAATGACAAAAGCCTAACTGACGTAAAATAGCGTTCGGGAGGTGCAAGAAGTTATGGAGCAATTTTGCCATGTTGGACTGAATAAATGGATTTTTAATATTTCATATTCCATTGAGCACAAGACTGTTATTAGTCAAGACCATACCATTTATTTAGCAATTGGGGAAATACTTGGACAAAAAGAATATCCTGTAAAAATATTGGAGTAGAGAGACGGAAACAATGACATTTCGCGACTCTCTTCGTCGCATTTTCCTTGTTCTGAATAATTCCGCCTCAATGGGCTGAATTCTAAATCAGATGAAACCATGACCCTGCCGACGTCATCCCCCTGTTGGGGATGCTAGAGCCCTATAATGGTAGGCGTGGCTAAACCGCAGATTAAAAGCCTAATTTCTTGTCATCTGCGCTTTGCCAAATTGTCGTATCTAGTCAAATCGTCTCAAAATATGATTCTAATTCACATAATAATGCTATTTAAGACTTTTTTTTATACTGTCGTAGTAACTTTAAACCTTTATAGGGCACATATTGGCTGCATTGACGGCACAGGACGTCCAATTAGAGCAGGGCGGTAAACCGAAAATTTACCGTCACCGAAATTCTTAACGATGACCGACGTAATTTTGACCATGTCGGTAAATTCGGTAAATTAATAAAACAAGAAAATATAGTCTTTTCATCCCGCTTTGATTCTGTGTTGTTCGTCTATGTTCATTCCCCTTTAAGAAAGCAGTGAATGTGCTTACGTAGTGAGTCACGTGATCATCAGGAAGCCAATCAAACAAAAGCCCGGTAAGCTAACGCTAGCAGCTAACGCTACAAGCAAAACGTGATGGAGTGTGGCTTAAGTGAGGTTCACCAAACTTTCAACCGACATTTAGTAGACTCTTGGTGGCATCCAGACGGGCTTTCACCCGCTGTCCTCCTTTGTTCTCACGATTTCCGGAGATGGTGCTTTCAGTGCTTTCTACTGGTAGCCAGGCTAACGCTAGCTAGCGGCTAACGCTACAAATGAACGTTATGGAGTCGGATAGCGGCTCTAACCTTGTCGAAACGGCTGAACTTAATGAGTGGATTGGGCACGGACTGCATCTAGCAATTACTATGTGGCGTTATTTTGTATCTGTGTGTGTGATTCCTCTGATAGCTTTTGAGATGGTAAAGCATTCAGCATAAAGTACAATCCAACGGCGAAACTTATAATGACCGAGAAATGGCCCCGGCTATTTTTATTGTGCGTGCATTTATTAAAAAATGCACTGGGGGGGAAAAAAACCCTTAAACCATAAAGTGTACACTTGTATTTAATAATTATGTCACAGCAGCCATTAACAATAAGTTGTCTTTTGGAAGTGTACTGTTCAAGCTGCAAGTCATTTGTGTTACAATGACACCATTAACAATAAGTTGTCTTTTTGAAGTGTACTGTTCAATCTGCAAGTCATTTGTGTTACAATGACATGTTTGCACAGGCATATTGATTTTGACAATGTACATTGTTCAAGTCATACACGCTGTTATAAATGTTCATACTTGAATTCTTCTTGCTTGCAATACATTTTCATAAACTTAATGTTTAGACTGCATGTACAATTGTTAAATACAGTATATCAAATTGAATGCTGGTAAATAAATCAACAAGAAATAGTTGATCTGTATTTCATGCATTGATTCAGATTTTCAAATTATATAACAGTCCGCTTGGGCAAATTTATCGGCATTTATCGTTATCGAGATAAATCTGCTCAATTTATCGTGATACATGTTTAAGGCCATATCGCCCAGCCCTACGTCCAATTCATTTCGACTGTCAAAAAGAATTTAGATGAATTGGACAGAAGGTTGAGCAGCAATCCACTCATGACATCAGTTTTGGTAAATATGTTTTTCTGAACAAACCAGTTTCTAAGTGGTGCACAATTGAAACAAGTCCAACAATGTTGGCATTTGAGGAGATCTGCAGGAACCAGTTTGACTACACACGGAAACTCGTGAGAGGGGAGACTGGCAACATTTTTAGTGTGAGAACATTTCACCCATCCCACGTCACCTTTTCCCTACGTGATTCAGTCCTCCGCAATTGCATAACAGAGGAGTCCACCCCAACTATTTTCAGCTCCAAATAGTGGGAAACCATGCCACTTTGGCAAATTTGAGAGGCATTCTTTCTGGCCCTGCAGAGTACATCAATCTCTCTTTCCACTCTGTGTGCGACAACGTGCCTAACGGAGTATCAGCCAGGCGAGTAAAGTCTTCCACTGTGCCGTCACCGCTACAGTGAGAAGTCAAAACAGCGAGCAAAACGGAGCTCAGGGCTTCTGCAAGCTTGCAATGCTACTGGCTGGGACCCAAGCTGAGTGACTGCATGGCTCTGCTAGCCTCTTGGCTCCGCTGTCCCCTCTGATGTCATGGAGACACAGCGGATCGCACAGAAGCTAAGAAGCACGCCACTACCCTGTCTGGAGCCAGTGATGGGAAGTATAGGTTTCGAATGATTTTGCAACTTCATTGAGAAGCAAAAGTTACATCATCCCATTTTTTCCTCTTTCCTACCGTCTACACTGCCAGTGTATGTGTTAGACTTTAACAATCAGGATAGTTATGTCATAATCGTAGATGAAAGCGTCAGAAATACTTCAAATGGAAAATGGATGAGGAAACCAATGGCACGGGGAGAGAATATTCGGTCTACTTTTTCCTTTGCGCCTTCCTGTCATTGTGTGACATGAGAAGAGTTCATCACAAGCAGTCAATGTGGATTAGGGTTTGATGTCTCACTGAGATGTACTAGTGGGGCTGCAGTCTGCAGGTGCATGTCAGGAACAGTTTTTTTAGCCATGCGTGAAGTGGATCGCAACCACACACAAGACATGACATCATGCATGCACCCTATTATTGAACCAAGCAACAATGACATCATGCCTCCTCAGAGAGAGGTAGGACTTCCACTGCTCCTAGATTTCAAGTCTACAGTGTAAGCAGTTTGCGATTTCACTGCTGTTATTTTAATAATTTCCTAAAAAAAAAAAAGTAAACAGTTGTAGAATAGAAGAATTTACTTCGCAATTTGTGTTAAAGGGACAGACAAAATCAAATATAAATGTCCCTCATGTGAAAGATGATTGCTCAAAGTATCTATGTAAGCAAATTGCGACTTTCTTAGGGGCCGTTTACATGTTGCCGCTCCGAGAATATGACATTTCATGTTTGCATTGACATGGTTCAGTCTCCATTCGAATGATGTTGCAATTCCCCATTAAAACGATGTAATATTTACGCCATGCCCAAGGGGGCAGTGCAATTTTAAAAGGCGACAGCCAGCACTTCTACGACAAAAACCTCCTGAACCGGAAGACAACATACCCACCCATTGAAGCAATTGTGTCCACACGATTTTTCTTTTGCTTCTAAATGCACAAAAACACGGAAATAAAACATATTTAAATTAAAAATATTTTAAAAACAGTAAATTAAAGCCAACGTTCCGCCATGTTTGCTATTTTGAATGTTTAGTAGCAGCGACTACGCATGCCCAAAGTGACGTGTGCGAGTGCTGGCGTCATCGGAGCGACAGTGTTCCATTCATATGGTTGCGGTGCAAGCCCCGCAATCGAATCGTTCTGCTTTGGAGGCCGGAATCAAAAGTTTTTGTCTTCGCCATAACCATGTAAAGGCGAGGCCATTCCACAACACAATCGTTGTATCTTTGTGTCGCAGCGTCACCATGTAAACGGCCCCTTAAACTTCCTGTAATGGGGGATGGACGTTATAGTTGATCACAAACAATTTAACTATTTTTTTAAAAATTGACTAATTTTAACTAGGGCTGTCAAAATTATCGCGTTAATGGGCGGTAACTAATTTTTTTGTTTAATCACATCAAAATATTTGACGCAATTAACGCACATGCCCCGCTAAAACAGATTAAAATGACAGCACGGGGTCATGTCTACTGGTTGTGTTTTTTGGTGTTTTGTCGCCCTCTGCTGGCGCTTGGGTGCGACTGATTTTATGGGTTTAAGCACCATGAGCATTGTGTAATTATTGACATCAACAATGGCGAACTACTAGTTTATTTTTTGATTGAAAATTTTACTAATTTTATTAAAACGAAAACAATAACGGGTTTTAATATAAAATTTCTATAACTTGTACTAACATTTATCTTTTAAGAACTACAAGACTTTCTATCCATTGTTCGCTTTAACAGAACGTTTATGATAATGCCATCTTGTTGATTTATTGTTATAATAAACAAATACAGTACTTATGCACAGTATGTTGAATATATATATATATATCCATCTTGTGTCTTATCTTTCCATTCCAACAATAATTTACAGAAAAATATGGCATATTTTAAAGATGGTTTGAATAGCGATTAATTACGATTAATTAATTTTTAAGATGTGATTTTCTCGATTAAAAATTTTAATTGTTTGACAGCCCTAATTTTAACCTAAGGTTGCGTTCCAATCAGAGAACCTTGTCAACAAGACTGAACTTATGTCTGTGCACAATTTTCTGATAAAAGCAGAAGAACCATGTGCACTTGACAGCTTTTTTACTATTTAAATTTTGGACTGTCCTTAAAAAAAAAAATAAAATAAAATAAGAAAAGTCTAAAAATGGCACTTTTAACTTCAGACCTTTTTGGGTTTTGCTTGTGTAATGTTTTCTACTGCTTTGTATTGAAATGCAAATATCTGCAATTTCCAGGAGTAAATTATTTGAATCATTCATCAACTAAAATCCTTTATAAATTTTTTTTACAAAAAGCAACATTTTGGGACTAATATTCCTAGTTTAAACTAGAGCTGAAATGATTACTCGAATAATTTGAGTAACTCGATTTCAAAAATTGATCGAGGCATTTTCTCCGCCTCGAGCAATTGTTTAATTTTGCAAGCTCTAAGCATGACGTTTTGGCCGGACTACTTGAGATGCGGCACAACGCGCTGACGTCACGTGCGTTGAGGTAGAAGCAATAATACCAGACTGCAGCCGACAGCCGCTACAAACTACGCCAACGTTGCTACAAACTACAACTACACCCACATGATGCTACGGAGGTAGCATCTGATGCATCTCATTGATATCACATGCTACGGTGGTAGCGTCTGATGCGTCCCATAGATATCACATGTATGTGAAATGCGAAAATGAGACTCGGCGGCGTTAGCACATGCATATAGAACTAGATGCGAAATGACAGACTCGCCGGCGTTAGTAAACAGCCACCATCCTAAAGCAGTAGACTTCTCAGTGCTAATAAATAAGATTAACGTTAGTGTACCTTGCTAACGTAACGTTAGCCCTGCGGAGGGCTTGGTTTTTATTAATTATGACTACTGTCGATGCGTGGCTAACGTGTCTTACATACAGGCTTTATTTAATCTGTAAAAACAGCACTGTAGAGTGATGAGGGTATAAAATTAAAAACATAGTAAGGCTAACTGTCAATTTTAGCTCGGTAGTTATTGCTGGATACAACACCAAGTACAACTGGTGCCTAATGTGCTCCAATACAGCAGATATCATACATTTATTTTGAACACCGCAAAAACTCAAAATCCGATAAGGACTTACAATTTAGACTAACTTAAAACTTAACTAGAACTTAAAAACAGCTTGACACAAATGGAAATTCAATTGAAACACGTGGGAAAAACACCTCATTTTTAATTTAGGGTGCTACCAAGTGTAATGACCTTTTTAGGTAAGAAATAAGAATTTTTTTTAAAGATCTTAAGTTTTTTGAGTGAAAGCAGTGAATTTGTTTGATTTTTCTAGTCACGTCTGTGATGCAACTGTTGGCCGTTTTAAACAATGTACATCTAAAAGACATAGTCTAGAAATTAGTTACTCAATATTAGGTGAATTGTCTTGTTTTCTCATGTATATTTAGAATTGCTCTTTACCTATTAAAAAATGTTTTATCTGATTACTCGATTAATCGATGGAATTTTCAGTAGAATACGCGAGCACAGAATGATGTCACTAAGAAGGGAGCGTAATCTCGGATACTTGCATTTGATTGGCTAAAATTCTACCAACATTGATATAATTTCTCACTCCATGTAGGGCAACTATTTCCTGAAGAAATTGGCTTTTATATACATTTCACAACACTATTACGCAATAGAAAAAAAAAAATTGTGTTTTTCCCCAATTTATTAAAACAATATGATAAAGGGATATAAAGTGAAGATGACAAAATGTTAAATGCTGTGAGGGTCTTTTTTTTACAGGTATTAATTATTTTCAATTACAGTACTGTTATTCGCAAAAATAAAAAAAAAAAATCAAAAAAGATTTCTAATGAGAAATTTCAGGTGTATTGAGGGTGTGTATTTGAAGTGAACTGCTCCAAATGAGTATTGCAAGACTTGGCGGGGGTGCCATTTCAGACAGCTATCAAATTTCACATTTGTATTATTATTAGGGTTGTTCCGAAGTTTTTTTGCTCCCGATCCGATCCCGATCGTTTTAGTTTGAGTATCTGCCAATCCCGATATTTCCTGATCCGATTGCTTTTTTTTGCTCCCGATTCAATTCCAATAATTCCCGATAATTTTTCCCAATCATATACATTTTGGCAATGCATTAAGAAAAAAATGAATAAAAATCGGACGAATATGTACATTCAACATAAGTACTGTATTTGTTTATTATGACAATAAATCCTCAAGATGGCATTTACATTATTAACATTCTTTCTGTGAGAGGGATCCACGGATAGAAAGACTTGTGACTTTGTATATTGTGACTAAATATTGCCATCTAGTGTATTTGTTGAGCTTTCAGTAAATGATACTGAAGGCCATGCCCAAATGCATGATGAGAAGTGGAACCATGACTGTGCATAGTGCTACCAATTGATATATCTTCTCTGCGTTGGGAAATAACATAAGGTCTTAAGAAAAAGATCAATTGCTACCTTGCTTCCCCACATTGCTTCCCATATTTCTAATCGTGGGGAGAGGGATTGTAAGGCTTTAGCCAATTAAAATAAGGCTCCAAAGGCTGCCAAAATACACTCTACTCATTTTACGCTGCCTTTTAGCTCTCTATATAGGCAAAACAGCGCCATTACAGATGGAGCGCGACATTGCGTGAGTGGGTCGTGCAGCGCATGCATTATTGCGTTAAATATTTTAACGTGATACATTTTTTAAAAAATTAATTACCGCCGTTATTGGGATAAATTTGATAACCCTACCTTAAGCCTAAAGACTCTGGATAAGTGTAACATATTATGTATGTAACGTTAAGTACAATTAGAAAACGATTTAATTAAAAAGTATATATATATTAAAAAAAGGCATGGCCGATATTTTTTTGCCGATTCCGATTATTTGAAAATGACGTAATCTGACCCGATCGATCGGCATCCCGATATCACCAAAACAGGGTGAGCAAGATGGACTAAAAATATGGTATTCATGATGATTATGATATAGAACAAAATGACATTTAAGTGTAGAGTAATTGCAGTCTACGGACTACAGTATAAATTTGTGTTCTCTAGCTGCTCGTAATATTATTCTATAAAATACGCGCACTTTGCTTGCTTCTGTCGCCTGCTTGTAAATTATAATCATGAAGATAACTGCTCGAGGAAAATTGTAAATTAACGTGCTCACACATCACCTCACACACCAGCTGTCAATGTAGCCGTCATGTTTTATGCAGTACATATTAGCACACACCATTGGCAGCCCAGTGTGAGTGCAGTGTTAATTCGGTGCAGTAGCAATGGTCTGTAGGTGGTGACAGGGCATGTGGAGACACACAAGGGTTATTAAGGGCACAATTATTTCTAAATCAGAACAATCTATTGATTGCAGTTGTTCCCTAGGCCAAAACTCCAATAATAAATACAATACTTCATTATATTTGAGTCACAGGGAGCACCTAATTGGTGCCTTGAGCACAGAATAAACAATTGCTTTAACTATTAAAGAGCAGTTTGCAACCTATTTAGGAAAATAAAACAGTCATGATATTATAATAGTTCACTTGGCTGACCATCATGCAGCTAGCGTGAGTTGGGTTCACACTCACTGGTGTGAATTGGTGCTTGTCTGTCGATGCCTGCTCTGTGATCGCTTGGCAACCAGAGGATGAATGGAAATGGAACTAATGGATGGATAAATGTTTTATTAGATCCTTTAAAAATAATGTCTGCAAGACTAAATGTAATCTGTGATATGATCTAAATTATTGAGCATGAACATTTTCTGTAAAATTTGTTCTCGATGGAGAGTCACAAAACATTTGACACTCAGATATCAATACAACTTTCCGAATTCCCGCTAAGGGAGCACATTTAACTTGACAGCTACACTGACGATGTCCATAGTCGTCAAGAGTTCGTGAGCAATGAGTCGTGGTGCTTTTTGGGGATTCTTGCACATCTGGAGCGCAAAGACCTGCGCTTGAAATGTAACCTTTGCTTCTGTGTGCAGGAATTTACAAGTGTATTTGTTCAACTTGAGCAGAGATGCCATTTGAAATGTGATCTGGTGTGAATATAAACAACTCTCTTCTGATCCCGTCTCCTTTGGCGACTGAAGGGGCTCATAAGTTGGGCCCAGACACAGACAGACGTCTCCAGTCAGCTGTTGGCGTTTTTGCGGCTTCTGCGCCAACAACACACACACTTTCCAGTAAGTAGCATTGGAGAAGTGAGAGACCCCTGTCTGCTTGACGCAAGTCAGAGTTAATTGTATCAACCTCTGTCTAACAGGTTTTAGACAGAGCTGGCACACTGATGTATTTATATCAAGTTTCTCTCCTCCATCAAACTGGACACTCTGGCAAATTGAAAGACTCCCCATCAATACTGTGAACCAGACGCAGCTCATAAAACAAATGTGCTCCACTAACAAGGATAGTGCTAAAACGCAAAGTCTGTACAAATGAAGGAAGAATTCGCTTTGTGACAAGGATTCAGAAGTTACTGGCTGGTCAGTGTTGACAGGAGAATGTCTGATTTGTGATTAAATACGTCTGATGTTGTAAAAAGGCTGTCACAGCAAACCACTGAATTTAAATTGATGATCTTTCCATAGCCATAAACCAACATGCTGCTGCCCTCCATTACATTTATCGGGGCTTACAAGAAACGTTTTAAATTTTGTTAGGCGCAAGACTGACAAAATCTGTCTGGAAATGTAGGGGATTTTCACAAGCTCATGATGCTAATTCATCATCGACACGCTAGAAAATAATCGATTTCCATTTGGACAACAGAATGGACGCTTTTGGCAAGTATATAATGGTGGTAGTACAATGACAAGTAGAAATTATAAAACAAAAACGTTAATATTTTAAATTTTAATTTAAAAAAAAAACATTTTTTTTTAGCAAAAAAAAAATATATATATATCCTTGTAGTTTAACTTCAAGAAGCGGTTAACTCAACAATGACTTAGTGATTATTTCAATTCAAAAGAAAACTCTCTCCATGCTCCACTCACTGTGTGTGTAACAGGAGGCACATCATCAGAGCTAACTTAGATATAACTACGCTGCTTTGATTCACCACATTATGCCATATTCATTTAAATTCTTCATGAGCTGATTAAAAGAGGCGCTCATCACTCTGGGTTGGCATAATTCTGAAAAATGGGCCCATTAGAGTTCAACTGCAGATTGAGTGCCGGGACAGGCCTCATTCAGGTACACTGAAAGGAGCATGTTTCACTGAAGAAAAACCCAACTACAGGTATTTACCGGGTTACGAACGAGTTCAGTTCCTACGCTGGCGACGTAACCCAAATTACTGCGTAAATCGGAATTAAAACATCTATTATACGTCATTGTACCGTCCTCGCCAAGACGTTTGAGCCTAACTAGACAGCGAGCTAAGCTCTGAAATGACGATGTCAGACGTCCGTGTGGTTTGCCGACTTTATTCAGCTGCTCATGACATCAACACTTGCAAAATGAAAGTAAAATAAAAATGTAATTAAATCAGTTTCATCTTCAATAACAGCATTTCAAATTTACGTAACTAGGGGTGTGCCATCTTAGGCACCCCACGATTCGATTAGATTACGATTCAGGGTGCTACGATTCGATTATTGAACAATGATCATGGTATTGACGATGCTCGCAGTTATCACGATTACCTCGATTATCGATACATCGTACATGCCCATACAACAAAAAGCTGCCCTAAAGCTGCTTTTTTATTTATTTATTATTTTTTTACACAAGAAAGTGAATTCCACATTTTCTGGAAACAAAGTCTCTTTAGAAATAAGACTTCTTTTAATCAATATACTTTGTTTTCACAGATTTCTGTACTATTTCGCATGTTTGTAGTGGTACTTAATCATGGTTTTACACGTTCTGCATATGAAATACACGTTAGCGAATTAGCTAATTAGCTTAGCGCTCGGCGCTAGCTATCAACATCTCAAAAACAACAACAATAAAGGCTAAACAGTACAAGAGGGTTCGTGTACCCACCTCTTATAGATGCACACGGGTCTTAGTAACACACTCAAGGCATTTTTAAATTGAAACACCTTAAAACTACTGCTGGACATCTAAAAGACAAGGAGCAACCAACTATCTCTCTTCCCCTCTTACTCTAAAAAATAACTTGCGCACAAAAGCGCAACCGCTGGGTTGCGCTTCTGGACCTGTCTGTTTCATACACAAATTTATTTTCCAGTGTTTTAAAAAGGAGTAAATCTCTCAGTAACCGGCAGCATCCATCATAACGTGCGTACGTCCGTTAACGGTGCGCAGGCAGCAGAAGTGTCTTGAATTTCGTTCTGCCACGAGCGGCTGCCATAAAGGTATGAGGAAAAATCATCCTTTTTGAACCTTTATGAATCGTGATCGAATCGTCACATGTCGAATCGCGATGCATGTAATAATTGATTTTTTGGAACTCCTCTACGTTTATACCTAGCTGCTGATACAGCAATAACAATCCACACAAATGATTAGCATGTATCAGTAAGCGTCCACACATCATCCAAAACAATCGCATAAACTCGCCCCAAGTATTTGACCACAATTGAAAACGCACAATAAACAGTACAAGGTGTTATATACAGGTGTTGCCCCTGTGGATGCCTCACAAGGAACAAATGTTCAAAGATCTCTCACTCGGCTGCGTGACTTCTTCATGTGCGCAAATACGTTCTTTTTCGTGTGTACCCGCGTATGGAAGTACTACCTGCTCCATGCTTCCCAGCATCGTTAAGTCAAAATCACATAAGTCGGGTACGTTGTAACATGGGGACTACTTGTATTTGTGGGTAATAGCTGCCTTGCCATGAACAGCGAAAACGGAGTGAAGTTTCATCAGTGGCAAAATGAATTATTGTAAATTTAAAACTATTATTCCAAAACCTCATAATCACAAAACCATTTTACAAAATCATCGTTACAGATTATTTGATTTTGAAATAAGGATGCGGTTGCAGCTTGTAATAGAATTGCAAGAACATGCATTTTAAGACCGCCAGAAGGCGGGCTAAAATGTCACTTGTTTTATTCTAAAGTGAAACGTTAGCTCTGATGCGTTCCGCCGAGTGGTTATAGTTCATTTGAGCTTGTTATAGCAACTCAAACAACTCACAGACAAAACGTACTATGCAGGTGAGACTAACAGCAAGAGCAGTTGCTCAGTTGAGTGAGAATAGACATGTGCCGATTACCGGTTTCAAGGTATACCGTGGTATGAAAACGTCACGATTTCAAAAACACGAAAATTTTCCGCCATACCGTCCCTACGATATTAGGTATTTTTTATGTCCCAAAAATGCAGGGAGAAATCCATCGCTTGCAGCTGCAAGGCTCAATCCTCCCACACAGGTTGTTGCTCAGTGGCAGTGAGCCAGCTGTGCTACACGATGGCTGGAGGAGGTGTAACTCCTGAAATTTTCCCGCATCGAAGAAAACAAAATCCCTGGTATGGGATTACTTCTGCTACAGAAACGTTACAGATCGCCGCGACTTAGGGGAGGAGGGCCAACAGACATCTAAAACAAGTTTGCATGGGGTGGCTGCCGACTCGTAACTCCAATATGAATTTGCATTTATACAAAATTAAAGGTTAGTAAACACTGTCATGAACGCTTCCCAGCAGCTACAAGAGTTAACTCCAGTGCGTTTAGTGTGTCTAGCGGTGGTAAAACATGAGGTGTGTTTTTCTCTCTGGCAACTGTCTCTGTTGAGAAAGAGCGTGTGTGTATAATGTAAACATGATATGAGTCATGCACACATGCTTTTTATGGAAAATAATTCAATTATTTTTGTTCTGATGGTAGTAATGTTGAGCTGTGGGTTTAGGCTCATCTAAAGGACTATTTTTATTTATTCATTTATTTATTTTAGAATATTCCAATTATTTTAACTTAACATTGTACTTATGTTCCAATTTGCTAATATGTTTTGAAAAATAAAAATCCTGTTCAATGAAAAATTGATGTTGTTTTTTTAACCCAGATATCTCAAAGTAGCACATTTTAGAGCTGTGATTGCAATACTGTGAAACCATGATATTTTGGCTTAAGGTTATCATACCGTCAGGATCTCATACCGGCACATGCCTAAGAGACCAATTACCACTTTCCAATAAGTCAATGCATCTTGTGGCATTAAAGAGAGCACAAACTACATTTAACACACTGCACATCTTACTAAACCAGCTCCTGAAGTGAGACAGCCATGGTTAAAAAAAGTTGGATCTTATGAAAAACGAACTTCAAAAACTCTTCAAATCAGCCTCACAATATGTTCGCATAGCATCTGTCAGGATGAACTGCATATGTTTTGCTTTGAGTACAAATGATGATGTTTACAGTATGTGTAATAATGACAAAGAATCAGAGTCAATCAAACCTTGGTAACCCACTGCTGCACACTCCAAGTGTGTGGGGTGATTTTCGGACAAATTTGGGGGTCTGGGGTGCACTTCCTCTCTGACGGCTTGCTCACTCGCTTCCCCCTTGCTACATCTGGCCACCAGCAACCTGCTGCTGGCAGGAGGCTTTTTCCTTATTGAAAAGCAGCTGAACCAAAAGGAACGCCGGGTCCAGCCAGTCAATTAATTGATGGAACAATGTTCAAAGTAATGAGAGTCTCTCAGCAGGAAGAAGGAAAATGTTTACAAATGGCATGCAATAACTGCTCATTACCGTCCAGTTTTATTATTCCACTCTTCTCGGCTTTTTCATCTCCCGCACGATGTACTTGTTAAAGCCAAATGTGGAAATGTTTGCATGCCGATGAGGGCTCAGTGCAGTCAATGTGCATGTTTCTTGTCTGAACACCCAAATGATAAACTCAAATCAATTCCACGCAGCTGTGACCGAAAGAGCCTGAATGTACCAAGCACCAAGTGAAACCACATAAAAAGTCTCTTGATGAGAAGGTCATGTGCTCACACTAAGCCACGCTGTTGGGGTTTCATCCTGCAACTAAAGCTGCATCGAAACAGCTTAGCTGTTCACACAAAGTAATATAAAACGCAAAGGCCTGCATATTGTTGTCACAAGTGGCTTGTTTCCTTGCACCTTAATCGTCTCACAGAGAATCCGACTCGGATATTCTTGCAACAGTTGAGACATTTTTGACAAGAGTGGGTGGGAAAAGCGCTTTGGACGCGGTCAAAGCTTAGAATCGGAAAGAACAGGAGTGACTCAGAGAGGAAGAGGTGGGAATGCGAGTGGAGAATACTAGGGAATCCCACTGAGATTCTAGCTCTGCATGCTGGTCCACACCAAAGAATTCCAATGAGCAAACCATATGCCTAACAGGTCACGTGCTGACTCCCAGCTAAGAGAAGAGAAAAAAAAAAAAAAACTGTTAGAACAACCCTGAATGAGATTGCGTAATTACCTCATTTGATGCTACTGACATTGATGGACGTTCAATACAGCTCAAATCAATGTTTATCCACCTCAATATCAAGAAATAAACTAACAAGACAAACCTCAACATTAGGGATGGGAATTGATACGATTTTCACGATTCCGATTCCATTATCGATATTGCTTAACGATTCGATTCTTTATCGATTCTAATTTCGGGAAAAAGAAGAACATACATTTTGACTGGCATCAAGTTTGTTTAATCAGAAGTCACAACCTTACAAACTCACAACGAAATGTAAAAAAAATACTGTTTTTCAGAAAGCCACAATCAAATAACCCTCCGTGGATTCTTCACGGAACAAAAGTAAATACAATAAAAATAATAATATAATATAATCATAATAAATAATAATAGCACTATTAATTAAATATATAATAACCAAATAACCCTCTCTGAGTTATTCACTGAAAAAGGCCAGGAAATATATAACACTACTGAGGGAGAAAAAAACAAAAAAAATTCAAAATGCTCTCTGGAATTGTTCAGGGGGCCGGACCAAATATGGAGCCGCGGGCCGTAGTTTGGGGACCCCTGTTTTTATTTACCAGTACATTGAAATGCATGCCTTTTAGTTTTTATGGCGCTTTCACGCTCAAGTGGTGGCGCCCTTGCGCTTTCTCACGCGAAGAAGAGCGCGAAGGAGAAGAAATGCCGCATCCAAGCCAGTGAGCGAGTTAGTGAGAAAGGGAAACACTGCCACGAGCCTACGTTCTTTGTTATTCATTCATTAATTCATTCATTTTCCATGCCGCTTTTTCCTCACGAGGGTCGCGGAGGTGCTGGAGCCTATCCCAGCTAACTACGGGCAGTAGGCAGGGGACACCCTGAACTGGTTAATGTTTGTAAAATATCCACAGAGCCAACGCCTGTATGTATCATCTTCTGTGTTGTTGTGTGTTTCCACTTGCAATCGGACACTTAAATCCAGTTGTGTAGTGGTTTAAACGATGTGCTAATGCTAGCGAACGCATGCTAACTGTTTGCTATGACTGTGTTAGCAGCTAATCATCGCTGATTTACGTTGATGCGAACCTGTTTGTTATTGGGGACGAAATTGATTTGTTTCATTTCTATTTTTAGTTTCAAGTGATGGTTGAATAAAGTCAGCAAATTATACCAACGTCTTCTGCATCGTCATTTGGGAGTTTAGCTAGCTGTATAGCCCGGACTGAACCTTAGCGTCTCGGTGAGGACAGTGCAGTCTATTCCCTCCCGATGCAGTTATTTCCATCTCGCAATGACTGCAAGTCGCTTTGTTGTAATTTTTCCTCGTGAAGTGAAGACACACTTTCGAGCGTTCGAACCTACGTCATTGTTATGTTTACGGCGGCAACGCTCGTGCTAAACTATCGTAACCTTTCATTTTCCCCCTTTTTCCTCGTGAAGTGTAGCCAAACTTTGGAGCGAGTGGTTCTTGGCGCCATGCTAGTTTGATGCGTCTGGACAACAAGACACGTCACAACGCAATATGCGTCTTTAGGGATCGTTAAAGGGATCGTTAAGGCTTTTTCATTGTGATGTCGAGGCCTTGAAACACTCGGAACCGGTTCTGAATTGGAATCGGATTTCGATTCCCATCCCTACTCAACATCTTAAAAAATAGAAATTTAAAACTCGTAAGTGCGTTGCTTTGACGCATGATCTCTTTGAACCAGTCGGTGGAAATTGATCTTTAATAACTCATTGGCTGCCGCTGTCGACTAAGAGATGCCAAAAAATACGGTGGCCGGGAAGTGTCAGGCAATTAACAAATTTCAAACGACATGAACGGCAATGGTCACAACACAAATGCAAAATGACAACAATGGAAGTAGACTTACAGCGGAAGCAGACTTATAAAAAGATAGAGTAGATACACTTTGGTAGGTGACGCTTTATGACGATGTCTGCCTAGTAGTAGTCATCCGGAAGGGATCGTTGTATGCCATTACCCGCCAATGCTGGCCAATTAGCAGCTAACATGATAAAAACATAAAAATACAATATTATGGAGACATTTAAGACAGTCTGTTCCTTTTAACCAAGAGAAATTACAAAACACACAAAGCAATTTTGATGTATTTGGCAATTTTGTAAAGTACCATATTGGCCCGAACATAAAAGACTGTGTTTTTTTGCATTGAAATTAGACTGAAAAAGAGGGGATCGTCTTATATTCACCGTCTAGGCGTTATACCCATTCGCGACGCTAGATGGTGCCAGATATCATTGAAGCGATGTTCTGTCATGACAGAGCTCAGCGACTCTCAAGTTTAACCAGTTTGCATTATTTTATTGCAATGTTTTTCCTTACTCAGATTTGTTTCAAGACTACAGTTACAGTTAGACTTCACTTTGATGGTTAATGCAGTCATTGCAATTTTGTTGTTTTATCACAATAGATTGGTTTATTTACATTTCAAAAACCAGAAGCCATTAATTTATGAATGTGATTGCACTTAAGTTTACATATTTATATGTTCAGATATTAAGATTTGAATGAGGCAAGATAACATGCTTTTTCTCTCAAATATATTTTTATTATCATTTGTTTTGGATGTACTGTAATTATTTTCTGTATAAAAATTAATTTGGTGTTCAAAAAGTCTTTTTTCAAACATGAGTCTTGAAAAAGAGGGGGTCGTCTTATAATCAGGGCTGTTTTATATTCGGGCCAATACGGTATTTCAGAAATATTGATGGAAAACAACTACGGTATTTTTACAAAACATCTAAAATGATGACAATATTAACCAATATTTTGCATTTAAATTAATTTGATTCAATTGTGTTTAACAATCAATACATCGATCCAAATCTATTATTTATTACACCTCTAGTCAATATAGTACTTATTGTGAAAGGCCCAGCAGCATGCGTTAAGACTAAGTTATGCTTCTGCGGCAGACATACGCCGCCAAGGCAGACCTGATTTACGACCCTAAACCATAGCCTGACGTGCATCGCCATGAAAATCACCGCCATTTTCAAACATTGTTGTGCTACACGCAGAAATGGAACAAGCTGACAAGAGTATAATCTAAGAGGTCAGCAAGTACGACAACCTCTACAATGTCTCGTTAAGACATTATAAAAGATACACAAATGGCAAACAATTCGTGGTAGGAGATTGCTGAAAATACGGGGTTGGAGGTCAGCGACTGCATAAAAAATGGAAGAACCTCCGAGACAAGTACTGTATGTGGCCATTCGCCATTTCTATAAGTTGTACTAATATTTATCTTTTAAGAACTACAAGTCTTTCTATCCATGGATCGCTTTAACACAGCGGTCTCAAACCAACTCCACAAAGGGCCGCAGTGGGTCCTGGTTTTTGTTCCAACAGATCCAGCACAAACAGTTCAACCAATGAGGTTTCCACTAACATAAGCAGCACCTGATTGCAATCAACTGATTACACTTGTAAGAAACCAGATTGGTGAAAAGGTATTTGTCTCGTTTGGTTGGAATGAAATCCAGTACCCCCTGCGGCCCTTTGAGGACCGGTTTGAGACCACTGCTTTAACAGAATGCTAATAATGTTAATGCCATCTTGTTGATTTATTGTTATAACAAATACAGTAATTATGTACCGTATGTTGAATGTATATATCCATCTTGTGTCTTATCTTTCCATTCCAACAATAATTTACAGAAAAATATGGCATATTTTGTAGATGGTTTGAATTGCAATTACGATTAATTTTTAAGCTGTAATTAACTCGATTGAAAATTGTAATCGTTTGACAGCCCTAATATTTTATATATATCACCAATATTAAATATAAATATATATATATATATATTTAATATTGGTGTTATTACGATTACTGCAAATATTATTATTATCGGTATCATCATTATTAATATAGTTGTTATATTGGGAAGTGACTGTATTCTCATGGAATTTTTAAGAGTGAATTTGCGGTGGGAGCAAAAAAAATAAATTAAAAAAAAAAAGCTCTGCTTCTTCCCACTACTTTTCAAGCAACATATGTACGCATTTGTTATTAATTTTGTTTTCATCATTCCTGTTATTATCGTTGTTTTTTTTATTTTCCACTCGTATTTGTATTTAGTTATTATTATAGCTTGAAATAAATAAATCAAATCTTTTATTGTGTACATATGTTTGCTGTGAGTTTGTGACTTATTTACATTTTACACTTCAGGTATATGAAGAATAAAGCACAAGTTTGGTGTCAAAAGAGTTGCTTTGATGTTTAATTTTCAACAAAAGAGACTGCACACACTATACATACTGTACATCATCATTGATTGAGAGTGCCTCGGTGCTTTTATGATAACGTATTTACCATCGAGGCTTCCAACGCAGTTTGGGAAGTTCGATAGCCGCCAGATATCTGCTGTGGCTTCCCACTGGCTGCTTGTAGGACACGGCAAAGTAATCGGACAAAACGCTGGAGAACGCAGCTTGCCGGCTTCCACCCCCACAATGCTAGAATTCGTAATGTGACTGCGAGTCTCTGTGCGGCATCAACAGTCGGAGAGACCACCTCCGCAACAGCCTGCACCTCAACATTTGTATGATCAACATTTGCTGTTCAATGTTGAGGATCTGAAGATCCACTTTCAAGTGTTCCATCTCCTTTGGCATTCGTGTGTAACCCGAAGAAAACTAGAGGAAGTCGACAACAGTCCCCCAAATCCGTACAAACACAACGCTACACTCCTCTAGTGGCTTGGCGGTGAATTACAGAGCAACGCGTTGCCTTGCCGCAGAACTATCAAATGCTCATTGACGCCGTCGTCGTTACGCTGTCACCGCAACGCAGATGCAGAACTCAGGCTTAATATGTTTAATGGGCAATTCTGACCCATTGTGTTCATCTGAGCTGCTTGCCTGACATATTTCTCCACTTTAATAGCTGACAAACATCTGGTTCAAATGGACATGTAGGGGGGAGGGAAGGTGCTTGTCAACAAACAGGGACGCCTCCAGCATAAACAGCCACGGGACTGTTTGTATGGACCAAGGCATCGTTCGCAAACAGGCTGGAAACAAATTTAGATTTGTGTGAGTAATCAGCATGCAGCTACAATGCCCAAATGACACTATTTGGACCCATGACTCCATGTGAAGCATTGCAGAAGTCTGATCCAACTTGTATATACACAGCTGTGCAGCACTAAACAAAGACACACATAATCATAGTGTGTGGTAAAGGTTTGGCTTTTAGTAGCAGACAGTGGCCTTACTATCGCACTTGCTTTCCAGTTCTGTATTTCTTGACGGAGGCAGCACACTGCTCACCATTGGGCTTACCGCGGTGAAAGACTAAGTTGTCAAACGAGAAAAGACTCATTTGAAGAGGTGATGAGTTACTATTGTTACTCAGCGTGGCAGGGTGTACAGTGTCACTCAGCGTTAAGAGGAGGAGATGGTCTACGAGGTCCGGCTCGCTCTATTTTCCACAGCGGACTCACATTCCTGGCATTCCATGAGACCACTGCAGTCTCCAGCCACAGTGACAAACTAATTCACAGGCTAATGGACTCCTTGGATTTTAAGATGGCTCTTGCATGCTAAAATATTGGGCTACAGTATCGGAATCAGCATCACTGTGATCAGAACAACTAAATTGCACTGGATGTCAAACGGTTGTACAGTTAATTATGTTACTACTGATTGATTTTACTATACCGACACAACAAGGTGTTAATTCTACACTACATATCATGTTACAAATACTTAGTACCATTCTCCTTGTGTGATTTATGACAAGCGTAAACATACATGAATAATTGTTGTCAATTATGCAACCAAATGTGTGCAGGTCATTAATTCGTCTCACTAAAAATCAGCCCTTGTTGACTCCACTTAGGTTTATCAGAAAACAGAATCGCTTAAATATTGCACTTGGCACCTTCAGACATAAACAAACACTTTCCACGGAATGTGATGCAGGTCAGGTCCTGGAAGTAGATCAAAAAACGGGGCGAGCCGTCAGCCCCTTCTCGCAGTCAAAACATTGAGCTCGCGTGTAAACCTTGCTGTTTGTGTTGAAAAGGCGCGAAACAAACAGCTTTGGAAGAGTGTGCAGAAGAAAGCACAAGACATAAGCACTGGGCTAGTTTTACAAGTTTGAAAGTGGGAGACAATGTGGTATGTTATAATGCAGTATTTGATAGTAGCACACATACATCTCATATGACTTGTGGAGGCCTCCATCATTTAAATGTCCTGTATTTGGTGATTCTCAACTAGTGACTGGGACCTATACGAGAGTAATTTTTAAAAAATCCCACAGTTGAGCAGAAGCTGTTAAGGAACGTAGAGATAAAAATAAATAAATAAATAAAATAAACCAAGAAAAAAAAATTGTTAGGGGCTAAGTATAAAGGACTCATATAAAGACAATTGCTCAATGCATTTAAATATGAAAATGGCTAACTTGTTACAACTCTTAACAGAGAAAATTATATTCAAACACATGACACATCTTAAGGGTGCAGCCATTTTGTGATGTCAGTTATAACCATGCACGTACACACTAAGGCTAGGTTCATACCACAGGTCTTCATGCCCTAATCCGATTTTTGGGTGTTTTGCCGACTCAATTCAGGCATTAACTTGACGGTCTGAATGGGACAGGTCGCATAAAAGTGGACCATTTCAAATCCGATTTGGCCCACATTTTTCCAGAATGTGGCTGCAGTCTGAACTGTCAAGTCCCCCAAATCGGAAGTCATGTAGCAATTATGTCAGCAAAGAGCGAGAGAAACAAAGCGCTACGTTAGCAGTGGAGCTGTGCATTAGCGTTAGCGCCTCGCTTGAACGTGGCTTTTAGGTAAGAGGCGAGGGTGACAATAGTCATAAAAAAATAAAATGGAGGGGAGGGGGGGGTCAGTGCCCTAAGTGAGCAATATTTCAAGTTTGCTTACAAGGCCAAGATTCGGGGCAAAATGTCCGTATATGCATGCTATTAATCCATATGAACTTTGAATATAAGACTAAACGTGGATTATGCATGTCAGTTATTTGTCTCCTCTTTTTGGTAATCAAAATATGATCACTCTAGAATGGCGTTGAGCCAGCATTTCTTTTGATGTTCCTGCGGGTCAGTTTGCACAGCGCATCTCGGACTGCGAATTAGTGCGCATGCGTGATACTTGAATGGGCTCAATGGACAAAGGCAGCCTGAACAAGCACGCCAAAAAATAAAAGATGACAAAAATATCGGAACTGTGCATCAAGACCTGCGCTATGAACCTAGCCTTATAGACAAGTGCATGTGATAATAAGTATTAATGATATAATGAAGGGCACGTAATTTGGGCTGCTCACATTTGAGTGACTAAAATGTAAAATCACATGGTTTTTAAAGCAATTCTGGTTCCTCTATCACTGTCAATGGCAGCCAAGGAGCAGAGGTGGGTAGTAACACGTTACATGTACTCGGGTACATTTACTTGAGTAACTTTTTGAGAAAAATGTACTTCTAAGAGTAGTTTTACTAAGCCATAGGTTTTACTTTTACTAGAGTAGATTTGTGATGAAAAAACGCTACCCTTACTCAGCTTCTTTGGCCTACGCAAGAGTCGTTAGTTTCCCTCTTTATTATACATATTAGATTAATTATTTTTTTGCCAGCGATGACAAGGGTAGCTCTACCAAATTCACCAATGAGACATCGCAACAATAATCCCATGGCTCATTATACCAATCAGACTCGAGCTTGCCGTTCTATGATCCACCAGCCTGTTCAATCACCTGGCGTCTTAAAGCACCGTAAAACATGAAGTATTTGACATAGAGTGCTGCCCTCAACATGACTCGAAAGCGTGGATTTAAACCTCTCTCCCAGTTTTTATCTGACACCAATTGACCATTTCATAATAGTAACCATGAAGGAACTATTAACTACTCAAACTAAGAAATATTTTCTCCACTAGAGGGCACTCAAGCTCTTTGGAACAATTATGCTTCATTTCCATCTTATTTTTTTCTCTTGCCAGAATTCAATGATCCCCCCCCCCCCCCCCCCTTTGGCTTAATGCTTTCATCTAGTGGGTTATTGTACAGTATCATCATAACAACAGTTCACATAAATAGGCTTGTGCTGAGAGAAAAAAAAAACATTGTTTAAAAAAAAATCAAACAAAAATAAGCACTTACTACGTTACCCATTACTTGAGAATTCTTTTCACTAGATATTTGTACTTGATTACATTTTTTTGGATGATTACTTTAGTAATATTTTGAAGTAACACTATTCTTAGATGTGTAATAAATTTGGCTACTCTACCCTCCTCTGCCAAGGAGTGAATAAGTAGTAAAAACTAAGGCATGTTTATATTGTGATATCACAATATTCAGAAAATTGTGACATCCCTAATAACAACAGTTATACAATTAAGACACTGCATGTAATGTTGCATTTCACCAACAAGTCAATGCAAAAATTTAAGGGAAAATGTGCAATTATATTCATCCTGTTTGTTTGTTTCTTTTTTATTTTTTTATTTATTTTTTTTATAAAAGGTACTCTGAAATGGCTTTTGAACATGTAAGCAAGGGCGTAGGTTTGCATACAGACGGTAGGGACATAACACTAGCAATTTTTCAGGATGCTCAAACTGTCCCCAGCAACTTTTAAGCAACCTTATATGCATGATATTATGAGCTCATTTATATAAGTCATTTAGATTGTCTTTCCATGTGTTGTAAGGATAGAATCAACCCTTATTATTAAGTGAATTATTTTCATTATGTTCAGACTTACATCTACCCCTTTTCACTTGCTGAATGTGCCCGTCCATTTTTTCTCCCTCAAACGCATGTTTGATTGGTTGATGACTTGCATTGCATATATTCATTTAAAATGTATTTATTTATGTCAGCTAATCATACCTTAGTCATAATCGAGGTAAAACGTATTTTTTGTTGAGTGTAGCTGTGCTTGTGGACAAAAGCACTAGTGTTTTAGTTAAATGAAGTTTCTATTTTTAATTTTGTTATGGCCTAAGAAGCTTTTTTTCAGTTATATTTAATTTATTTATTTAGACAATGTTGATTGGTCTTAGGACAAATGTTTTGTTTTTTTGCATTCCTGGACGGTGAAGAGATCATGAACAAGCTTGTATTTGTATGTTAATATAATTTAGGTTATGTTCAAATATTGTAATTTAAATTTGCTAATAAAATCCCAAAATTTATTCAGGAAGTTTTCGAAATGTTTTTTTAAGTAGTTTTTGAAAACAACCCAGATAGCAGAAGACGTTGGATCAACATTCCGCTGGCGATCTTATATCGTTGAATCAACCCTCAATTAATGTTGTTTCAACGTTGAAATCCTTACAAACCCTAAACATCAGTTCGATTATTAATAATGTTGGAACAAAGCTCAATCAATGTTACGTTTTCAACGCCCGCTCATCCATAATTTAATGACTTTTCAATGATATTTCCCTGTCAATCATAAATCAACTATTTGTCATCATTTGTCATCGGGGTGGCGTGGCTCAGTGGTAGAGTAGTTGTCCCCCCAATCCAGAGGTTGTGGGTTCGATTCTTCGCCCTGATGCACTCGCCTAAGTATCCTTGAGCAAGATACTGAACCCCACGTTGCTCCTGATGCTGTGTCAGCAGTAGGTGAATGGCGAGATAGTGTAAAGCGCTTTGAGCGCTTGAAAGGTGGAAAAGCGCTATATAAGTATAACACCATTTACCATCATTAATTCATCAACTATAAAACAATGTTAACCCAATCATCACCTATCGTACCATAGAACAACGTTGTTTCAACGTCACTTGACGTCGAAAATTTCGATGACCCTCTTAAACCACTGAAATGAAAAGAAAACTGTTTTGGTACAGTTATTTATATAACACATACAAAAACTGATTTTTATTCAAAATTGTTTTTTTTCAATGATTTGCAAAATAAAAGTTAACAGAAACAGCAATAACCCCAAGCTCCATCTCCTAATTTTTATTTTCCCTCATTTCCTCACATACTAAATGCCAAATCTCAATTTTAACTACTTAAGAACATATATATATATATATATAACGTATATAAAAATTGAAGTTAATGTAAACATTTACTTTTGCTTTCTTTTTTTAAAAATAATAAAGATACAGTATAAGCAGCATAATTCAGAAAAATAAGTACAAATGACTTATATCATGCAGAGTGACATGGAATATATTTTGAAACATTGACTTTTTTAAATCATAAGGTAATGAATAAGTAGCCTAACATAAATGAACAAATAAAAGTCCAAAGTGCACACTGACAGCTAAGATGTTCAGAATCTCCCCATCAGAGCAAATAAAACTAAATATGATAAGCCTCCTCAACTCTTTCCTTGCTCTTAAAGATTTGATCCATTTTCTGTTGCATTGCCCTTTTTTTGTCGCATCAATTTTTTTTTTTTTTTTTTTGCTGTTCCAGAAAACATGCACATTTGAACCAATCAGCGCTAATTATCTCTGCTGATCACATGTCAGTATGTCAGCCAATTGAACGGATAAATGAGTCCAGGCGTTTTGCTTTGCTGCGTGCTTTGGCATATTGACGTGACTCATCATCGTCAGACTCGGATAACTGCAGCAGCTGGGGAAACCTCCATGCCGTCCGTGGAATAAAGTAAATAATAAATATCGGTGGAAACGGATTACGCTTCACAAGCACTTTATTGTGCTCGTTGTTAACACTTTTGTATGTAAATCTGATGTTAGTAGGTAGATGAAATGCATGTCTGGCAGCTTAGCATTTTTTTTACAAAGCGATAGTTGCAGTCATAGTTTTGGAATCAAAAGCACCGTGTGCAGCATTCTATGGGGCGCCGTTTGTAAAGCAGCAAATGCTGAAAGTTACGACGACATTTTCTCACATTTAATGCAGCAGTTTTTAAAATGTGTGAACATTTTAGTCACTTTTTGTTTTGCACATTTAATTTAAATCTTAAATTTAAATCTTAAATCTAAATCTTAAACCTTAAATCTTAAATCTAAATCCTTAATGTAAACGTTAAATCTCAATCCTAAATATCTTAAATATAAATCTTATATTTAAAATGTAGATCTTAAATATATATCTTAAATGTAAATCTTAAATCGAAATCTTGAAATGGGTAAAACTAAATATTTAGCTAATATGCAAACACAGTCTGAGCTGCTCCAACTTTTATTCATTTATTTTTTTACTTCCGGTCACCAGTCATATGAATTTACATGTTACATAAATATTTAGTTCTACCCGTTTCAAGATTTAGGATTTACATTTAACAATTACAATTTAGATTTGAGATTTATATTTAAGATTTACATTTAGGATATAAAGTTAAGATGTAGATTTAAGACATATTTAAAATGTAGATTTAACATTTAGATTTAACATTTAGATTTAAGATTCATATTGAAGACTTATATTTAAGATTTAGATTTAACATTTAGATTTAGGATTTAGATTTAACATTTAGATTTAAGATTTATATTCAAGACATATTTAAGATTTATATTCAAGACTTATATTTAAGATTAATATTCAAGATTTAGATTTAACATTTAGATTAAGAATTTAGATTTAAGATATATATGTAAGATTTACATTTAAGATTTAGATTAAAGATTTAAATTAGTTCTGGACTTAAATATTTAAGCCTAATACTTGTTATTTAAAAATAAATATCTAAATTGCTAAATAATATCGTAAATGTGCAATAAAAGTGACTCTAAAATTTTCACACCACATTTTAAACATTGATGCGGCGCTAAATGTGAGAAAATTTTGTCGTAATTTTCAGCATGTGATGCTTTACAAACGGCGCCCCATAGCATTCAGGCCCTGAATCTTATACCGGAACTGCGTTCCTGCCCTGAATCTTATACCGGAACTGCGTTCCTGACCGTTCTGGCCCACTTTCACCCCTGCATGTAAGCAATAGAGAATATTATCGTTTTGATTAAAATCTGTATATTCAGTAGGCTACATACGTTTCCGAAGCCATTTTACACTCCAACATACATTTCAAAAGTCTACGTAGAAAACATTAAGGTCCGAGGGTTACAAGAATAGACAACTTGTGATTAATATGCCACATTTACACACTTATTGTTTAGACTCAGCCGGCAACGGGCTAAACTAGCGAGCTAACCACAGCCTGCTAGTCCAACTTTAAATGAGCTTGTCTGACAGACAGCCCGACTGCACTTGAGACGGTGACAAAAAGATGTATACATTTATAACTCATATCGTCACATTTCTACCAAACAACGACGTCCTTAACTACTTCTACTCCGGGACCAGACTTTGGTCGGACTGGTTAAGTGCCAACAGTTACCATTTAACAATTAGGAACTTTTTTTCTCCAAATGTAGAGACAAAAAAGCGGCAGAATATCAGAAGTGCTATAACATTCAGCTGATTTTAAATGCAAGTGGCTAGCAAATGGGCAGACGTGGATATGAAGGAAGAGCGAAGCGGCGATGAGCCAACTCCGTGGCCCATGGGAACTGTTCCTCCTATCCAGGAAATACACTGAGCCCTCCTAGCTAGTGTGCGACGGAATAGAAGCATTACTTCGAGGGGTCTTAAAACGAAATCGTTTGCTACCTGTTAATCGCAGCTTGACGGGCCCATTCCGCCGAACTCCTTGGTTAGACATCACCTCTTTGTTCCAGCCTTGACGACGCGTACAAAAGGAGTCGTTAGGTGGGGGAGAAAGAGCGAGATTTATCAGTCTCTCCGCCAGTTTTAGACAATAATGCAATCAAGGCATATTGGCCCGGATGTGGACAGAAGTGCCATTGCAAAAATGAGGAGAGGGTAAAAAAATTAAAATAAAGAAATGGTGAATGGAGCGCTATTTAATTTCGGGAGATGAGTTTTTCTTGAGGCGGTGTTACATCCTGGGAGCCGTCCTCTCCTCTCCTCTGGCGGGGAGTGGAAGTGTGGAGTCCTCCGGCGTGTATCCCATTTGAGGAGGCTGCCCCTGCCTCTGCCTCGGCTGCAGGGAGCTGACCAGTGACGACAAGACTCCAAACATTTCCCCTCACATGTGGCACACAACACCTCCAACCTTCTCTCTACCTCACACCCACCCCTTGAGTATGTCCTCAAGGTTGGCGATTCCCGGTTTACTGTCGCTTTAAGAGCGCACGGTCACCTTCCCGCCCCCTTTGTGTTGATCACGTTGGAATTTGATTAATTATTACAAATTGATGTGTAGATAAACGTGTACAGATGTTTCTTTTTCCTTTTAGCATTTTAGGAGTATATACCCAAGCCCCCCCCCCTGGGGGGGGGGGGGGGGGGGGGGCACGTGGGAGCAACCGTTTATGTTGTCCCGGGCCTCAGGACCACAGGGAAGACCACAGGTTTGGTCTCAACATTGGTAGGGACGATAATACAGCATAACCCACATGTACACTTATTGCTGGGGACAGGACATTAATAAGACCAAACAGATTACTGAATGGGGTCAGGGCTACATTTTTCACAAATATAAACCCAATTAATTGATAGGCTGAATGATCAATCCAAAATAAATCTGTATTGATTTATACTAACTTTTACATGTATTGGACTATTGGTTCGATTCAACCCCTTTTTTTTTTTTTTTTTCAAAAACTACTAAAGAAACATTTTGAAAACTTCCAGAATAAATGTCTGGGTTTTATTAGCAAATTTAAATTGCAATATTTGGACATTGCTTATATTAACATACACAAAAAATACATACAATACATACTTAACTATTCAGGAATGCAAAAAAAAAAAAAAAAAAAAAAAAAACATTTGTCTTAATACCACTCAACATTGTCTAAATGAATAAATATAACTGAAAACCCTTAGCCTTGGAATAAGAAAAATAAATAAAAATGCAACCTTCCTCCCATTAGGTAGAGCATTTGAAAGAAATTGAATAAAGCCTGTAAATTAAGGGCAAACCAGTCCAAAACCTGGTCTATAATGTCACTTTCCTTAGATTTAGTTAGCGTACAAAATAAGGCTCTGCATTTCTTACTAGGGTTCGATTGAACCCGTTAACAACCACTGCTCTAGAGTATGTTAAATATAAATGCTGCTTTTCATGTTTAAAATGGCTTTTCAAAAAAGTGATTGATGATGTATTGCATCCTTACTTGCACACAGTATGATTAAATACTAATTGTTACAAACTTTACTGGTTCATCTTTGCTTTACCGCCACATGCAGGATAATCTGCATATTTCCTTGTTGACCAAAACAAACACTGAACAAAGATGGCAGCGACACTTGGCACCTGAGGGGCATGTGGCCCCTTAGTCCTAGTTTCAGAAAAAATCCTGAACCACCACTGTTTATAGGTAACATGTACACGGTTTAGTATTTTGTGGGTACACCTATAGATAACTGTTGAGTACAAACGAGCAAATTGTACCCACAGATTATATTAGGTACAAATTAACTATGAAAAGTATTTTTCTACCATGGCACCATATAATACAGTTTAAGATTTACATACTGTATATAATATATTGTCCATGGTTTTGATAATTGCTTCTAAAATGTTGGTAAAATGTTGCATGGCACCTCATACTGATACTGCCATGGCATACATGTATTTTCCCAAAATTCATATTTTTTAATGATTTATAGGGCTGGTAGCCATTTTTAATAATTAAAAAAAGAATTCAAATCCTGTTATCCTCAATTGTTGAGTCAGGTATGGCAATATTATCATTTGGTTGGGGAAAAAATACCCTATATGACCCCACACGTCGTTTACATAGTTCATCTTTGCAATTTTAGATATTTTATACATTTATGAAAAAAGATTAAATTTTGTTATGAAATAGAAATATACTGTAGAGCGTTATTAGTGGCCATAAGCAATTGATTTTAAAATAATTATTGCCCCCCGACAACAATACAAGTCCAATTTATTTAACTACGACTAGTGGTTGTGAATTTTTTAGTGCCACTGACTGCGCTTAGACGTGCAATCGATTTCCAATGGGGGTTTTGGCAGCGATCATTTGCCGCCATCCTCTTCCAGTCAAAATGGATTAGACTTCTAGTGCCCACAACAGCACCCAATGCCCAATAAAGGGTTAAGTGGAAGTTTGAATCATAACAAATTTGAAATTTTAAAAGAACAAGTCAGCGTGACCTGACTGCAGTACTCTAATAACAGGATATGTGATCATCTCTCTGGCCCCACCTTGTGCCTTAAATTTGAATTGCCACAACGGCGTGACAAGGTGTCAATTGTCAGGCATTCATAGGCCCACTGCAGTCCACGATAAAGCTTATGTCTACATATTAAGAGCACATTAATCAAATTTGAAAAGAAACCATCATCAGCCATTGTGAAAGTTAATCTAAATTTGATCTACTGTTAAAAAAAATAAACCCTGCACTCAGACAGTCAACTTTATTTACATCAACTGTTTAAAACAGTATGTACATTACATACAACCGTAGGCCATAGAACAGCACTTTGACATGAACAAGGACAAACCGTAGAGGTGAGGATGCATAGCAGCAGAGTATCTCTTAGAAATTGAAAGTGCTTTGGTTTTCATTTATTTGAAATTCATAACCATCAGCGGTTGCTTCTGGAGCAACAGTCTGCAACTCTTCTTCCTAGGAATTCAAATAAAAGTAAAAATTAGAACATTCAAAGGCAAAAAGAGACACCCCCCCCCCCACCTACCTCTCCTGAGAAATACTTCTCAATAAGGTTAAGGGCTGCTCTGTAGATTGTCTCATTTTCATGAGACTGTAGAGCTTCAATACGATCCAGTCCACCACATTCCTCAATCATCAGAGCCAACTTTTCTGACTCCCCTATTTTGTCACCAGCCTAAAAAGAATTTGAAAACATGTAAACTTTAGAGATTGCTTTCAAAATAAATAAATAAATAAATATATTAAAAAATATGTATAAAAATATTTTTCATCTTACCAAAAATATATTGTTGATGGCATCCAAGATGACAAGAACAGTCTTGCTGTCCTTTGAGGACAGTAGATTGAGCAGAGGCTCAAGCACGTTACAACGCACCAGGCACACTACTTGGTCCACAGTGCCACCGCTGGTGAAGTTTGTCACAGCCCACACTGCCTCCTTCTGGGTTTTGTAGTCACCCTGTGGAAAAGTTCGGGGGGTTGAACGCAAGTGAGTGAAGGGCACATCCCATGGTAGGTGTTTGAACCGTATTTTTTTAAATAAAAAAATAAAGCAAAATCATGGCATACCCTCACAAGCACGTTGACCAAATGCGGAATGAGGCCGGCGTCTATGACTTCCTGGATTTGGGTGTTTTTTCCCGCTGTGATGTTAGATAATGCCCAGGCAGCCTCCTTCTGAATGTTGGCCTTGTTGTGGCACAGTAGTGGCGCAAACATCCCCAGGGCTCCGGCATCAAGCACAGTCTGAGTCTGCTCATCTGTACCGGTCACAACATTACCGATGGCACGCAGAGATGGGGTCTGCGGGTAAAAAAAATTAATCACTTTAATAAATTTTCAACAGTGGTGTCAGACCGCACAGAGAACTGAAAAACACTGCCAAAACATTTGGGTACTTTGCTTTCGGCTAAAATTATTTTCAAAAAGAATAGGCAAAACTGAAAAGTCTACAAGTAGAACTGGCTCATCTGCAACGATGGGCACTGATTTTCACTAAAAAATAATTTTAAATAATTTCTACGATCGTCCATTGAAATATTACTGTGAAGTTGGTGCCAAAAAATAAAGACTGGGCAGCCAGTTTAAATGCCATTGCAATTCTTACCAGCACAGACAGTTCTCCGCTGCCAAGAAGTTCAACCATACGGGGCACCAGGCCCGCTTGCACCACCACTTCAATACGATCATTAGATCCATCGGTCAGGTACGAAACCCCCCAGCAGGCGTCTGCCAACACTTCTTTGTCGTGGTGGTGAAGGAGGCGTATGAGAGCAGGTAAGAGCTGCTGGACTGCAATCATAGGAGGCGAAGGGTTCTTGTTCCGGCAGAGATTGGACACGGTCCAGGTCACATTTCTTAAGTAGCCGGGCTGGGAAAGGGATTAAAGACATGTTTTGCATTTAGTGTTCTCCTCAGAGCTACAAAAGAAATAACTGCTGTTAATATATATATTAACAAAAAAAAACAACAACAAAAAAAAAGACTCGCCCTGAATTAGTGTATTAATTAGGGGTGCCCCCAATAATGTGATCGGAAATCGGGACGGAATCTGATGAAAAGGATCTGGTTTTTAATTTATTTAACAAATAAAAATATTTTAATATACTTTTAAGGACTAAGAAGTAAAACATTTTTTAAAAATCCAGAAATGCAATGGAATTGCCAAAAGAAAGAATACACGTTTTATACTCCTCAACACTGTTTTGTTTAAATATCCAGTATTAGCAGATTCTCAAAATCAGACGAGTCGGGTGCAAAAATATGCGATCGAGAAATTCCTGGTAACAATCATTCTGGGCACTTTCGGTTACTGTACAGAGTGACTAATGGATGAAATTTGGACCGAAACCGATACGATTTTAAAAACGACATCTTTCTCAGTCTTTTGGGTTCTTAAACCTGACCCGCTGTGGCAAATTGTTTGTAACGCTCAAGAGAAAGACGGCACCTTCATCATTGAGTCTTGTTTAATTAAGTGGGAAAAACAAAACATTTCATTTTCCCCAAATTGGGGTGTTCCAAAATGTTTGACCCCATTTCGTAGGCCAGTAATTTTGACAATTTTCGTTGGAATTACCTAAAATTTTCACAGCTTGTGTAGAAACGTTTCAAGTTTTTGTGTGTAACGTTTGCCATTTCTATCTTTTCACCTTAAGAAATGCTGTTCACGTCAAAAGAAAAAGGTATTTTGCGTATTATGCTCGGACCTGTCACCGAAGACAGTGCAGCGTGCCTTCACAAATTTTGCAAAGAAAGCGTCAACTAACAACAAAACAATTACAGCTGCACTGGAAACTTACCGAAGACATGCTACAGTGAGTTTGGCACGAGCTCGAATACAGACTCGCATGTTGCAGAGTCGCAGCCGGCGCTCACATTGAACATTTATGAAAATCTGTCACAGAACCAACAACTATTTGTACTCTTTGTAAATTTAACCAATAAAACTTATTACCTTCAACATGAAGTGTAATTTAGTTTCATTAAGATGCATCAGGTAGTTTCTGAGATATGGGCATTTTGAATGAGGTCAACCATTTTGGAACACTCTGTATAATAGTGGCAAAAATCTTAAAAGCCAATATTTACCTCAAGTAGACAAACTAGCCATTGTCAGACATTTTTAAATGCCAATACTGTTTTAGCTAATTGAAAGAGTATCTGATTGTCCCACCTAATTAGTTCTTCATGCATTGGCTACCCACTTTGCTACAGGCTATGAAAGAAACCATCTTTAATAGACCCCTGACGTAAAGCTCGTTTTTTGCAGTTAAGGCCCCCTGTGAAAATCTGAAATGGAGTTCATGTGGAGCTTATTTAGATTATTTAATATAACTTTTTGTTCAATGTATTTTTTCCCCAGAGTTAACACAATTGGGGGGAAAAAAAACGGGCTTGCATTTATTTTAATGGTTTTTAAGTACCGCAAATGATATATATATGGCGGAAAATGCAGACAAGGCTGAAAAAGCAGTTTCTGCTCCTGCACCCCTCTTTAAAATAAACTGCTGAATTTTAAGCCAAACGGACTTGTGTTTGATAGAATATGTCTAAGGTGCCACAGCAGTTTCATGACGCTTTAAGCCCTCCGAACTCTAAGTTTTCCGTTTTACCCTGGAGACCCCTGTTTACAGACACCGCGCAACCGCTCCCCCCCCGTCCAACCAAGCCATAAAAACAATTATATTATTCAAAATGTCTGATTTTTAGCTTAGAATCATTAACTGATGTCTAATATTTAGTATTAAAAAGACTTCTACTTTTGCACTTTCCCTGATATTTTAGATATATATATATATATATATATATACATAAAGGATTTAGCGCATGGATCAGCATATACGTGCTGTACTCTCATAGCATAACTGACGTCAAGTTAGTCACCTAACAGTTATGCTCGTAAATGTTTTTTTTTTTTTTTTTTAAATTTCATAATTGTTTCACCAAGCACAAAAAGATGATTTAATGTAAGTGTTGTCTTTTGCTGTAAACAGTCTTGTCGTGACCAACTGAAGGAGGCAAGCACTTACACCTAATACAGAGAGGTCAGGCACAGCTAGTAGATTGAGCAGGGCAGCCACAGCTCCATGCTTGATCACCTTGTCCCTCAGTGCCGAGCCGTCACCTAAACATTATATTGATCAAGTTATATTATACGCCCAATTCAAATGGCAACAGCCGTTTACTAGCTGAAAGTGAAATGTTAAAATTACCTGCAATATTTCCAAGAGCCCAGACAGCTTGCTCACTGATGTGCTGGTGGGGGGATGTGACCAGATTAATGAAAGCAGGAATGGCCCCTCCCTGCACCACAGCATTCGTCTGGTCTGACGTGCCAGAGGCGATGTTGGTCAACGCCCAGGACGATTCAAATTGGATGGGAGGGCAGTCAGACAGTCCCAAAAAGGCCACAAACTTGGGGATCAGTCCAGCACTAATTATATCGTCAATAGGGGGATGCCTCTCCCGGGAGAGCAATTTTCTGCATTCAAAATACATAAAAGATGAGGACAATGGAAATGTATCAGCAACTAAAATACCAAAAGTGAATAAATTACCATTTTTAGCCTTACCGTGCTGCCTGTGTTGCCTGCAGCTGTGATTCGATGTTACCACTGTTGATTCCAGTGAGAATCTCTGCAACAGTCCACTGGCTGGAAGTCTTCATTGGCAAGAATGTACAGTATATAGATATAATTAGATAACATTCAGTACAGTATAACAAGCCCCTTTTTCTGAATATGTTGCCATTTGTATACATCAGGTAATCTTTATTGTAGGGCTGTCCCAATCCGATCGCACCATTTTTCAGAGGATCGGAATCGGGTGAAAAGAATCGGGCTTTTAAATGAAAAATTACATATTTTGTTTGTTAGCTTCATGCTCGTACAGCACCATAGCTATGGAGGACCGGCAGTGCAAAAAAAACAAACAAAAATTATGAAATTGTCATTAAAATGAGTCAATTTTTATTCCAACATTTCATCATTTCTTCCACTTTCTATTATTTCATTCTTGCACTCTTGTTCCCCTTGATCCCCATGAAATAATTCTATCCGTCACTGGCTAATCAAACTGTCGGCAGGCGTGTCGTGGACTAGGCGGGGTTTTGATCGAGTCAAGATTGCTCATTCCTTGCCAACATGGCCAGCATTGTGGAGGCTGGCCTGACCGCAGCAATAAACTAAACCGCTGTTTTGTCAGCCACGTGCTCAGGGTCCGAATTTCCTGCGTCAACCTTTTCTGCTAACCAAAGAGCTCATGCAGAACCTCAGGAATTGCTGCCATGTTGGGAAGGAAAGCCGCGATCAACTCAAAGCCTACCTAGTTCGCACCCTCCCACAGAGTTTGACGTGCCAATGACATAAGATTATTTCATGCAGTACAAGGCGAATGAAAGAGCAAGAATTAAATACGGAAATAAATAAAAGCTTAAGTAAAAATGGAAATGTTGAAATAAATAAATGTCAAAAAAGATAAATGTTGAGAAACATTTTTAATATAGAAATATCTATTAAATAAAAAGTGAAATATATAAATTGAAATAGGGAAACAAACATTGAAGTAGAAGCATCTTAAGGACAAATTTAAAGATATTGAATTGTGTATTGTAGGGCTGCAGCCATCGATTATTTTAGTAGTCGATTAATCGATGAACTAGTTAGTTTGAATAATCGAGTAATCGGATAAGGAACATGAAAAATTAAAATACCTGCGCCTCAAACAGTATTTAAAAAAAAAATAAAATAAGGATTCATGTACAACAAAAGAACAATTGGCTAACTTACATAGCAAAAGTCCGCTAGCTCAAAGGCTATATAACAGACTTTTTTTTTTTTTTTTTTTTTTAAACAATTGTCTTAACAAATGGTTCAGACAAATATTCCGACAAAAAACTGCTAAATATACCTATGAACTAAATAACGAATGCATTAAAAAATATTACCGGTAGCTCAAACAAAAACTTTGCTTATGTTGGTATTAACATGGAGCGGCTGGATTCAGCCATGTCAAATGAAGCAGACTAGAGGGCAGTGTATCCACCCAAATCAAAACAAAATACAAACACTCTCAAAATTAACCATTAGAACACCACTTTAACTAAACAAATACTCAAAGCGACAAAATTTAATTTGAATTTTTCCTTAATCGAATACTCGAGTTAATCGATTAATCGTTGCAGCACTAGTGTATTTGATTTTTGCACTCTTGACTCAGCGGCGTGAGTGGATTTGAGTGTACTCACTCAATGACAATGTCATTTAATAAAAGACAAGCATTTTTCTAAATTAGTATCGTTTGAAAATAATTCACATTATGAAGGTGGCACAGTAACATGTTGGAACTTATTCTTTTCGGTATCGTATTCTCAAAAGCAGGTGAATCGGGATGCAAAAATATCCGATCGGGACATCCCTAATTGATTGTGTAGGTTGTTAGCGCGTTCAGTGCCATTGATGGTGACCGACATTCAGTCATGTAGTTTGTCACGAGTAGACATCCAATCTATTTGAACTGGGAAGGCTGTTCATTCGCTTATTTTAGTGCTTTTGTTATTTGGACTTAATTGTGACCTATGTTCCATCTTGTTTTCATTACTGTAGATCTGCTCTTTTTAGTACAAAGTTAAGTTACCTGATTGTAAATTCTATATTTCTAACAGTCAATGAGATATATTGACTGTTATATATTAAGGGATAGCAAAGGTGACAATATTTGGAGTAAATATTTTTTGGACTGAGGGACATAGGGTAATTTGATCTTCAGACACAATATAGAATCAATACTGTTAGTGACAATTAAAACGAACCAGCACCCAATTTGAGGGAAATGCACATAACATGTTCAAAAGTCATTTAATATGCAATTGTCACCCAACTACGTTTGTATTTGCAGCCATTGTTAGCAATAGACGTCCAATCCATTTTTTGGACGTCTGTCACCGTCACTGACTGCCAATGAGTCAAGTAATTGTTCTCTTCTATACATTGAAAGGAATACACGTTGTTAAAGACGACTTTGCTTACCTGGCCGTTTTGATTTTTCTCTTGAAGTGGAGATGTAGCCTCTTCTGGAAACGCAGCCACGTTCCTTCTTTTGAACATTTGATCATCTTTCTTGGCCTTTCGAAGCTCGACGTTCACTTCCACCCTCCTTCGTCGAAGCTCCTGTGAAAAGTTTTGTACACAAACCCAAAAATGTCACGAACGCGCCTCGTTGGCCTAGTGAGCTATCGAGTTGACTTTTGCCACTTACATTGACATCTTTGCCTTTGTTCTTGAACCTGTTCAAACGGGCGACGTTCTCGGACATTTTCAACAATGTCAATAAAGCAAGGCGGCAGTGAGAAAAATTAGTTCCTGCCGTAGAGAAATGAAAGTTAGCCTACATACAATTGGCGACGCCTCGTGACACTTAAGCATGACGACAGAACACGTATCAAGCAGAACATTTGACCGATTAAACAATATTACCAGGAGTGAACATTTATGAAGCAACATATAAACTATAGAGAAAATTAAAAAGCAAGGGAAAAAAACTCCAAAATTGAAAAGAAAACCCCCAAAAAACCGAGCAGACAAGAATGTAGTGACTCACCTGCTTCTAGCAAAATGGTTCAAACTGTGTAGAAAGTGACGCAGAGACCTTTAAATTCTTGTGGCAACGCATTCTGATAGGGCTATTTGAGCACAAGCATCCAGTCGCCTCACCTGATTGGACGGTTTGAAAAGAAACAACAACCGCGAAGGAAGTTGTCATTATCCAAATTCTCGCGAGAGCTATAAACGTGGTAAATGTGGCCACGTTACCGTTATAAGAGTCTCGACGCTTATTTTCATTTCATTCAAAAACATATACTATTTGTTCTTGGTGTGTCAGGTAGTTCTCATTAAGTTTTCTTTGTCGTGCTTTTTTTTTTTTAAATTAATCTTTATCGGAGTTTCTCGTGCCACTGCGTTTTTTTTTGTTTGTTTGTTTTTTACACAGGGGTTTACAGTCGTTCTCGTTTTAAATCATTATTCAATTGTATTCACCTTACATCCGCTTATTTTACTAGATCCTTAAATTTCTGTATTTACAAAAAATAATCCTAAACAATTATTGAATTCAATACAGAATTAGTCAATACATTTTGACCAATTTTATGAAAGAAAAAAGTGACGATTAAGGAACTCTTGGAAATTTAACACCTATTTTGCAATCATATTTCCACTGCTGGTTTGGAATATAATTATTATTCTGACAATCAGCTGAAACGTATGAACCAAAAAGACTGGCATATGGTTTGTAATTTGAGTAATTATAAAACATTTAGTATACATAAACGCAAGCCTGTTGACGGAGGTGGGGGTGGGCAGGTCAGGACCATAGGGGCCCCTGAATGACCCTTAATTTATTTTACTTTACATTCACATATTTTATTTAAATCATTGTCTGATTATACATTATGTTCTACTCAATATATACTTAAAAACTTTAACATATTAAATATTTCAAATATATATTTTTCGCTTTTTTTGCACAACGCCCCCAGCTCCCTCTGTCTTAGCAGAGAATGGTTTGATCCCACTCTGGCACATTCATACACTAAGTACATGCCCTGAAGCGGGAAATTAAAATCTGTCATTGTTATAAACTCTAAACATGACGAATCGTCATAAATCGGGTGCGCAGAAAAGAAAAAAGGAGACCAAGATCATAGAGGTGAACGAGAAAAAAAAGTTTTAAAAAATGGGACAAGACGACAGCTAATTAGGGCTAGAGTTGACTGTTGATGGTGATGTCGGTAAGTTAACAACAGCCGCTAATACTGAACGTTTACATTCACTGTGACCAAAGCCCGATTCGAGTCTGTCACCGGCCACTTGTAGTCTATTGAGCTGCAGTATGACAAGACATGCCGCTCGCCTTGGGCCGAGGAGAGAGAAAGTGATGGAAGATCAGGGATATGTTAGTCTGTCAGGAACAGATGCGCGAAGCTGAACAGACTGGGGTCCTGCGGCTGGATTAATCTTGGGTTAACAACCTAGCCATGCTCTCCATTGAGCGTGAGCTTGCTCAAAAACTGCATTTCACTGATGTTATAAATGACTTTGCTGTCAAAAAAATATAAGCGCATCATTGTTTGAGGGCTTGATAACGCCAGGGATGTGGAGGGGGCAGGCACAGGATGTTTAGTTATTCTGTTTTGTTGCTTAGCAAGCAGGAATAGCACTCTCAGTTGTATTGTATTGTAGCCTACATGTGAAAATAGATGGAAATTATTTGTTTATATTGTGTCACAACACATTGCCACCCAATTCTTTTAAACTGGAAGGACTGATTGTGAATACTATTTTGAGTCGTTTCAGTGCCATTGATGGTTCCAGACGTCCAAACCATTTTGACTGGGGCGAATGTACGTTCATTCGCCCTTCTCAGTCAAAATGGATTGGATGTCTAGTGCTGTGAATTCTATGAAAGGTTAATAAACCCTAACACTTTTAAAAATATTAATAATAATAATAATACATATACCTTGGGGCTGAAAGTAATAATTCTATATTTGGAAAAACTGCTTTGAGAGCACTTTTCAGTCTGACCTCTAATGATTACACCAGCCTTTCAAAAAGAGTTGATCAGGTGATTAATTGTGGACTGTTGACTCTTGCTCCACTGCTTTTAAAGGCAACACATCCGTTGTGCCTGCATCAAGTGAAATGTTTTCAGCTTCCAGGAATTGTACTCACATCCTTTAAACACAAAGCAACAGTGGCTTGATGAATGTTATTCCAACTGTTAATTCCAATGGTGTTAGCAGTAAGCTTAGAATTGTATTAATGTTTTTGCTGTTGTTTCAGAAGACATACAGAATTGTTGAGAATATGTTCACCAAGCTATTCTTTATGCACATCTGTGATAATTTCATGGTAATGTTAGTTGCAAAAATAGGAAACGTCAATATTTCAACATTTTATTAACTTTCATATACATCCATATTTTCTTGGCTGTGATACAAAAAACAAACAAGTCAAAACTTGACTTGTTTTTTTTTAATTCGTTTTTTTTTTTTTTTTTTTTTAACAAACAGAGCAGAAACCTTCAAATACACAGATTCATCATTCTTAAGTCAGTCACTATTGCAGAGCAAGGTAAAGAGCCTAACAAGCATCTACTGTTGTCCGGACATTTAGTACTGAACAGTCTTCTCATGCCACTTCAGCCTGAAAAATAGAAACGGTACAAAAAGGACGTAGATACAACATAATTTTAGTATGCTCAGTAAAACTCAGCCATTGTTTTCAGTTTCCGATTTCTCATTTGGATGGCCAGTGACGATAACAAGAATGACGAAAAGATCCAAAGACGCGATCAAAAAATAAAGTACATGGAAACATAAGAGCTCTTGAGAGTCTTTTCTCTGAGGTAAAGTTCCTGTGAAATGCCAGCTTGTCCGAACAGTTCCGCTTACGAAGACAGGTACAAAAAAAAAAAAAAAAAAAAGGGTCCCTTGGAGCTGAAATGGTGCGCCTGACCAACTCTGTAAAAGCAGCGGTGCTTGGTTGCGCACTTAGAGGAGCACATCCCCAACACAGGGTGGGTGTCACAGAGGGACAGTCGAGAGTCGAGAAAAGCCAAACGTCTTGGCAAGTGCATTTTTATTTTTCCGCACTTGAGCAATGTGCAACGTGCTCTAAGAGGTTGTAGACTGTAGCTTGTTGTTATGAGACCTACAACATGTGGAGAAAGGGCGTAGTTGAGAGACCTTATGTTCTGTTGTTTTGAAATGTGAATAACAATCGCACAAACACAGCGGATGCATGAAAAGGTTCTCTGGAAGATGATCCTACAGCCATGTTGGATGTTGTGGTCGGGAAATGCCTTTTTCCTTAATGACAATTTGTACTGACTACATTATTTTAGGGAGCAGTGGAACAGAATAATGATCAATGTTGATCATGTATTCTCACATAAAGATTATTTGTTTAAAAACAAGATATATTACAACCACTGTACATCATAAAAGTATGTACATTAACCTTAACATACAATATTCAAACCAAGAAGGTGGAGCCAAGTGATACTTCTCATAAATATGTCTGTAATAAAATATGCAACTGGTAAACTCCAACCTTAACCAAGATGTACAGTACATCATAAAATACAAACTGGGTCATTTGTAATTAAAACCGGCCCCAAATTGCTAACTGCTGTGGCAGCTTGTTGACAAAGATTAATAACTTGATGCGGATTGACCAAAAAAAGAGAAAAAAAGCATCCTCATCATTCAACTGATGGTCTAACTTCAACATGGCTGCCACTTTATAGTGATTACTGAACATTCTTGCCCTGAATATTAGAGCGACAAGCATCCAGTCCAGAGTCCAGCTAGACTGGCCCGTTTAAGAATCTGACAATCTGCAAGACAGAAGAAAATGGGATGGCATAAATCAAAAGCATGCAGCAAAGGTGAACAAACCCAGACATGGCGGATGTTGTCAAGAAGCACTTCATGCACATGAAGTCTTGACTTGTGGAGCTCAGTTAACTCATCTTCCGAGCCAAACATAGCAAGGAAAATGTGTATTACTGTGAATTCATGCAAATCAGTAGTACAAACATTTGAAAACCTGAGTTAAAAAGATGCAATAGAGGCAACCGAGCAGTGGAACAGATGCATAACGGAAAGTAAACGAGCATGTTGAAGCTAAGACAAAACCATTCGGGGAGCAGCGAAGTTTACCTGCCAGCTTTGAAACATTTGAGCTTCTGTACAAAGAAGCCTTCCAGCATCTCCGCACACTGAAAGAAGGGCGTGTCATTGGGGTTGTAGTAGCGGCAGTTGTCAAAGATTTTGGTCACGTCAGCCACAAACTCAGTGAGCTTGTGGTAATGCCGCTTTTGTAAACGGCTTTCCATTGTGGAAAAGTCTGCGAGGGAGAATGAGTTCATCAGTATAGTTGAGAAAAAGGCCGTCAATGGCACTGAAAGACGCATATTAACAGCCAGTCCTAGTCCTTAGTTTGTTTTTTTTTTGGCTTTTCAGTTAAAACTATTTCGAGATTGATGCAAAAAGCAAATTATTGACAAAAAATACTTGGTCTTACCCATTGGTTCTTTAATGACGCGATAATAATCGGGTGCATCATGCGGATCCACTGGTTCAAGGAAAGGCCATGCCATCTTGTGTGACTGTTTAAACAGGAATACTAAGATGTTTTAAACAGTACAAAACAGGTTCTTAAGTAAATGTGTTTTGAGATTAGACCCACTGGCTGATGAGCATTTTAGACACTTTTAAAATGATCAAAACGCAAGGTCGTTAGATTCCAGTTAAAATGCTTGCCAACAGAGATCTCGCGAATGGCCAATTAAAGAAGCATGGTTAAAGTGCGTACGACAGGATAAAAAAAAAAAAAGTCTTAAATAGCATTATTATGGGAATTAGAATCATATTTTGGGACAATTTGACTATATACAACAATTTGGCAAAACACATATGACGATGTTTCAGTCTCTCTACTCCAATATTTTTACAGGATATTCTTTTTGTCGAAGTATTTTTCTCCAATTGCTAAATAAATTGTATGGTCATGACAAATAACAGTCTTGTGCTAAATGGAATACGAAATAATAAAAATGCATTTATTCAGTATAACATGTCAAAATTACTCAATAATGGTCAAAACTGTCGACTTCGCCTTTACTGTTGCACCTCTCGAACGATATTTTAGGCCACCGTAGTTAGTCAGGCTTTTGTCATTTCTCCGCCTCAGCTTTGGAGAATGTAAACAAACCAAGAGGCGTGACAGCTAGCCGACATGCTAACCCGAACCGAGTGACATCTCAAAGTCTTATTTTTGCTTTTCGAAGCGAAAAATCACACAAAACTAGCTTGGATCATGTCACGCGTCGGGCTGTTGTCGACTGGCTTTGCCGGTCGGCAAACCGCCCAGCGGCAAGAAAGTTCCAGCTCCTTGCCCTGCTACGGTAGAGGTTAGATTTTGTGCCCGAACCCGAACCCGACTCGACCCCACAATTTGAGCATTCACGTTCGGGTCAGGTCGGGTCGGGCCGCCATGCCGGACTAATAAATTATTTAAAAAAAAAAAAAAAAAAAAAAAAAAAAAAAAATGGAGAGCATGCTCTCTGTATTGCGCTTTTGCTTGTGCGTGTGCACGAACGCCGTGGCGCCGGCCGCTTTTTCTTCTTGTCCTCCCGCTGCACGGCCGAGGCGCCGCCCTCTCCTGTTCCCTCTCCTTGTCAGAGAGGCGCGTCCATGTGAGAACAATATCCCACACACTCAGAAATATGTTTAACAAACTTTCCCAGCGTTATTTCGTTGTGTGAATGATTCGATAATTCTAAAAAAAATATGTAGATTATTTAAACATTAAGAAAACTTGCGTTTTTTTCTGCCAACTCGAAGAAATGAAAATAAATTGCTGCTGCTGCTGCGTTTTTTCCGCGTCACTCAAAAAAAAAAAAAAAAATCGGGTTTTTCGGGCTCGGACCTGCAAATCTAGTTAAGTGATCGAGCTCGGGCCGGGTCGGGCCTCAATACCAGCGGGCCGTGTCGGGTCGGGCTGGATTTTTTAGGCCCAGACTAGGCTCTATGCTACGGACAGGAGAGCTCGCCTGGGAAGCAGCTGGAGAGTACCGCCGGACAAACCGGCCAACGTTGGAGGCGCGCGTAGCTGCCTCATGGTCACCACGAATATGGCGTAAAATAACGCTTTACTACACGGCGAAGACATAAACAGAGAGAGGCTTGCAGTTGTTTTGCAGCTAGCATGGCAGGATATGTCTGAGGCGAACTTCTCTACATGTCAGTCCATGATCAAACGTAAGTAAATAGTCCTTTATTTAAAGAAAGTTTGTAGTGTTTACTTTGTAATCGCTGGATTCGCAGCCAGTTTTAAAACAATGTTGCAATTTCTGATGGGGTTGAAAATTTGACACCGAGCACACGAACAGGGCAATAAGCCGAGCATAGAGGGGTGTGTGCAAACAAGCCGCCAGTCGTCGACCGAGTGGCATTCTGGCCAATCAGCCACAAAATGCAAGCCACCTCCGTATTAAAACGTGTGCCATGATCCCAGTATTTTACATAATACAAAATACGATGTTTATTCACTTCCTCGTAAGTCCAATGGTCCTACAGTAATAGGGCTTGTTTCGGCCAATATCCGTGGTGAACGGGAACTTTTTGAAACCCAAAAAGGCACACACGCCTCTCCCTAGTGCAGCAACAATTTTTCTGCAGCCGTATGGCTGGCATCATGTGAAAAATAAACGAATTAATCCGGAAAATCAGCTGAATCCGCAGTCCATCTATTCTGCATGCTATAAAGCAATGCTGTAATATTAGATGCTGACCCGGGTGACGTCACATTCGCATACGTCCTAAACCCGAGACTGAAGCCGGAAGTCACTCATTTTCATGGCATGGGATTCAAAAATTGAATTTATAAAACGATTGCTTCTACACACATCCAAGCGGTTCATTTCATTCAGGAGCATAAAACACCGCGTGAGATATGAAATAAACATGCTTTTTGTTGTCATACGCACTTTAAACAACATATTAATGAGAATCTGCTGTGCTAAGCAAAAAAGAACAAACATGGCTTATAAAAGATTCAAAAAGATTGCCTCCTCATTCAAGGCATTATCCTGCAAACTTGATAAAAGGACATCAAATATTGTATAAAATAATGCATAAAAAATTGTGGATGGGAACCTCTAATGCAGGGGTGGGCAAACCGGTCCTCGAGGGCCGCAGTGGGTCCTGGTCTTTGTTCCAACTGACCAAGCACAGATAGTTTAACCAATGCGGTTTCAGCAGAAATGAGAAGCACCTGACTGCAATCAACTGATTGCACTTCAGATTGGTGAAAAGGTGTCCTCTTAATGGGTTGCAACAAAAACCCGCACCCACTGCGGCCCTTTGTGGAATAGTTTACCCACCCCTGCTCTAATGCTTTCATAGCATGATAATTCAGTGTACATTTAAGTGTCCAAAGCAGGCTGCATACCTGTAAGGAGCGTAATATTCTTTTCAAGCCTTCATAATCTTTGTCAGTAAGTGGCGTGAAGACGGTCATGGCGTCTTCTGTTGACTGACACTGCGGGCAAACATACACGTCGATGTGATTGGCCTCGCTCTGTAGGATGCCCACACAACGCCCATGGTACCAGTTCTGGCACCGGTCACAACCGATGTAAAACCTGAAAGTGGGTAGTTATGAAAAAAAAAAACTCTTAAAACCAACACCCATTAGAGAAAATAAGTACGAGTAAGAAACCGTACTGTGATTCATCGTATGGTGTCCGACAGATGCAGTAGAGCTCCTCTTTGCTTCCTCCTTCATGGCCCCGTTTACAATCATTACACACAAAGTCCTCTAGCTTCTTCGCTTCCTTCTCAGTGATGCCCACACATGCACCATGGAACCAATTGGAACACAGGTCACACCCTATGTAAAACCTGAGCACAAAGACAGATTATCTTAATGTCATTGGAATCTAATCAACATAAGCAGTTCTTCATTGTAGTGTGCTCTGCTGTACAACTTACTTGGACTCATCGTACGGCGTTTTACAGATACAGTACAATTTATTGTCCTTTTTGTGATCCCTTGAGGTAGAGGAAAGCTGCTTCTTCTTTTTCTTGTGTTTTAGTGAGAAGGGATCTCTGTCTTTGTCTCGTTCCCTTTCCCTGACCTTATCCCTGTCCTGAGGTCGAGTATGCTCTCGTTCTCTCATCCTCTCCTTCTCTCGATCGCGGTCTCTGTCTTTTTCTCTGTCTTTGTACCGATCCCGGTCTTTGTCTCGTTCGCGTTCCCGTTTCTTGTCATGATGCCGCTCCCTATCCCTGTTTCGGTCTTTGCCTCGCTCCTCTTCCCGTTTACGCTTATGCGATGAGGAAGATGGCCCTGCTGTGCGGTTGCTGTGTGAGGAATGTGTTGAGTGTGATGGGCGGGAAGAATGTGTGGAGTGGGAAGAGTGTGAAGAATGCGAGGAGTGGGAAGATGACTTGACAGTTGCTGCCGCGGCCTGGGCGATAGCGGCTCGAGCTTTCTCCTTTTCTTTCTGTAGTTTGGCAATGTCCCGCCTCAGCTCCTCCTGAGCGCAATGAGAAGACACATGTCTGACAAACAGATCTCAATATGTATGCTTTCCCCCAGTGCTTCATAAGCCTGGCAGGCTTTTATTATGCCAAACACAATATACAGCCTAATTATTGGTTTAACCACGAGGTTTAACTTGTTATTCACATAAAAGTTGAAAGCATGCTCACTTGCACTTGCAGCTGAAGGTCTTTATCCAGCAGAGCCCTCTTTTTTAGAATCTCAGCCTTCAGATGCTCTTTGTGCTTGTACAACAATGCAGTCAGCTTGGTTGCATTCTGCTTCGAGCGCTTCAGCTCAACAACTTCCTCCTTCTTTCTTTTCTTGGCTGCTTGCTTCTCATCCTTCTCAATCTTATCCAAAATGTATTTCATCACCTGGTTGCACACTATCATTCTGGAGAAAGGAGACAAGACATTACTGCAAGTGTTCATCGCAAACAATGTTTTAACATAAAATTTGATGAGGATAAAGTGCCAAACCTTTGGTTCTCCTCTCGCTCAGCAGCAGCTAGCGTTTTCCTCTGCTTCAGCTGTTCTGCAGTAACACTTTGCTTTGCTCCCACCTGAAAGTGACAATAGACATAATATCAGTGCAGAACTGTGTTGCAACCAGTGTTGTTAATCTTACTGAAAAAAAGTAATTAATTACAGTTACAAATTACTTCTCCCAAAAAGTAATTGCGTTAGTAACTCAATTACCTGAATGTAAGAATAATTAGTTACTTGGCAAAGTAATTGGTGATAATTACTTTTTTTTTTCCTCAAAAAAAAAAAAAACAAACATTGGCCATACTATGTTAAGTTTTTTTGTGAAGGTTTTTGGTACAATTGGCCTGAGCCCAATTCTTTACCCTAATTTACCCTTCACCCTGCATCAACCGGTAAAAGTTGTTAAAATTGCTCCCATTATTGCATGAGTTCCCTTCTCTCTACTTTCGACAAATGAAAGTTTTAAAACTATTTCATCATTTAAAGATAGATTCAAGTCAAGATTTTGCCGATTTAGAAGTATTTTAGATAAAAAGTTACTTAGGTTCGTTAGGAAGGTTTTCTACAACAGAGCCGTAATAAAAGGTCTACTGCAAAATGTCCCCCACGTCAATCTTAGACAGTTTAGCCTCCTGGACTATGCCACTTTAACAGAAATTGTGTCGAAATCAAAGCCCACAACATGCTGCCTTGACATCCTTCCTTCAAACCTTTTCAAAACTGTTTTTCATTGCATAGCCCCAGACATACTTCAGATTATAAATACTTCCCTCCAAACAGGAGAGTTTCCTCAGACTTTAAAAACTGCAGTAATAAAACCTCTCCTAAAAAAACCTAATCTGGATGCCTCAACCATTAGTAATTACAGGCCAATATCAAATCTGACATTCCTGGGGAAAATTTTCGAAAGGGTTGTGTTTGAACAGATCCAGACTTTTATGATGCAAAACAATCTTTTTAACTCATTTCAGTCTGGATTTCGGCCACAACACAGCACCGAGATCGTGCTTATCAAAGTCCTAAATGATATTCGTCGGAATACCGATGCAGGCAAATCATCTGTTCTGCTACTATTGGATCTCAGCGCCGCATTTGACACGGTTGATCACAACATACTACTCAGCAGATTGGAACAGTGGGTAGGGCTTACTGACACTATTCTTCAGTGGTTCACATTCTATTTACATGATAGAGATTTCTTTGTGTCAATTGGAAACTATCAGTCAGAACGAACCAAATTCACGTGTGGAGTCCCTCAAGGGTCAATTCTTGGACCACTCTTATTTAACATCTATATGCTTCCATTAGCTCAGATAATGGAACAGTATGACATCTCCTATCACGCCTATGCAGATGACACACAACTGTACATTTCTGTGTCCCCACATGATTATAGTCCCTTAGTCTCCCTGAGTAAATGCATTCGTCAATCAATGAATGGATGTGCCAGAATTTTCTCCAGTTAAATGTGGAGAAGACAGAGGTGATCATTTTTGGGCCAAAAAAGGAAAGGTCAAAGATAAGCAGCCAACTTAGCACAATGTCACTTACAGCTACAAATCAAGTCAGAAACCTTGGCGTAATTATTGACTCAGACCTAAAATTTGATAGCCATCTAAAGTCCGTCACTAAATCCGCTTATTACCACCTAAAAAATATAACCAGAATTAAGGGGCTTCTGACTCAACAAGACATGGAAAAATTTATGCATGCATTCATTTTCAGCAGATTGGACTACTGCAACGGTATATTTACAGGTCTTGATAAAAAATCAGTCAGGAAACTGCAGCTAGTACAGAATGCTGCAGCCAGAGTCCTCACAAATACAAGGAAGCTGGACCACATTACACCGGTTTTGAAATCGCTACACTGGCTTCCAGTGAGTCAAAGGATAGACTATAAAATACTACTGCTCGTCTACAAAACACTTAATGGCCTTGGACCAAAATACATGCTTGACTTGTTAGATTCCTATGAGACATCTAGACCCCTAAGGTCATCTGGAACGGGTCTTCTGCATGTTCCAAGAACAAGAACCAAGCAGGGTGAGGCAGCATTTAGTTATTATGCTCCTCACATCTGGAACAAGTTACCCGAACGTCTGAAGTATGCTCAAACTGTTAGCTCCTTTAAATCAGGGCTAAAAACGCTTTTGTTTGGCACTGCATATCCATAACTGTCTATATATTTCAACCTACCTGCCTTCTATTCCTCTTGTGCTTATCTCCATTGCTGATTTCAATGATTATTAGTAGTAGTAGTTTTTGCTTTATTTTTATTTTTGTTTTATTTTTATTTATTGATTTTTATTCTGTGATTAAATGCGATCATTTGTCTTGGTTTTTACGTTGTGTTGATGTAAATGTGATTTTTATGGTCTTCATGTGATGTAAAGCACTTTGAATTGCCTTGTGTTGAATTGTGCTATATAAATAAATTTGCCTTGCCTTGCCTTGCCTTTAAGATGGCGGCTGTTTACTAACGCATCTAGTGCCGTGTCTGTCATTTTGCATCTAGTTATATCTATATACAGTATATGCAGTGTTGTTAATTTTACTTTAAAATAGTAATTAATTACAGTTACAAATTACTTCTCCCAAAAAGTAATTGCGTTAGTAACTCAGTTACCTGAATGTAAGAGTAATTAGTTACTTGGCAAAGTAACTAGTGATAATTTTTTTTTTTCTAAAAAAAAACAAAAAACAAAACAAACAAACAAACAAAAAAAAACAGGTCACACAATGTGAAGTTTAAAGGATTTGGGGGACAATTGGCCCTAGCCCAAGTCTTTACCCTCCACTTAACTAGACACAAGGGTATTGCGATAACTAGCTAGTAACCTTTGCTATGTGTGGAAGTCATTTAAAGTTGTGAATCAACCGTTAAAGTTGTTAAAATTGCTCCCGTTATTGCATTAGTTCCCTTCTGTCTACTTTAAACATGTGTAAGTTTTAAAACTGTTTCATCATTTAAAGATAGATTTAAGTTAAGATTTTGCCGATTTAGAAGCATTTTAGATTTAAAAAAAAAAAAAAAAAAAAAAGTTACTTAGGTTCGCTAGGAAGGATCTCTACATCAGGGCCTTCCTGAGAGGTGTACTGCTTTAAGATGGCGGCTGTTTACTAACGCATGTAGTCCTTAAAATGTGTTGGCAATGCAGCTGTGTCAGTTTTTGCATCTAGTGCTATAATATGATATCTACCGTGTCATGTGGGCGTAGTTTGTCGGCTATGGCTACAATCAGGTATTATTGGAGCCACCTAGCATCGCGGTTGCAACGGCGTCTTCCCCACTGCTGCTCTGCTCTCGTCCCCGTGAGTCCGTTTCTCTCAGACTGTTTTTTATTCAACCAACTTAGTAACGCATAGTAACGCACGCCTTTCCTGCCTCAGTAACGGTAACGGCGTTGCCAAGATGAGAAAAGTAATTAATTAGATTACTCATTGCTGAAAAAAATAACGCCGTTAGTAACGCCGTTATATTGTAACGCCGTTATTAACAACACTGGTTGCAACAGACTGATCATTGTTTGATAGTCTCACCTGTTTATGAATACCATCTCCCGGGCTCACAGACAACTGATTTGGATCCTTTAGCTCCCTCTTTTCGTGGTATTTTTTCTTCTTAGGTGGTGTAGGTTGCTGTTGCAGTGGGTGGTGCTGCTGCTGCTGCTGAGAGTGTGGCTGCTGGTCTCTCTGTTGTTGCATCCTATGCAGTTGGTCCTGCAGGTTTGTGGGTGCCTGTATCGTCACCATGTTCTGGATTTGGTGTCCCTGAATTTGACCACCTGTCTGCTGGATCTGGATCGGCAGTTGTAGTTTGATCTGCTGCGTAACTGCGCTACCTTGCTGCTGTGCTTGAGCTTGGATCTGCGCTTGGATCTGGGCCGCAACATGAGGCGGAAGAGCTGACAAGAGTTGTACTGGTTGTTGCATCCCTGGAAGAGTAATGAGTTGATGCCTAATTGAGGGCTGGACCTGAAGCTGAGGCTGAGCATTAACGTGGGTTTGGTTTGGAGATTGGAATTGGACTTGAACCTGCCCTTGCACTTGGGGTACTGGGGGAGTCTGGACTTGAACCTGGGTTGGAGACTGTGCTTTGAAGTGAGTTTGGGTTTGAATTGGACTTTTAATCGGTGTGGGACTCTGAATTTGAGGTTGCTGAGAAGCTTGAGTTGGAGGGTGAATCTGATTTTGTTGCTGAAACTGGACCTGAACCTGGGTTTGGATTGGACACTGTTGTTGAGTTAGAGGTTGAGTTTGCAATTGTGTTTGAGGTGCACCTTGTCCCTGTGACTGGTACTGGGGTTGGATTCTTGGTGGTTGTTGAACTTGAATCTGAGGCAAGGCTGGCTTTGGAGACTGAAATTGGACCTGGGGTTGAATTTGAGGAACCTGTTGTACTTGGGTTTGGGATGGTTGCTGAGTTTGTGGCTGAAATTGAACTCTGATTTGGGGGTGGATTTGCGCTTGTGCCTGGAGATGAGGTGGAGACTGAATGTGTTGTATTTGTTGGGCTTGACCAGAAGGCTGGACCTGAATCTGTGCACAGATTTGGTTTTGAGGTCGGGGCTGCAGTTGATTGAATGCTTGGGGCTGTCTAACTGTAGTCACTACAGTGGAGACTGGTAACCCCTTCATTTGGAGCTGCACAGCGGAGAGAGGAATCTGAGACACCTGCTGTACAGAAACTGTTGCAGGGTGCTGTACTTGAGCATGCAGGGAAAGCGATGCTTGTGGTAATGGGGAAACAGGTGTGGAACCTGATGCCAGAGTACCGGTAGGAACTGGATTGAGGGCAGGTGGATTGGGAATGGTTGCCTGTTGAACGGAATGGACTGGAATGCGGGCTTCACATGTAGCTGGTTTCCAAACCTGGGGCTGAGTGTCCCTTTGCTCTATTAGCGCTAGGACAACAACAGGACAAAAGGGAAGAGAGATGCAATTGAATGCACAAAATATTCAGAAGTACATTAATTCAATCATAAAATGCTGATAGTTATGTGATAATGCAATTGGCTCATTACCTGGCACTGAAGGTGTTGTGCATGTAGCCGTAACTGGTGTGACGACAGCATTTGCTGCAGCTGAAGGAAGTGGAGGAGCAGCTACAGTGTGAATTTGGCTGAGTGCTTTTGCTGAGGATAGGACGCCAATTTGATTGGAAACCACAGCGATGACAGGACAAGAAGCAGGAGTGAGGGCCGATGTTGGGACTTGGACAGGTGAGGGGACAGCCGTTGAAATGCACTGCATTTGGGTGGACTTAGCAAATTGGATAGCAGTATTACCTGACAGAGGGACAAAAGTAGAGGCAAGGGCAGTAACATGCATCTGGACTGGAGCGGTTGTAGAGGCTGTCGAAGTGGGCAAAGTTTGCACCTGGACCTGGGATTGAGGTGAAACCTGTCCTGTAACAGCCACAGCCACTGCTGTTCCAGTCTTTTCTAATATTTGGGTCTGAATAACAGTTTGCCCTGCATTTTGTTGTGAAGCAGGCGCACACTTTGCAACTGCAGGTTGTCCTGGGGACGAGGCTGTTAAGGACGATGAAACTAGTGTTTGTGACATAGCCTGGGTAGCAACAGGAGATATTTGTGGTGAAGGTGCCAAAATGTTGGTTTGTACTGGTGCCTGTTGAGAAACGTGCACTGTTGTAGGAACAGAGGGTGACACTTGGGTAGGTATAGGGACAGAGGCTGGGGTGGTCCCCAAATTTTGACTCTTTTGCGGAGAAAGAGGTGGAATGGGTTGTGTTGGAGCTGGGATTGGGGCTGCCATTTGGGTCTGGGCAAAAGCTGAAGCAGTAGTCTGGACATTGGATCTCGATAGAGCAGGAGTTGATATTTGGGTTTGGGGACTTGGTAATGCAGCAGGTTTTGCAGGAACAGCTGCAACGGGGGCAGAACTTGAAACTGAGGGCGATGCTGGCATTGGCGTGAAGAGGAAGCGATGCACTTGACCATTAGGCATAGCTGCCTGCATAAGCTGCTGACCAGCGGCAGGGATGACTGTTACGCCCTGTGGGACAATTTGCAGCTGGCCCTCAGTCTGGCCATGACCTTGGATCACCACAGTCAGGCCTGGATTTCCTGCCTGGAGTGGTGAAGGGAAAAATCAAATAAAATGAAATAAATATAAATTCCCATGGCATGCTTACATTGTAAGATGTTTAAAATATATAAGGCAAATTAAAGTAGCTCCAAGTGGAACCTCAGTGCATTAATGTAATTATTTCCAAGGGACTGTTGTTAAAGTTATTCACAAACCAAAGCAAAAAACATTCCCCCTTAAAGTGAATGTAATTTTAATTTCTTCCTCAATTTTTCTAAATGGTGTCGCATGGGACATTTAACAATAGTACATAGTAGGGCTCGGTGATATGGCATAAAGATAGAGTTTCATCCCCCCCCTCCCGACCAAAAATTCTAGTTATGATTTTGTCCTACCCCCTCACCCCCTAGATTTTTAAGGCAAAAAAAAACAAAGGTTCCACGATAAAACTTTGGGGGTTTTAAATAAGCCCCTCACCTCAGCACTCTGTGTTAACTGCATTAGCTGCGCCATAGTGAGTTTGACTTGACCCTGCTGTGGTCTACTTGGCTGGGAGGGAGCTGCTGGTCGCTGTCCGGGCGTTGTGCTGGGAGCACAAGGTGATGATGGCACAGGACCTGTAACTCTCTGACTATCAGTTGTCGGCACAGGAGTCGAACCAGACACAGCTGCAGAACCAACTTGCCCTTGGCCCATTTGGGAATTGCCTAGTACCAAGGAAATAAAAAACAATTTCATCTATAGGGCATTAGCGCCATTAGATAAGCATATTTAAAAAATTGAAATAATTAATAGAAAGAATACTTTGTGAAGCCAACAGAGGACTTGCTCCAGGTTGTGTTTGGCTTTCTGCTTTCAGCTGGACCCAAAACAATAGTAACCGTTAGCCATGTTTAGTATGATCTCTTGCGTTAGGTAAGCTTGAACAAGGCTCAAGTTTGAAAGGCAAAATACCTTTTGTTGTGAAGATGACGAGTTAGTAGCTCTGAGGTTGATATTGCCAGTTGTAGGATGCAGTGTACTGTACGTCCTCAGGTTTGCAGGAGGCCCGGATGGGAATATGCTGGTGCATTTGTTCTCCTCTGTTGAAAGTAACAATGACATAAACGAAGGTGCAAAACAAAACGCTTGGGATGGGAGAGAAAGTGCACAAGTAATTTGATAAAGCGGTTTACGTTGTCTTTAAATACACAAGGAACTTTAAAATCGAATATATTGTTAGGCCTGTTGCAATAACAAATTTTAGATTATATTGTCTCAAAAGTTATTGCCGATATGCAATATCATTGTCAATTTAAAAAAAAAAAAATTCAACCACTAACGCAGTGACAATACATCCAAATAAATCACACATTCAAATGCAATAAATTGTTCTTAAATAAAACAACTAAATTAAATAATTAAAAAAAAAAAACACACACAAAGCAATGCAAAAATAGGTGAGAAACCAAACGCCATTTTTGTTCTCTGCCAGTTAGAGCCCATCAAAGGTGTATTTTTGATCCAAAATGACTGTCATCTTGTCCTGTAAAGTGCGCATGTTAGCAAATTTGAAGACAAATCATTCATTGCCAATCAGATATTTCATAATGGGTGTATTTTCCAGCTAATCTTTATGCACTACAGAAATCTTTATTTACATGTAGATAAATGCGCTATATAAGTACTGTCCATTTACTATTTACATGTTGAACATGACGTGCTTTTGTTTTGAAATGTACACGGAAGTACATTCGCTAAGCCGCTAACCGTAAGCTTTGCACTCAGCAAAAAAAGAAAGTGTACTTCTATTTTCGTCATGCATGTGGTGTCAGTAAAGATTTGTTCTTTTTTCCCATTGTTTGGAGATGCTGTAAACCAGCAAGTTTTCATGTGTGAAGTGTCACCTTTTAACCACAAGTTTGCATTTTGGAGAAGACTGCCAATGTTTTATAAAAGGCTAAAGTGGTTAGGAATACGATATCATCTTTTTTCCCCATCAGCCTCAATGTAGCAAAGCTAATGTTTTACAATGTTTAATATGGATGTGTTTCCGCAGTTTGTATATCTGAACTTTTATACTCTGGTGTGTTGATGATCAATAAACATCTGTAAAAGGAACTGCTGTTTCATACGCAATCAACAGGCACGTGTGCCACACGCAAACACATGCACGCACACGGCGATAAATCGTATCCGGTAAAATGACCGTCCTCAATTTTATTTACCATTTGATTGACTTGTTGCATATCGCGACAGGCTTATATAATGTATATATGCACACACATTCACATTAGATAGTATACTTGTATAAAAAGCATAACATATTATGTGAATTGATTGTATAGTGTCCTTTTGTGCTTTAAATCGTTGCCTTAACATAAGTGTTGTAACGAAAATATTTTGTCAATAATCAATATTTTCATTGTGTCACGATGGCGCGCTGACAACATGTCTTGGGAGACTAAAACGTAACGAGATGGATGCCAGTTGTCGTCTGACGACACGAGATTGAGATTAAAATTCGCCATAGTTTTCGTCATAAATTTACAATGTGTGATTTTTTAAAATTTTTATCGTATGTGTAGTTAGAACGCATTTAGCAGTGTTTGGTCGTGTCACTCATGTGACGTGCTGCGTCTCCGACCAGCACCCCCCACCCCGCCCCACACACACGCGTACTTACCAGCCAGTGAATAAGCCTGTGCCCATTCCAGGCGAATTTTGTGAAACATACTGTATGTGTCAGGTGCTGCTTAGTATGTTTTGCTTTCTTATCTTGGCTAGAGGCCTGTGGTCTGTGCTGAGTGATCATCACACACTAAACTAACTTGTAGTGTTGGCATAGCATTCATGTTAGCTTTTAGCACGGTGACTGTCTTCTTAAACTCTAGGAAAAGAATTTACATACACTTCGTGGAGTCCAGGTGAATTTAATTAAGTGCAAATAATGTTCTGTTTTGCTGATGGGTGTGTATTATCATTATGAAAATGGTGATGTCCTTGTAGACTCTACAGTTATGTGTTCGTCTAACATGTTTATTCAAAATTGTAGGAAAGCTTTTATTTATTTATTATATTATTGGACTAAAACTTTTGAAGTTTATAGACCAAAACATTTTGAGAATTGTTGACTAAAACTAGACGAAATTTGAGTTTTCATTGACTAAAACTAGACGACCACATTTTGAAGTGACTAAAATATGACTAAGATTAATAAGTATTTTCATCCAAATAAGACTAAGACAAAAATTAAAATGGCTGCCAAAAACAACACTGCTTAACATAAAATGCATTATAGTACAGTATTATACAGTGCTATATATCTTTCTTGTATGTATGGTTTTTTCATGTACTAGTATGTAGTAAAATGTAACAAAAAAACTTATAGTTGCACGAAATGCTTGATAGACCACACAGAGTAGCCAAATGAGCAGGGCCAAACGTGGGTAGAAGTTGAAGTAAATATTCCATTACTAAAAAAGTCGAGCTTTTACATTTTAATCAAGAAATAATAAGGTTATGCTAATTTTTAGATGGATCAATTGCTTATATGCACAATTTTACCTGTATTATTACTGGGCTGACCCTGTTTGACCCACGTGGCAAAAGACTGGTGGAAGTTCTTGTCTTGATGCAGGGAGAGTGGAGAACCCAATTTTGAGGCCAAGACCATCTTGGTCCCCGATGTGGCAGGAACTGTTCTCTGTCCGGTAGACATAGGCGTACTAACAGAAGTTGAAGGGCTGGATGAAGTGGTGGTAGTGGAAGTGGTGGTGGTTGTTGTTGTTGCAGCTGTGGATGCGGCTTGTTGTTCAAAACGTTTCTAAAACAGCACATTAAATGAACATTTACCTTTGGCTACTACTAGGTTCACTACCAATCAGATCAATGTCCTCTAAAACCATTTATAAGATTGTGACGACGGTGTTGTGCAGTCTTTTCACCTGCTGGGCAGCCAGTCTGGTCTGTTTAAGCTGATTCTCCAAATGCGCCTTGACATCTTCCGCACTCTTAAAGCTACTGACAGTCTTTGAGGAATCTGGTCCTTGTGATTTCTCTTTCTCCATTCTGTAAAAGCAAAGAAAAAGGGGTAATTGAACTACATTCATAAAATTGTGTTCCATTGAAGTACTTAATGCACTTTTACTGTGCTGCTTCATTCATACAGTAACATTAGTTGAAATACGGTATCTGGAAAAGGGACATCTCACAAAAAAATAAAATACTGAAATTTTAAGTTGCAGTCTGACACTCACTTTTCTGCAAAGGCTCTGATCTCCCACAGCTCAAGGTCCTCTTCAGGAATCCAAGTCTCCACAGCAATAGGTCCAGTTGGCTTTGTTGGCTCCTGTTTTTTGGGCCTCAAAGCACTTGATCGCAGACCTTTCCTTTGTGGAGTCGGAGTTTCTGTTCATAGCAAAAAGAAGTCAAGCATTAATAAATAAATTTAAATTATGCGCTGAAGGTTTCAGAATTCCATGCACTGCGCCACAATTGAGTCACGATCGGTGAAATTGTTTAGTTTGTTGTGGGCCTGCCACTTTCCAAATTACTACTCCATATACATTCTACCTTTAGGAGAGTCCTTGTTTCCAAGAGGACAGATAATTTTCCTGATACAATATTCTGAGTAGATGCCGTAAGGCCCGACATCTCTTCGTTTGATGATCTCTGTTGTGGTGATATCCGTGTCTGTAGTTTCTGGAAAAGGGCAGGAAGATGAAAGATGTTAACATTATATTAACTTTTCTGTATTCTATTCACTTGTCCATGTGAGGGTTGGATATTAGCGGGAGACACCACGGACTTGTCGCTAGTCAATCACAGCACACATGTAGACAAACAACCCAATTCTGGGGGAATTCAAAGCCTAAGAATTATGTTTTGGTGATGTGAGAGGAACGACAAATACCTGAGAAAAAAAATACTTGTGCAGTGACAACATGCAAATGCTACAAAAAATGTGAGGCTATACATGGAAAAAAAAAACAAGCCATTCTCGAAAGCAAATAAATGACATTGAAAAATATTTCTGTAAATTGTAGAATTCCTACCTTTCCTTGTAAGTCCTACACCAACGGAGGGCTTCACAGCCATGTCATCCCACCTTAGACAGGCCCAGAGTAACCTAAGCATTAGGCTAACTCCTGCCAGTGATCTCACTGTCTGAAGACGGTACCTAACCAGGGTAAAAAAAAAAAAAAAAAAAGAGTAAAGCGATAACAAAATATGTTTCTAGCCTTAGAGAATAAACATAGTAATACAAACAGCATCTGCAGTGTCATTAAAAAAAGGAATAAAAATATGCAGCTGTAATGCTAACCTCCATGTGATTCCAAATGTAGGCCGAGGCGAGGGGTAGGGCCAAATATCCAGGGCTGGTTTGGCATTGTAGTTAAAGATGGGAACCTCTCTGAAACCTCCTCTCCTCGCCAGCCTTTTCAGGTCATCATTGGGCAGGACGAAGATGCTCTTTTTGCTACTTTTGGTGACAAATTTGCGATAGGATGGTAGTGCCGTGCCCGATCGCGCCTTCTTACATTTGCCAAACTTGAGAAGACTGACTCTGTCACTGGTGGAATACTCATTGCTTATTGTCATGGAACCGTTTGCAGTTGAGGTGGCGATGCCCAGCTTTGAATTAGTGACACCTGCACTGGCAGGCTTCTGAGAAATGCCTGTCTTAATAGTAGAGTTTGATGTGGAAGAGTCTGTGCAATTTGCTGCAGATATTGGGGCATTTTGAGACTGTAATACATTTTGTGTTGATGCCTTTGCATCATTTGTAATCGTGCAATTGTCAAAACTATTAAGGGAAGACAGAGTTGAACTTTGAGAAGTATCAGGCACTGTTTCTTCTGATTTTACAAGAGGATCCTTATAATTTCTTGCAATATTTTGAGAATCTCGCGTATTAGCCACATGATTCTCTAATTTAGGAATCTTTGGGGGAGGTGGATGACTGCTGAATAGAGAATCATCTTGGGAGAGATTTCCATTCATTAGAGGTTTGACAAGCTCTTTGTTTTCACTTTGGGCTGGATTTGAACCAGCAATGATCCCAGTTTCTCCATTAACCTGCCCGGCATCGGTCTTGCTTTGGTCGGCATCCGTGATCTCCTTATTAGCCTGCCGACTGCCTTGCTCCATTTCCTCAAAGCTACGTTTCTTCACGTTCTCACCCGTTGGCACCACCTCTTGTTTCTGAGTTTTCTCCTGACTTTCAGTTGCTTCGGATTTATAATTGGTTTTACCGTTGATCTCTGTGCTTCCAGTCATTTCTCCATTCACGTCTTTGTGTGGTGTAGCAGCTCCGCTATTGCCATGCACATGATCGAATTCCATCTTTATGCTTTGGTTGATTGCCTTGGAGTTTGATTCAACATCCGTATTTATTTTGCGCTCATTATGTTTCTCTTCAAAGTCAAGCTTTTTAACAACAGGATTTTTCACTTGCTTTTCTTCGGTTTTAATTGAACTCATGACAGGCAGCTGTTTAGCTGATGGAGTTCCTTCAGTCTTGACTAAAGAAGACCTTGCAGAAGCCATTTTTGACAGGAAAGTCGACTGTCTGAACCGCTCCAGTCTCTCCTTCTCTTCCAAGGTGAATTGTCTAACACGCCGCTCCAAGAGCCCATCCAATTTAGAAGGCTTTACCTTCTGCTTATAAATTGTCCGCAAATGGAATCCTTCACTCACATTGACAACGTCATATAAAGGCTTCAGTGCAGCGGTCTCCTCTTTGGGCTGGTCAAATTTCTGGATTGGCTCTTCTTTTACAGGCTGCACAGCTGGCATGGAAGGGCCTTTGTTTTCAACGTTTTCTAGAATAAATAGTAAGATTATGAAACACCTCAAGACGCTAATATTCACAAATTTTAAAATTGTAAATCCTATTCTCTATAGTCAAACAAGTTGTTCTACAGTATACTGTGATAATAGTCATACTTGGACCATTTTCCCACAAGTAATAAAACTAAATATCTGTAGAAGCAACACAATTATTAAATTGTCTGTTCAAGGACTAAAGATTACAAATACCACTGTCACCAAACATGAGGAAAAAAAAAACATTAATTTCGAAGACAGTGTGCGGCGTAGTCGGAGGCTTTACACAGGGTCTCTGCAGGTTTCAAGAGGCCAAATTTAAGAGTTGAGATTTTTTAAAGACCATATTGAATACAGTTTAAGACATACTGTATTTCACATCAATACCAGCAAAATACATTAAACAAAGGACAAAGGAAAATGAGCAGGCAGCACAGGTAATTCTGCTTTGTAGTTAGGGTTTCGACGTCCTCAAAAATCGAAACATTCAAAAGCGAAAATGAAGTTTATGCATCTAAATAAAACATCAATAGATTTTTAAGACCTTTCAAAATCGTATTTAAGACCTTTTGTGAGATACAGGAAAATAGACATTTTGTGGCCTTAAATCCAAATTATTGAAATTAAGACATTTTAAAACTTTAAGACCCTGCGGAAACCCTGTTAGAGGAAAGTTACATAAATGTTAATAGTTTTCCGATGTAGAGTTTATCAAGGAATGTATAGTGGGCACTGCTGCCCTGATAAGCCTGGGGGGGAAAGGAGCATTGGAGGACATTGGACGTAATCACTGCAATAACCATACATTTAAAATGAAATATAATTGAATTGTGTGTCTTGTTGTCAAACTTAACAGAATACAACCTTTGAGCTGCTCTAATTTTGAGGTACCACTGTATTTAAAAACAAAACCAATTACCCTTTTCCTCATTTGAAGGTGCCGTATTCAGGCTGTGTTCAATCTCCATTTTGTTATTTTCACCCTTTTCTTGCTCCTCTTCTGTGCACTTCACTTCCTCTTTTGATGCTTTTTGTTCTGATGAAGAGGTTTGAGCTGGCTCAGTTATGGAAACCTGCTGCTTGTTTTCTGCCGTATTTTGAGTGGGCTTCATTTCATCCTGTGCCTTTTTCTTTTTATTTGTGCAAGCAGAATTTTCCTTGCTTACTTTGGCTGTTATGAAGACAGAATTAGGTTTACAGATTTAAGCATTGGCAATTTGAGGACAATAAAGAATTTAAGCTAAAAAAAACAAAACAAACAAAAACACTTGTCTTTGTTCCTTACCTTCAAGTTCTTTACGATAGTTCGTGTTGGTGTTTCCTGGTAACTTGGGAACAAAACGTAATACACGAGTCTTACTGACCCAGCTCCAGCCACCATACCCCGTCACTCTGTACTCCTCACCCTTTTGCTTCCACACCTTGTCAGAACAACAAAATAAATTATGGGGAACTATGCATTTAATAGTATGCAAATGTAATGTTAAAATGTAAAGATGTACATGAGAAGGACGGTTCCTATATTACTAACAGGGCTCCAGACTAAGTTTTTTTACATGGACTAAACCCTAACCCCAAATTCAAAATTTTAGGAGTGCAAGCAGAAGATTCAGGGGCGCACACTGTAAATCGACCTGCTAAGTTTTCCTCTAATTTTCCATGTTTAACCGATACTTTCATAATAAATGCATAAAACTACAAACTTATGAATCTACATTTTATTCTCTATAGTTTTGACATCAACCAGTATACTGCTTACAAATTAGGTTAACACGGGAATTTTTTTTCAGGGAGACCCAGGCCATGTCTATATGTACCAGGGTATTTGGCAAAAAGAAGAACTTTTTCAACGGTTTGGCCTATCATCCAAACACACATTTAAACAAGGGTTCTTGAAAACTGCGGCCAGAGTGAAGATGTGCGAATTCTGTGTTTGTGCCGCCATCATGTGGACACTGATAATCGAAGATTTAACCGTGGAAACGTCGCTGACTGTGACAAACTTTGTCCCCAAGTCACACATGAGGTAAAGGTTTACATTTGGATTAAACTAGACAGGTGCTTTTTTGCTTCCATTTATTTACAAATTCTTGCAGTGCTTCATATTGAAGAACAGTTGCGAAGGATGGGGGTATTATGGAAAATTATTTTTCGCTCATTGTTATAAATGTAGTTATAAATGAAAACACGGTTGCCTGTGGAAGATTTTTTTTCTACAAACGTGCTGGTGTGGACGTAATTTAAAATTTTCTTGATGTATTACAGCAGGATGGTTAGTTTAAAAAAAAAAAAAACTGCTAGGTGTAGATATGGCCCCAGCTGTAACAGGGATGCGGAGTGTCCCATTCATGACAAAAAATGTATATATATATATATATATATATATATGAAAAATAAGTTTCTAGAAGTTTCAGAATCTAAAGATAGTCATGGGTTTTAGTCAAGGGTCGTGAACCTTTTTGACCGAGAGAGGCAGAACACCCAATAGATATGTTTTAAGGTAGAGCATGGTCACGCTCTGCTTTTACAAGGAGTCAGAGTTGTGATTGAAATAAATCTGGACAAAACGACAAAGTCTAACATTGTTACTTATGCAGTTGCGCACTCAACACTTGGAAACTATCAAATAGAAACAAGATGTGGCGCCGCATACGTTTCCTGAAAGCACAAACCAAAACCGGAGACGACCAGGGGGACGTGTGCGTAAATGTGTTCGAGGTAGACGTCCGAGGCAGACGGAGCCTCTTGGGATGGCCGTGTCGTGAGTCTTGCTGTCCTGGAAGTGGCTCCGAAGTCCTTTTCTTCTGTTGTACTTTTCCTTGGGAAACCAGCTCGTTACATTACAGCGACCTAGTCGATTTAACCGGTAAGAAGTTTGTCAGCATGTGGGAGTAGATAAAAAAAATACTCGCACTGGCTCTAATTTCAAAAAGCCCCCATTAAGAGACAGTCTGGAGCCCTGACTAATGATGAATATATAAAGAGGCATTTTTTCTTCCACTTTCTTCTCACCTGGTGTTTGATGTTAACACTATATTTCACCCATGTGGCCTGCTGGAGAGACTCCTCATCTTCCAGTTTTTTCTCCCGTTTTTTCACTTTCTCTTTCTCTTCACGCTCCATGGCGGTCATGCGATGTAGCCTGTAAGAGGAAAACTTATTTATAAAATCTCATCAAGTCCTAATCACAGATCATGTTGTACTATTTGACTGCTGTAGAGTTGCTGTAGTGACACACACGTGACCTTGTGTGTCCGAGAGACTCTTTCCACACAGGTAGCATGACAACTGGTTTAATGGCACACTCCAGTATGGCCAATGCCAGAGCAAATTCTCTCGCTTTGCTGCACATTTGTACTGCTTTGTTCCAGTTGGTTCTAGAAATAGATTAAAAACATGTTGTTTTCATTATTATTAACCATTTTCAAAAAGAATTAAACACGGAGTAGTCTAATTTGTGTTTGTGTTCAAGTAACGGATGTTTGATGGTTTAAAATTACTTCCCAAAAAAATTCATATAGCTCGATCTTGATTCTTTGCTTAATTTTTTAAAATACATTTTAACCTTGGCTTATATGTTGTTGTTTGTTTAACTGAGTTTTTATACAATGTCATCTACCATTCCAAGTTAGCATCAAGCTAGCTGGCGTTGGGGAAATAAAAATATTTTGTGTTTTAGTGCACATTATGTGCAATTTTCTTTGTTATACGTTTAGCTTTACAGTTTACCTCCCCAGACTTGTAACAAACAGTCTAAAAACCATCAACATTGGACACTTCATGAGGGACTTAAAAATCGGCCAAACTAAGTCAGTTTCCACCTGCACACACTCGATTAAATATGAGACAGTTGATCACCGAGATCATCAAAGAATTCCGATCTTCGAACTTAAAATCGCCCAGCCCTAGCTCACTAACACTGTTGAGAATACTTTGAACAAACATTGATGGTGACAATTATAGATCTTGAATCCAGAACATGTTGCTTCTCTTTTGGATAATTATTAATTGAACTAAAAACTGTTCATTCAGTGGGTGCAGAATACAAACAAATAGTAGAGAAAAAACAGCCAACCGTTAAGAAAAACTGCAAGTGGAAACAAAGGAAAAAGGTAAAAATGCTGAGTGGCGCTACAAATAATACACAAGAAAAATAAAGTGTAAACTTTAAAATCTTGTAATCCAATGACTAAGTGGCAATTTCTAAAGCCGATTATTGCAGCATAAGCAACATATTGCATTTTGAGGGTGAGCGTGTGAACAGAATGATAATATCAACTGAATTATTTCAATACAGTGCTGGCCAAAAGTATTGGAACCCCTGCAATTCTGTCAGATAATGCTCAATTTCTCCCATTAAATGATTGCAATCAAAATGCTTTTGTAGTAATATATTCATTCATTTTGCTTGCAATGAAAAAACACAAAGGTGAATGACATTTTTTTTTAAATCATTATCATTTTACACAAAACTCCAAAAATGGGCCGCACAAAAGTATTGGCACCCTCAGGCTAATACTTGGTAGCACAAGCTTTAGACAAAATAACTGCAAACAACTGCTTCCGGCATCCATCAATGAGTTTCTTACAATGCTCTGTTGGAATTTTAGACTGCTATAGATTTGAAGGGTGCCTTCTCCAAACTGTCATTTTCAGATCTCTCCACATGTGTTCTATGGGATTCAGGTCTGGACTCATTGCTGGCCACTTGAGAAGTCTCCAGTGCTTTCTCTCAAACCATTTTCTAGTGCTTTTTGAAGTGTGTTTTGGGTCATTGTTCTGCTGGAAGACCCATGACCTGGGCGACCCAGCTTTCACACACCGGGCCCTACATTATGCTGCAAAATTTGTTGGTCTTCAGACTTCATCATGCCATGCACACGGTCAAGCAGTCCAGTGCCAGAGGCAGCAAAGCAACCCCAAAACATCAGGGAACCTCCACCATGTTTGACTGCGGGGACGGTCTTCTTTCCTTCCTTGTTTTTTCCCCTGTAAACTCTATGTTGACGCCTTTTCAATCAATCAATCAATCAACTTTATTTGTATAGCACATTTAAAAATCCGCCAAGGAGACCAAAGTGCTTTACATAGCAAAACACAGCAAAATAAGTCAACTTTGAAAGATAAAACAAACACATAAAATAAAATAAATAAAAGACGAGGTCATAAACTGTCATTGCACATTAAAAGCTGACGAAAAATAAAATGTTTTAAGACGTGATTTAAAATCCGTAAGTGAGGGGGCCTGTCTAATAGTAAGTGGTAATTGGTTCCACAGCCTGGGCGCCATCACCGCAAATGCACGGTCACCCCTAAGCTTCAGCCTTGATCTTGGGACTACTAGAAGCAGGTGGTCAGCTGATCTGAGGGTTCTGGTTGGACTGTAAGGCTGAAGCAGTTCTGACAGATATGGCGGCGCAAGATTACTCAAACATTATCATACAACATATAAGCCAAGGTAAAAGTAGAGCTTTTCCCTAAAAGCTCTACTTTTTTCTAATCTGACCAGAGAACATTCTTCCAAAACATTTTTGGCTTTCTCAGTTAAGTTTTGGCAAACTCCAGCCTGGCTTTTTTATGTCTATTTATGCGTCAGAAGTGGGGTCTCCCTGGGTATCCTAACATAGAGTCCGTTTTCATTCAGACACCGACGGATAGTACGGATTGACACTGTTGTACCCTCGGACTGCGGGACAGCTTGAACTTGTTTAGATGTTAGTCAAGGTTCTTTACCCACCATCTGCACGAGCTTTCGTTGAAATGTCTCGTCAATTTTTTTCTTTACACTTATTGATGATACTGCGCATGGTAGACACAGGAACATTCAGGTCTTTAGATATGGACTTGTAGCGTTGAGATTGCCCATGCTACCTCACAATTTTGCTTCTCAAGTCCTCAGACAGTTCTTTGGTCTTCTTTCTTTTCTCCATGCTCAATGTGGTACATACATAGGACAGTGGTTGAGTCAACTTTAATCCATTTTAACTGGCTGCAACTGATTTAGTTATTGCCACCACCTGTTATGTGCCACAGGTAATTAACAGGTGCTGTTAATTACACAAATTACAGAAGCATCACATGATTTTTCAAAGGGTGCCAATAATTTTGTCCGGCCCATTTTTGAAATTTTGTGTAAAATGATAATAATCCCCCCCCCCCCATTCTATTTTGTGTTTTTTCATTGCAAGCAAAATTAATGAATATATTACTACCAAAGCATTTGTAATTGCAATCATTTTCTGGGAGAAATTGAGCATTATCTGACAGAATTGCAGGGGTGCCAATACTTTTGGCCAGCACTGTATGTGTGAATTTTAAATGTCATCAGGAAAAAAATCTAACTAAAGTACATTACTGTTTTGATGTCAAACACAAACATCAAATGATGAAATGAACAATGGATAAAAATTCTAACCTGTGCGATGCCCAGTTAAGGTGCATAAAAGGTGTCGGGACATTGCTCTCCAGCTGGATGATATTGAAACGCAGGGTGGTTATTGTCAGGCTCCGGGATCCGTAGATGGAGCCATTCCACTTAAACTCAGATGCAGTTGTCAAGCTGAACTTGTGGGAGAGGTGGCGCCTTTTGTCGTGGTCTTCCCGGTGCTGATGCTTGTTGAGCGCCAGGGTATTGGTGCTGTATTGGTTGTGGTATACCCTATATTTACCTTCCTGACCCAGTTTGAACAGGTTGTTCAAGTTGAACGCATAGTCACTTTTCAAAGAGCTGGAATGGGATGTTTCTTCATCAGGGGGAGCAGGAGATGACTAAATCACAGAAAGGGAAACTTTTGTTGGCTAAAGATGGCGCTGTAGTGTAAAGCGCTTTGAGCGCCTTGAAAGGTGGAAAAGCGCTATATAAGTATAACACCATAACACCATAAATAAAAATAATTAAAATATTTTAGTCTATTTGTTTACTCATATACAGGCATATCTTTAGTGTCTATCTAAAACATTAAGCTACGGACATAACAAAGATGTAAACCTCTTTGCTTTTTCTGGGCTTCATAGTTTCGGGCACTGATCCACTTGCTCTACTGCTCCTCAGGTTTTCCTTACAGTCCTCTGTCAATCAGAAAACAGAATATTGGTAGAACAACAAATGACAAACCACACTTGAACTAAAATATGAAACGGAATTCCACCATATGATGCACCTGAGCCATTTTGGCTGGTAAAAGAAGAGCGAGAGGACCTCTCACACAGGTCAGGCTGCTCTGGTTTCCTGGGAGTCCCACTGTTAGAGACCTGACAACCTCCTTCTGGTTGCTTGTCCTGTGTTTGTGCTAGCGTGGATTCAGTGCTCGATGTGACTTTAGTATTTTCATCTTTAAAAAAATTGAGTGAAACAGAACAAAAAGTGAAAAAACAATAAGCATGTACAGTGTGTTACTACAAAGGTATGATCGTAATGGTGCTTTGCCAAACACTTATTACAAGGCCAAATTTAACAAGTTGAAAGAAGGAAGGACATGAAAACATACAACACTTTTGTGTAACCAAAATTATTCAGCCATAATCTGTGTGCTCACTAGTGCCACAAACACTAGGGATGTCCCGATCCGATCACGTGATCGGAAATCGGGCCGATGACGTCATTATTCAGAAAATCGGAATCGGATGAAAAGGATCGGGTTTTTAATTTAAAAGATATATTTATGTTTTCGTGCTTCATGCTCATACAGTCTCTCACTCTCCCTCCTGCTGCTTTTCTTTGTCACCAGTGCAGCTGGGGTTTGCTACTGAAAGTTAACAATGATTGACAGGTTTGTAACTTTGATCTGGCAAGTGAAGCCTCGGTTGCTCTACGATCAAAGGCACAAAAGTGGTGTTGTAATGGTTTATTTTGAAAGTGTTTGCATTTATTCTGATTGGTTTCTGATTGGTTTGGGTGGATACACTGCCCTCTAGTCTGCTTCATTTCCACGTGTTCCATGCTAAGACCAACATAAGACAAGTTTTTGTATGAGCTTATGTTTTTTTTTTAATGCATTCGTAATTTAGTTTTATAGGTATATTTAGCAGTTTTTTTTGTAGGAATATGTGTCTGAACCATTTGTTAAGAACATTGTAAAAAAATAAATAAAGTTAGCGTTTTATATCATTTAAGCTAGCGGACTTTTGCTATATAAGTTAGCCATTGTTCTTCTGTTGTACATAGATGCTTTTTTATTTATTTTTTATGCCGTCTGAGGTACAGCTTAAGTATTTTAATTTTTTATGTTCCTTATCCGATTACTCCATTATTCAAACTAACTAGCTCATCGAATAATCGACTGCTAAAATAATCGATAGCTGCAGCCCTAAATCATTTAGTCAATCTTACCGTAATTTCCTGAATATAAGGCGCACCCGTGTATAATGCGCACCCCAAATTTACTTGTAAAATCTAGGAAAAATTATTGTAGCAGTTTATAACGCGCACCCCAATTTTAGCACCAATAAATAGAAGAATACAAGAAAACAGAGCTCGTGTACAGATACAGAAATGTCGTTTTACTGACTGGTGAAACACAGCACAAGCATAGCACATTGGTAGTTCAAAACATTACCATAAACTGACAATATTTACGGTAATAATATGATTTGACAACTTCTGCAACTTACCAGAATCTAGGAGAAAACAAAACAGATGTGACTTTTCTTTTAAAGGCTGCTGTATCACTTGATCGTTTCATCATGATGAATAAATGTTTCTTCCATGGATTGATACGGTAAAATGAAAGTGAGAACGTAAGTCGGAAATCCGTGAGAGCTCATCGCTGTCAACACGACAGTAACAATAGGAACTATTGTTATTTGGGTTTGAGTTTCCCGAGGGACAGAGATAGTTGACGGACACAGGAAGTCTGAGTGCTTACGTTTGTTATGGTCCGAGTTGCGGAGCTGCAATAAACGTTGACTCAAATGAGTTCAAGAAACGAAATTCTGTGCTTTATGAAGAGTGAAAAAAGCAGAATTTAACACAGACGAAATCATTCGGCCGATTAGAGTGAAGTATTACCGAAACAAAATGGTGACGTCACGTACCGTAATGGTCGGCAACGGGTCGTTGCATACGTTTCTTCAACACAACGTGACCGTGTCAATTAAAAAAAAAAAAAAAATCGGTACATATATATATATATATATATATATATATATATATATATATATATATATACATATATATTTCTGTCTCCATCCATGTACCCGTTTACAATGCGCACCATGATTTTACAAGTTGATTTTGGGGATAAAAAGCGTGCGTTATATTCGGGAAATTACGGTAGTTGTCGAGAGGCTGTTCTCGTCAGCGTGACAGTCAAAGCGTGAGTGAATCTGAGTGTACTGTCATATAAATTACACGAATGTTATGGAGAGTGATTAAAGTATGGCGTTAAAGGTGATACTATGAAAAATGTGGGTTCGCCTACATTTTTTGCTGGTACACCTTAAGAAAATAGTTAGGTGCACCAGTGCAACCAATGCAAAAAGGAATTGTGGAGCCTTGGCAATATATACAGTATATCGCAATGTTAATTTTTTTCAAATTTTTTTTCAATATCGTTCAGGTCTAATTTATACTGAATAGACTGTATATATTTTTAGTTTTTAAGGGCTTAAAGTAACAAAACAATCCAGATATACAATGGCATTGCTAAATGCAATATACATTTTATCATTTTATACTCTACAACACTCCCGGAAAAAGCGGGAGAGGAAACTATTTTTTAAAAAATCAGGTGGCTTGGACTCGGGTGCAAAAAATATGCGATCAGGACATCCCTACTGTAAACATCTTACTAGATTATTACTGTGGAGGTGTAATATTTTTCACACAATGGGTGCAAACGAGAAATCAGGACCTAACTTCATCCTAAAACAGTCCAATCCGCCAATTAATAAAGTGATGAGCAGGTAAGAATATGGTTAAATGGGCTGACAGGTCAATAAAAGGAGTTAGATATTGATAGTATATCAATTTGCAGGAACTCATAACTGTGAAATAAGCAAAGTAGGTTTCTAAAATGATCAAATGGTGCTTATAGTTGACGGGTAATTCACTACATAAGGAATATAAACTGAGATGTTGGGTTGCAAATTGCAATGGAAAGACAGCAGCAATTGCACACAAGGACTATCATCAATGGGTAAACATAGCAGCGGATAGCAATGACAGACAGGAGTCAATACTTGACTCAAGAGTACCTGTCCTTTCCAGCTTTACCACTGGAGGAGATTCCCCACTCTGGGCAGCTATTTTTGAATCTGGAAATTCAGTTGACTCCTGTGGGGCTGTGCTGGAATCAGACATGATGCTCTCCTGGGCAACAGTTGGCATGGTGGCTGCTGCTGCATGTGAGAATACTTTAAATTAGCATTTGTATTGAAAAATGAGTTCATTCCTTGAACATCATAGCACATGAGGGCTGCAGAGGTGGGTAGAGTAGCCAAAAATTTTACTCAAATAAGAGTAGCGATACTTCAAAATAATATTACTCAAGTAAAAGTAGTCATCCAAAAAATGTACTCAAGCACAAGTAAAAAAAGTATTTGGTGAAAAAGATACTCAAGTAATGAAGAACATGTTAAGTAACCGCTTAAGATGCTTGATTTTTTTTTTTTTAACTAAAGTATTTTTTTATCAGCACAAAGTTATGTAAAATATGAACTGTTATTATTATAATGTACTAAAACATATTAAATAACCATATTAAGCCACAGAAATACAACAACAAAAACATTTGAATTCCGGCGAGAGAAAAACATGTACAGAAATCAAGCATTAGTTGTCCAAAGAGCATGAGTGCCCTCTAGTGGAGAAAAACATTTCTTATTTTGAATCTAAATGGATCTTATCGCCGGTTTTCCGTGGTAAATTGGTGCTAATAAAAACAGAGATTAAAATCCGTGCTTTCGAGTCACGCTGATGGCGGCGCTCTATGTCAAATACTTCATTTACGGCGCTTTAAGGAAGCCAAGTGATTGAACAGGCCGGCGTGATGATAGAACAGCAAGCTTGAGTCTGGCATAGTGGAGTCCTGTGATTATTATTGCGACGTCTCATATGGTGAAACTGGTTGAGCCACTGTTGGCGTTTTCTGGCAAAAAAATAAGTAAAATCTAATACAGTGGGGAGAACAAGTATTTGATACACAGTCAATGGGAAAACCCATTGGCAGTGTATCAAATATCTGTTCTCCCCAATGTATGTACAATAAAGAGGAAAAATGTAACGACTAGTGTAGCCCAAAGTAGCGGAGTAATAGTAGCGGTTCTTCACAAATCTACTCAAGTTAAAAGTAAGTCTTTGTAAAATTACAAAAAAATATTTTTCGCAAAAAGTTACTCGAGTAAATGTAACGGAGTACATGTAATGCCTCTGGTGGGCTACTGCATTTTATAGTTTTAGTTAACTAGTTATTCGGTTCTCATTTACCTGGTGAAGTAGTTGAGTCCTCGTGTTTGACATCTTTTGGCTCTCTATCTCCAAGCTGTGATGTGACATTGGCAGTATCACTCACTGTCTTTCCAGAACTTGTTCCTGCTGGTGGCTTCACTTCCTCTTCTTGCCTATTTGCCTCCTGTGCTTTCCGTCTGATCTTTAAACGTTCCTTGACTATCTCTATCATAAAATAGACACAGACAAATCAGCATTAGATTGTAATTTTTGCAGTAATACCGAATTCAAATCCCTACCATTGACAGCAGTGAGGTAGGCTTTATTGTTTCCACGAGCTGTATTAGTAAGTTCTTCTGTGATGTCCATATGAGTTTGAATTTCCTCCTTCATCTCCTCCAGAGTGGCACAAAGGTCCATTTCCCAGTACTCCTTATCCAGGCACTCTAGGAGCTCCTCGAGCTGGGCTCTGCTGCTATAGTACCAGATTTTTTTCTTCTCGTGCTCTCCATCTTCTTCACTAACAAATAACAGCAAGACAGAACATTAGAAAAGGTTGGAAAAAATGAAGTATCTACCACGTAAATAAATCCTTATCATTTGATATTTGTCATTTGTCATCTACAATTTGGATTTATTCGGCGTACAATTTTGGATCCGTACGTTTAGCTCAATTGCAAGCTCACCAAGACCAATTATATAAGTAACTACCGTGGCACCTCTATTCAAGTACGTCCCTACCAGGGGTCGCGTTAACCGAATATTTTCCGTCGTTGACCGGTTTTTTAAAACGGTGACGGAAAAAACTGAAGTCCGTCCGTCATTTTGACAGGTTGCAATTCACACCCCAGGCCACAGGGTGGCGAGTGAGCATATTAATTAGCTATTGTCTCTCTTAATGCATGACGTCATTGGCTATTCTGTCAGAATATTGTAGCGTCACCGGGGTCTGGCGGCGGCACCGTGATTGACACATCAACGCGAGGTTCTTATTGGTGCACCCGGTGTGCCAGCGCGTCATCCAATTGGTGGACTAGATTGCCGCCTGTGTATAGACCCCAATCACATGACGTCAAAACTCCGCCCCCCTGACTGGAGCCGCCATTTATCCGTCAGCTCGTCGTGTTTACACATTACCGCTACGTACATGCCTCCTATTACGGCGTGTTTTTCTGCTCGTTAACATTAATAATCAAAATGGTGAAGGCGTGTGTGGCGGTTGGTTGCTGTAACAGAGAAGATAGACGGAGAGATTTGAAGTTCTACCGTATTCTGAGAGACCCGAAGTGGAGAGCGAGATGGACTGCTGTAATTCGACAAGAAATCTGGGCACCAAACGATCACCACAGACTATGTAGTAGTCATTTTATATCTGGTAAGATGCATTTAATATATATTTAGAAGATTTTGGGCTGGCAACCACAATTAAGATCATTGTGTGACGTTGGTGATTGGGGTCTATATAGTTGCCTCTTTTTCTTTGAGGGTGGAGTTGTTGTTTTGTTGGTGTTGTTGGCGGTAAGCAGAGTAAAAAGAGGGAGAAAAATACTACGACTTCCGTGTCTAATTTTTCGCCGCCAAGCAAGCGTTACAATATTGATTAAAAATGAATGAAAACTAAATACTATTGAATATGTCATCATTATCATTTTTAAAATTTAAGTGACAGGTTAAAATAGATTATGACCGGGTTTTTATGACCCTGTCAGTCAAAATGACAGACAACGAAAATGTCTAGCGCAACCTCTGGTCCCTACAGGGACCCTTTTTCAGGTTAAGACACGCCTCAATGGGAATACTGGACTGTCTCAGAAAATTAGAATACACAATATTCTAATTTTTTGAGACAGTCCTGTGTATATATACAGGACTGTCTCAGGAAATTAGAATACACAATATTCTAATTTCCTGAGACAGTCAGGTATATATACAGGACTGTCTCAGGAAATTAGAATACACAATATTCTAATTTCCTGAGACAGTCAGGTATATATACACAGGACTGTCTCAAAAAATTAGAATATTGTGTATTCTAATTTTCTGAGACAGTCCAGTATATTCCCTCGTTAAGAAAGAAATTTCAGAAAACGAAACGCAAAAATACAGTATAGCTGGTAGTTGCAGCTCCCAGAGTTTACTGAACGCAACATACTTACAGCTGCTCTGCCACTGGCTATTGCTTAGAATTCCTGCATCCAATTGGCTAAGTACTACTACATGTGAATGTGTGTATCCCAGCATCCTCTTCATTCGCCCCTAGTGTTTCGACAGGTTTACATGAGCTTTTATTCTTTACACTATTCTTGGTTTTATACATTACGCACAACTCAGATTTTATGTTTATTGTGCAACAATCTAATTGTAACATGTACTTGCTACATGTTTTGATTGATTTGATGCATTATAAAAGATTTATGTCTGAATTTTGGGGGGCTTGGAACGGATTAGGGCATTTACATGGAAAACGTGTCTCTCTACAGAATTTTCAAGTAAAGAAACTACTTTCAGAACCAATTAATGTTGTAAGTAGAGGTTCCACTGTAGATATAAAAATCTTTCAATTGTCAAAATGCGTATCGGTATCGGAACGGCCGACACTGAAAAATTCCGATCCAGACTTCTGATGCAGTTTTTTTTTTTTTTTTTTGAAAGTCCGGTCTGGGTTTCCCAGTGCACCGACTTACAAAATCCATTCCAGTTTTTGCTTCGGTTTCCCTAAAATCCGGTCCGCATTTTACGCACACCTTCAACACACTACATTACCGTCTCCCAATTTACTGAGAGACTATCGGTAAAAATGTCAGCTGTGAGGGATTATTTCACCTTAAAGGACGACAAAGACGAAGAGGCAGAGTGCAACATATGCCACAATAAAGTCAAGCGTGGTGGTAAAGCTGTAAGAAGTTTTAATACAACCAAACTAATCAAGCATTTATCGAAATATCACCACAAACAATACAAGGAGTATGAGTATACAGTGTTTCCCCTAGAATTTTTTGAAGCTGTGGTGGTGGGCTGCATCGGAGTCGGACAGCCTCACCATGTCGTGCCACGGCGAATTTTTTTTTTCTCCATTATTTTTTTCCCTTAATAAGAACCATAACGAAGATATATTTGAAATATTTCATTAGCTAGGCTAATGTCGTAGCTCTCAGCTACGGTACATGTACGTAAAATGCGTAGCTGATTACAGCTACTTTACCCTACGTAATAATACGACTTTTCTCGTAGCAATAGTACGACTTGCATCTCGTAGTGACTCAGGGGTTGGCAACCCAAAATGTTGAAAGAGCCATATTTGACCAAAAAATAAAAGATAAAAAACTGATACAGTATGTCGGGAGCCGCAAAAAATTAAACGCCTTGTATAAGCCTTATAATGATAGCAACACTGGCTGTATGCATTGATACTAGCTTAATTAGCTTACTATCGAAATGACTAAGTTGGCTAGAAATACAAAATTAGCCTTCATGATTAAATGTTTATTTTCCCTGCAGTGGATCCTATAGAGCACAGGTGTCAAACCAATTCTAGAAAGGGCCTAGTGGGTGCTGGATTTTGTTCCAACCGATAACGTGCAGAGAGTTTAACCAATGAACTTCCTGCTGAAACAAGCAGCACCTGACAAAGTTTAACTGATTACACATGTAAAAGATCTAATTGGTGAAAAGGTGTCATCTTCATTGGTTGGAAAGCAAACCTGCATCCACTAGGCCCTTTCTGGAATCGGTTTGACACCTGTGCTATAGACGCACCACGTGAATACTCTGTTGTACGATGCCACTACAAGTTTAACTTCATTACAATATTAATGAACTGAAAGAATGTTTGTGTCATGTTTGTCCTCCTAGAAATCCTATTAAAACAAAAATATATTTCCCTCTCCCATCTTTTTCCATTTTCAAAAAAAAAAACCTCTGGAGCAGCGCTTAAGAGCCGCACGCGGCCCTAGAGCCACGGGTTGCAGACCACCGTCTTAGTCCTTCTTTTTCCTTTTATTTGGCCCTTATAAGTACTACATTACCACAACAATAACAGTCCTTCTGCCAACGGACCCATTTCAAGGGGTGGGGGATTCTAATAGCCGTGCAAAGAGTTTTACTAGATTCGGTGAGAAGGTGAATAGTTTTTTTTCAATGTTCGTGAACTAAATTTCCACACAAACGCACATCGAGGTACCATTAACTTAGCAAGGAGAGGTATGAGAGTCATTTTTCGAGTGTCCCAGAGCTCGCAAAACTTGAAAAAAAAGCGCATTTATCAAAGTTTCGTCAACCATAATTGCGTATATCCGTCAGCCGAAACAGCACAGATAAAGTACACCTGCCCCTCGTTGTCGAAATTGGCGCGCCGGTGTTGTGTCGAAAAATAGCCACTCCGCGTGAAATGTTCCCCCTAACGGGAGCGCCTGCACGTCACTCGTACACACAGCTTTTTCTTACCAATCGGTGGACAGGGAAACGACTTTCTTGTACCGTGAATATGTATCATTTTACTCTGCTTGAACTAATAAATCTTGTACTGTGACCGGTGCTCTGAAAATAGAGCAAGGCTTCATTTTGAGCCCCGCCTCTCCGCGCAAATTCAGTCAAACTTTGCTTTCTGTCCAAGACGGCCATCCACTGCCCACTTTCGCCGAAAAGTCTGATCCAAACTATTGTAATGCCCCGGATATAGGGAAGAAGGAGAGAAGTCTGTATTGGCTTACCCACTTTATTGTGGTAACAATAATAAAGAAAAACGATAACAAAATACCAGCGGGCTGCCACGACATGCGACCTCTATCTCTCGCTATCTCGCTCGTTCTCCCAATCTTCCTACTCGTTCCCCTTGCGTCACAGCTCCCCAGGCCGATTGTCAAATGAGTTAAGGTGGCCCCGCATAGTTACGAACATTACAATACACAATGAATAGGTTTCCGCTGAACTCTTCACACTCGGCTGCTGCTAGTTTGAAACAGCCTTTAAAAAATTAAATAAATAAATAAAATGCATCTCATTTGCAAGGCGTGGCGGCTTTTATTTTGGTGTGGCGGTGCGCCACAATCTGTTAAATGTAGGGGAATCCCTGGTATATGAGGAGTATAAGGAGAAACCGAAGACAGAAAGAAAGGTCATACGCAACGAACACTGGCAGAAACTTTTGCTATGCGTGACAAACTGGCACTTGAGAGTCCCAAAGCCCAGGGAAGAGTCATTGCCGAAGGAATCATTCTGGATGACGAGCCATTATCTCTCGTGAGTAAAGTGGGATTTAGACGCATCGGGCAGACTTTTTTCAAAAAATATATATTCATATATTTATACTAAAACGATGTATGTATGTACTTTGCAAGCGTTATTTCGCTGTGTAAATGCATTTATAACGATAAAAATATGTAGAGTATTTAAACATTGAGAAAACCTGCGTTTTTTTTCTGCCAACTCGAGGAGATTAAAATAAATGTCAAATCCACTAACCACCTGTTAGAACACACATGCAAATATAAAATATATAAATGTTTATTGAATATCCATCTTATAGTCTTGTTTAACTGGGAGAATTTGTTACAAAAGACAGGCTATAATTTGTTATCATTATGCATATATGTACTGGCGTCACCAAACGTGATCACACAAAACATAACCACGCATCGCTCCTGAGTCCTCACAAATAAAGCATAAAATGTTGTTTTTTTTCGGGCTCGTGCCGACAAATAAAACATAAAATTTTGGGTTTTTTCGGGCTGGGCAAGAAAATCAAAGGGAGTGTGTAATAGTTAATAGTTTGAGGTTGCTTGTGTGTTTTGCTTTTTTAAGACAGTTTACAAGATTATTAGCATGTTTTACTGTCTGAATATGTCATTTCTGTTTGTTATTTATAATGTTTTGTGTTTATCATTTAATAAACAGGTCAGTTACTTGTTACCAACCATTATGTGTTATTCCAACTCACCTAATTCAGCTGGCAAGTTGTTATCAAGACTACTAAAACCCTTTTCAACACGAGTCTGACAACTAAGTAAGGAGGCTAAATAACTTTAAACTTTAATACATGCTCAGAGAGGCCGGTATCGGCCAGTATCGGTATCGGATCGGAAGTGCAAAACAATATCGGTATCAGATCGGAAGTGCAAAAACCTGGATTGGGACATCCCTAATGAGGACTAAGGATTCAGCTGATTTTGCAGATTAATACATTTATTTTTCGCATCACGCCAGCCAAACGGCTGCAGAAAAATCTTGCTTTATGAGGGAGAGGCGTGTGCGCCTTTTTGGAGTTTCAAAAGGTTCCCATTCACTGTGGCTATTGGCCAAAACAAGCCCTACTACTGTGTGACCATTGGACTTACGAGGAAGTGAGTAAACATCTTGTTTTGTATAATGTCAAATACGAATACAGCGATTACAAAGTAAACACTACAAACTTTCTTTAAATAAAGGACTACTTACGTTTGATCATTGATAGGCATATAAAAAGCTCTCCTCGTGCACAGTGGCTGCACGTTAGCTGCACAACAACTGCAACCGCCCTCCTCCGGGGAACAAACTGTAAATTGCTCTCCGCCGGGCGGTTTGCCGATCCGCAAAGACAATCGACAACCCAGTCGTCATGTCAAATAATCCGGGCTAGTTATGTGTGATTTTCCGCTTCAAAGACTTTGAAATATCACTCGGTTCAGGTTAGCATGTCGGCTAGCTGTCACGCCTCTTTGTTTGTTTACATTCTCCGAAGCCGGGGAAGGGAAATGACATAAGCCCGATTTAGGTGTCATAAAATATCGTTCGGGAGGTGCGACAGTAAAGGTGAAGTCGACAGTTTTGACCATTATGGAGTAATTTTGCCATGTCGTCCTGAATAAGTGTATTTCATATTCCATTTAGCACAAGACTGTTATTTGTCATGACCATGCCATTTATTTAGCAATTGGGGAAAATACTTGGATAAAAAGAATATTCTGTAGAAATATTGAAGTAAGAGACAGAAACATTGACATTTTGCAGTTCTCTTCGTCGCGTTTTCCTCGTTGTGAATAGTTCCCTCTTGACGGGCTGACTGGTCCTTCTCAAGCCATTTATTTAGCTATTGGGGAAAAATACTTGGACAAAAAGAATATCCTGTAAAAATATTGGAGAGACTGAAACAATGACAATGAATTTTGCGGCTCTCTTCGTTGCGTTTTCCTCGTTCTGAATAATTCCCCCTCAATGGGCTGAATAGTAAAACTGATGAGCCCATTCACCCACTGACGTCATCCACCTGTTGGGGACGCTAGAGCCCTATAATGGTAGGCGTGGCTAACCGGCAGATTAAAAGACTAATTTCTCGTCATCTGCGCTTTGCTAAAGTGTTGTATATAGTCAAATCGTCTCAAAATATGATTGTAATTCACATAATAATGCTATTTAAGACTTTTTTTCTCCTGTCGTATGCTCTTTAAGGCTTATTTTTATTCTTCGTAAAAGGATCATAAAACTCGCCAAGTCTCTTCTCGTGATATTTTAATGAAAGAAGACAGATGCTCAAAACGTGTTGTTTAGTTCAAGAAAATCGAGCTGAAGTGATCACGTGACTGGGAAATTTCAGTTTTGCAAATGACTAAAGGACATGGAAACAACTAATGATAACTTTTTTTCCCAATACTTCAATAAGTAGACATAAATTGTCCATCAATACAAACATTCAGAGTCACAGATGTTTATGAGTCCTCCTAACATGCGGAGCACCCGCTGAAAACCCAGCAAACACAAGTCTAAGATTTGAACCTGGGATCTCTAATGTACGAGGTAGGCGTGCTGACCACTTCCTAACAGTACAGCAGCAAACACCTGCAGTGAATTTTGCTATTTGGCTCCTTGTTGTGCAATGATAAGTTCGGATAATCAAATTAAAATCATATGCAAAACTTTTGACTGAAACTTTTTTTTTTTTTTTGCGGGACTTACATAATAATTCTTCTGCTGAGAAACCAGTATTTCCTCTGATGGCGGTCATAACCAATAGGCTCCTGGCGTATGTAAGGCCTGTTCTTCTGCGCTTCTGTCACACAGTCCGTAACTCCGGGTACTTGATGCGCCACACAGATCTCACACTGCCACTCGTCTTCCGGAACCTCGGTCAGTGGTGGCTTTACACATTCTAAGTGGTAAACTGCAGAGCAGGTCTCACAGCAGAGCAGGTCACCCAGCCGGTGACACATGCGACAGTGGTCGTCATACTGCATGACGCCATCGGACATGAGCTCTTCACGAGCAACGTTGGTGGTGAGAAACTGATTCACCAAGAACTGAAGCACCTTGATCTTACTTTCAACAGGACCATAAGGATAGTCATTCAGTTCCTGATACGGTAGGACGTAGTGATACTCTTTGTCACTCTCACAGTAGGCCCGTAACACCTCTGGCCACGTCATGCCATCGATGAAGTACAGAGTGGAGTTGACGCTGTCCTTGAGGTCAGCGGGCCCAAAACTAGTGTTGGAGGTTTCCTCTTCATGCAAGATGGCCTTCAGCAGAGAAATGTGAGTCTCGGCGATTAAAGTGCATTGTTCTTGGCTGATGAGTGCCGAGCAAAAGTCCTCAAAGCGGAAGGGGGACAGTCGAAGAACCTTGCTGAAGTTCCGAAGCACCTCATAGACAGAGGTTGCGTTTAGCAGCTCTTCACACGGGACCAGGAGATCCTCAGAAGATTTGGGCAGCTCAAGAAAGGGAATGTTTTTCTCCTCCAAAATGGGGGTGCGGGGCCGGGGGGCATGGACCTTTTTCTTTCCTGTGGGACACACCAGTATTAGCAAATTGGTCTGTTCGTAAACAAACTAAAGCATCGAGGCAAGAACAGAGGCATTACTTTTAGGCAGTGTCATTATCACAAATTGACATCATGATCGAACCAACAGTTTAGTTCTGTTAAAATAAAATTCAAGATGACTTCCAAAATGCATTTACACAGAAACACACACTCATTTCTATACTTTAAAAGCACTTGGCAGTGTTTTGGGAAGCTCAGGATGCCAACATCATGGCAGTTGTTGGCATGTTCGCGTACGTAAGTTTTTAAGCTAATTAATTCATTTTAACAATAACTAAATAGGTAATACAGTTGTACTTCAACATACGATCCTTTTGGCATCCGACGTGATATGTGACTCGTCATTTGTCTCCACATATGATGACATGCTCCAAATAAGTGATTTATCACAGCATCGCAATTTTATTGTTTTCCCACAAGACAGACGCATTTTTTGTGAGAGAAATCAACATGGGTCCCAAGAAGGTTACTACAGGTGGTGAAGAAAGTAAAAAGGTGACGCTTACCTTTGAAATTAAGATTGGAATCAATGAAAAATATAGAGCGTGGTGTGCTCGTCAGTGAAATGGGTCGACAATACAGTCAGAGTATGTCTACAATCTCGACGGTCCTCCAACCTCCGTTAACCAGTCTTTATAAGAGAACGTGACAATTATTATTATTCTAACATCGGCAAGAAAGTCAGCAGCTTCTTCATTCTTTTTAATCATTTATTTCAGAACCTGTGCAACACAACACAGCTACTGTCCACCGTAGCTGATGCCGAAAACAACAGAACATGAAGTAAAAACGTCCAACTCTTCCGCACCTCTCTAACACTTGTCAGTCACACGGTGTGTTAAGGAACACAACCGCCACATCAGAACTCGATTTCTTACATTATTATCATTATTATTCCCATTCTTATTCATAATTTATTTGTTTTGCTATTTGTAAGTGTACTTGCAGTGTTTATGAAAGATTTAGCGTGGGTTTTTGGGCTTTGGAATGAATTAATCGAATTACAATGTATTCTTAAGGGGAAAATCCGGTACGAAATACAAGCCACGTCCTGAAACTAATTAAATTCAGATGTAGGGGTACCACTGTAGTCCATTTAATGCACCAGTCAAGCAAATGGTGAAATCAAATCATAAATTTGATGAGCTGTTTTTATGTGAAGGGATGGAAAAAAGATTTATGAAATTTATAATTAACTGAACAATAATTTTTCGTTGCAGCCTTCGTTTATTGAAGCAGGCTCAAATTTCACTGATCACGTCCATTGTGAATAGGAATAAAAATTTTCCGGCATTCTTATTTTTTGTGACATTTTTATTTGATAGTATGCTGTTAGATTTGTATAACATAAGGATGCCTTATCTCAATAAATGTTTGTAAACACTGCCTTAACAATCAAAATGTTCATTTTCTTAGCATGAGATACAGTACTACCTCGACATACGATCGCTTCGAAACAAGGTCTTTTGGACATCCGACGTAAAATTTGACTCGCCATTTGTTTCTATATCCGACAACATGCTTGAAATACGACGATTTATGACAGCGGCGCATTTTGTTTGTTTTCCCGCAAGAGGGGCGCATGGCTGATTTTCTTGTGAGAGAAATCAACATAGGTTCCAAGAATGTTAGTGTAGGGGGTGGAAAAAAAAGGGAAAAGGTGAGGCTTACTATCGAAATGAAGATGGAAATGATAGAAAAATATTTGCGTGGTGCGCGCGTCCGGGAACTGGATTGACAATACAGCCGTAGAATGTCTACGATCTCCGTTCGCCATTCTTTATAAGTTAAGGTGACAATTAGTATTGTGGTAACATCACCGTAAAAACGCCAGCTTCATCAGGTTGTTAATCATTTATTTCGTAACTTGTGCTACACAACATGCCTACTGTCCTACGCAGCTGAACAAAGTGAAAGTAAAAAGCCCTCCCTCACTGTCATTTCAGCCACGCGGTGCGTTCAGGTACACCATGCAAAACACATCTGCCACATTAGAATCCGATTCGTTACATTATTGCAGGTATTATTATTATTATTACTATTTCAATTCATAATACATTTGTTTTGCTCTGTGTAACTGCTATCTGCAATAGTACCAGCAGCATTTAGGATTTAGTGTAGGTCTTCAGGCTGTGGAACGAATTAATAGAATTATAATGTATTCTTATGGGAAAATCCTGCTCGACATACGACCATTTTGACTTACAAACACGGTCCTGCAACGAATTAACTTTGGATGCAGAGGTACCAGTGTACTTTAGGTTTTGTTCCATTTTAAAGTTATCCAAAGGTGTATAATATATATTTACAGTAAATATGATAAATATTTTGTACTTAACCAATTGGCTGCCATTGACAGCGCTATATGTTCAATTATTTTTTTCCGGCCAATATACAGGTCCTTCTAAAAAAAAAAATTAGCATATTGTGATAAAGTTCATTATTTTCTGTAATGTACTGATAAACATTAGACTTTCATATATTTTAGATTCATTACACACAACTGAAGTAGTTCAAGCCTTTTATCGTTTTAATATTGATGATTTTGGCAAAGAAGTCAAGAAAAACCAAAAATCCCTATCTCAAAAAATTAGCATATCATGAAAAGTACTCTAAAGAAGCTACTAACCTAATCATCTGAATCAACGAATTAACTCAAAACACCTGCGAAAGATTCCTGAGGCTTTTAAAAACTCCCAGCCTGGTTCATTACTCAAAACTGCAAAAAAGTCAAGAAAAACCAAAAATCACTATCTCAAAAAAAATAGCATATTTCATCGGACCAATACAAAAAAGTGTTTTTTTAATACAAAAAAAGTCAACCTTCAATTAATTATATCACTTATGCACTCAATACTTGGTCGGGAATCCTTTTGCAGAATTGACTGCTTCAATGCGGTGTGGCATGGAGGCAATCAGCCTGTGGCACTGCTGAGGTGTTATGGAGGCCCAGGATGCTTTGATAGCGGCCTTAAGCTCATCCACAGTGTTGGGTTTGGTGTCTCTCAACTTCCTCTTCACAATATCCCACAGATTCTCTATTGGGTTCAGGTCAGGAGAGTTGGCAGGCCAATCGAGCACAGTAATGCCATGGTCAGTAAACCATTTACCAGTATATTCGGCACTGTGAGCAGGTGCCAGGTCGTGCTGAAATATTAAATCTTCATCTCCATGAAGCTTTTCAGCAGATGGAAGCACGAAGTGCTCCAAAATCTCCTATATATAGCTAGCTGCATTGACCCTGCCCTTGATAAAACACAGTAGACCAACACCAGCAGCTGACATGGCACCCCAGACCATCACTGACTGTGGGTACTTGACACTGAACTTCAGGCATTTTGGCATTTCCTTCTCCCCAGACTTACTCCAAACTCTGCCACCTTGATTTCCGAATGACATGCAAAATTTGCTTTCATCTGAAAAAAGTACTTTGGACCACTGAGCAACAGTCCAGTGCTGCTTCTCTGTAGCCCAGGTCAGGCGCTTCTGCCGCTGTTTCAGGTTCAAAAGTGGCTTGACCTGGGGAATGCAGCACCTCCAGCCCATTACCAGCACACGCCTGTGCACGGTGGCTTTGGATGTTTCTACTCCAGACTCAGTCCATTGTTTCTGCAAGGCCCCCGAGGTCTGGAATCGGCCCTTCTCCAAAATCTTTCTCAGAGTGCGGTCACCTCTTCTGGTTGTGCAGCGTTTCCTGCCACACTTTTTCCTTCCCACAGACTTCCCACTTAGGTGCCTTGATACAGCACTCTGGGAACAGCCTATTCGCTCAGAAATTTCTGCGTCTTAGCCATTTGCTTGAGGGTGTCAATGATGGCCTTCTGGACAGCAGTCAGGTCGGCAGTCTTGCCCATGATTGCAGTTTAGAGTAATGAACCAGGCTTGGAATTTTTAAAAGCCTCAGGAATCTTTCGCAGGTGTTTTGAGTTAATTCGTTGATTCAGATGATTAGGTTCGTAGCTTCGTTACAGTACCTTTTCATGATATGCTAATTTTTGTGATAGGGATTTTTGGTTTTTCTTGACTTTTTTGCCAAAATCATCAATATTAAAACAATAAAAGGCTTGAACTACTTCAGTTGTGAGTAATGAATCTAAAATATATGAAAGTTTAATGTTTATCAGTACATTACAGAAAATAATGAACTTCACAATATGCTAACCTTTTGAGAAGGACCTGTAGATTGGAGGTCTCGCGCCGTCGATGGCACTTAACCATAAGCATTTAAAGCCAGTCCTCTCAGTTTGCACGAATTGGACGGCTATTGTTGTCAATTGCAGGCAATAAGTAAAGTGCCAACCCAGTTGTCCAACTTTGTTTACAGTTCACCCATGGTACTAAGTACTTAGTACAAAGTAATGATTACTTTAGCTAGTTGTGGTTGACAGCAACATGTTTGAACGCATGAGCTAATTTCGCTTGCTAACGTTAGCGTTGGATGCTACTCCCGTGAAGGCAAAACAATGCCATAACCCGGAGCCGTACGTACTAAATTAGACCACAAAATTGTAGGTGACGTGCTGCTAAAAGGTAAACATGCTTAGCTGCCGCGAGCTAACTCTCCAATCCACCTGCCTACGGAGCACAGACTGCGGCCTGTATTGTATACTATGCGTTCTCCATTTTGAACAATCACCTAAATGCTTCGTGTATCAAACTATGTACACTACCGCAGGGATTTAAGAGCTACATCGCTTAATGTCAACACATTTTGGTCGTGTTTGGTGTTAAATTACCCGGAGTGCTGGCGTGTGTGCTCTGACTCCGAAAGCTACTCTCCGTACAGTAGCTGGCATCCTCTTCCACCTCCTCCTCCTCATTCTCCTGCTCGTCCAGTACATCATCCAAACAGTCCGAGTCGTTCTTGAGGGCCTCGTCCTCTTCGGACCGAGGGTCCTCCTCGACCACTTCTTCCTCCTCCGACCGCAAACTGACAGCGTCGTCGTCCTCTTCGCTCTCGTGGTCGTCGTAAACTATGGTTTTTGTTCCAGGCGCCTTCCTGCCTCCACGACCCCCTCTTCCTCCGCGGCCACCTCTGCCTCGTCCCCTGCCTCGCGCCGAGATGACAGATCCCACTTTCTTTTTCTTGGCCGGTTTAGGCGCTTTCCGCACGGGGCTCTCGACCTCCTCGTCCCCGCTGTCCCGGAAACGGGGCTTGATATTCCTCCTCGGCCGCAAGCCCCTGGTCGTAGCCGGAGCTGGCGATTGCTCCTCGGTTGCTAGCGGTTTGGGCGGCCTGCCCCTTTTCCCTCTCATGATAGGCAAACGCTCTTATTTTACAATCCCAATGATTGCGTCCGCTTAGGCGACGGTGAAGCTGACGAAAAGCGGTCCCCGCGTAAGACCGGAGCGGTCGTAGGGGCGGCGGGCATGCAAAGCCGAAAGCCTGTGCGTTTCCTCGGCTGTGAAAGCTCAAAATGTTAGCCCGGCGTCCCGTTCAGGTTCGCCTAGAGCCGCCATTTTTCTTTTCTGTCTCTGGCTCTGCAAACACTAGGCCCCTACCACTCGGGTCACGTGGTACCGCTACTGGCTCCAAATGGCAACAAAAATCCAAAGAAAATACAGAATTATTAGGGCCCGAGCACCTAATGGTGCGAAAGCCCTATTGTAAAGCAAAGGTTAATAATAATAATAATAATTCTTATTTTTTTTTTCTTTGTTTAGGGCAAATGAAAATGGAGTATTTCGAGGCCTTAACATGCTCGAAAACTCATCAAAATTTTCAGACACATGCAACTTAGCGGAAATTTCGATAGTTTTGCGATCCTGCGAAAAACCATAACAAATAACAATAACGCCCGAAAACGCCTTCTGGAATTTTTCAAAAAGGCCTCTCCTATTAGGGTTTTTCAATGTAGAGTGGTGAAAATTGGGGAGTCGATACCTTGTGCAAAACTGCACCAAAAAGTTTCTTGGACCTATATCCCAAACCCAACAACAGTATTTTGGATTGAATGTGAAAAAATATGCAGTTTTTATCGATTTACAGGGTGCACATTTGAGACCTTGGTGCCTAGAGAGTTATTTGGATCCTCCTCAAAATTGGCGAGACTGTTCATGAGACATATGAGATCTAAAGCTTTCAGAATAGTGAGTTTTCATTCACGGGCCTGACCTGGATTTTTTTTTTTTTTTTTTGGCAACACGGCAAATTCATTAAATGACTAATAATTCCCTGATCCAGGGTTTGGTCCTGCTCATATCTGGCATGTATGACAGGTATCCCAGCCTGAACACGACCGCATTGAAATATTACCCATTAGGCCTGGCGCCCCCTGCCGGGAACAGGAAACACCCTTTTTTCACTAGACAGGCTCCTCCTCAAAAGGTAAAAAAACCAACTGACCTCAAACCTGCATCAGGGGAGCCTTGACAGGGTGCCTGATAAAAAACATTAAAGGTTTTTTGTTGAAGCAGAGGGATCCAAACAGGAAAGTGAAAATGACGTCGCCATTTTGTCTCACCACAAATTTTGAACAGCCATAACTTGGCAGATATACAACATATCTGCACCAAACTTCCCGTGCTTGATGAGAGTCGTTCCCCGAAAGTTTTGTTGGAGTCATTTGCATCAACCCTAATGCGCCAACTAGTGGCAACAGAAAGTCACTCATTTTCCTTATACATGTCCAGCTTCTTTCAGGTTGTTCAGTGTACTTACAAGACCTTTTGTAAAACTACATTTTAGGCCAATGTCCACGTGTCTCTGTTGCCATGACAACCTTTGGTTCGCCCTTAAAAGGAGGTAGATTTCTTCAGGGACTTTGGCAGTTTATAGAGCCACGAAATTTGGCACACATGGTCGAATTGGCCCAATTAGAAGAATAACTTGGTTTTGAATAAGGCTGTGGCTGCACAGCTCAGTAGCACCTGCTTTTTTGTAGGACCCTCTTCAATAGGGTTTTTTTCACCTAGGTGTGTGAAGCTATTTATCATCACGATATACAAAAGCATCTCTAGCATGCCTAGTTGTTCTTATTTTTTGTCATTATTAGTTGGACAAACATTATTATTGTTTCATTCCATCTCAAGTTATTTGTTGTTGTTTCTTTTTATTTGTTTCAATTAAAGAAGGCAAGGGACTATTTTTGGTAATTTAAAACGCAAGAAAACACCTATTGTAATTGTTGTTAAAAATATTTACGTATGCAAATTTTGAATTACTTCTCTGATAATGGAGAAAATAATGTATAAACACCAAAAATGACAGCTTATGGGTGAAGTCATTTTGTGAGATCATTTATACCCTTGCACATACACACTAATAGATTTAAACACAGGTGTATTTAGAAATGGGTATTGATGACAGAACGAGGAAGGGCGGGTAATTTGGGATTCTCCACTATTACTATTACACGTCAGAAAAATGAAATTCCATGTTTGTTCACTTTATTCTACAAAATTCACAGGGATGGACATGATCTAGGTGTTGTCATTTCTTTAACATTTGTTATGTAAGTGTCTTTGACATGACCCAAAATGTAATGTCCACATATGTGGACACGAGGTCTCAATTATAATTATACGTATTATTATTATAAATATATAAATGAAGAATTAGCATGATAGATGAACACAATGTCAATAAAAGCAAAATTAATAAAATCTAAATGAATACAAACAGAAACACACTCTGGTTATGGCCCCACACTCTAAAGTTGTTTTTTAGTTCATAGTATTTAACTCACTGCCTGCCACTTCAAATCACTAAATGCCCAATTCCTCCATCCTTCAGTGCCATTGAATGCGCTAGACATTCAATTTATTTTAAAGGGAGGGTTGGCAGCGAATAATCACTGCCATTCCTCCCAGACAAAATGGACTGGACATCTAGCTCCGTCAATGGCAGCCAATTAGTTAAATGAGTGCCCTATAAAGAGTTAACTGCAGAGCATCGTATTATTGGAATATGTATTATATCTATTCAATTCAATTCAATTTTATTTGTATAGCCCTGAATCACAACAAGGTTGTCTCAAAGGGCTTTGCAGAGGCAATATGATACACAGTCAGAAACAGCAAATGAACTAAACAAAGATGAATAAATAAAGTTCAAGTCCTGGGCATCCCTCATCCCTGGACCCTCCATGTCGGCAAGGAAAAACTCCAAAAACTCCAAGCTCTTTGGGAGAAAATGAGAAACCTTGGGGAGTACCACAGTCAGGAGAGATCCACAGTCATCTCTTCATATCTTTTTTTTTTTTTTTTTTTTTTTTTTTTTTTTTTTTTTTAAAGTAGTGAGATCTCACCCATTTCGATGCATCTTTCCATAATTTCAAGGCAGAAACCGTTCACAGTATGAGTGGGAACCTCTTGGTACCTCACGATAAGATACGATTTGCGATACAAAGCTCACGATAACGATGATCTGACGATATGGCGATACAACGATTATCGATACATTGGTCGGAAAATCATTCTAGGATATTCTACAAAGAACTAATAAACAGAAAAAACAAGCTTCAGCCGTGAATTGGATTGATTTTATCTATCACTAGTAGACGTTCAATCCATTTGAACTGGGAGGGTGGCAGCGAATGAACATTCTTTCATTTGCTACCATCCCTCCCACTTCAAACTGATTGAATGTCTACAGGGTGACCCAAAAAAAAGTTTACACTGCCATAATACAACTTAAATGCCATGTTTATTCATCTTAGAATTAGAATTTAATCACAAATTATACATTATTGTAAAGAACATGTACAGTACACTCTATTTTTCAATGTGTCCTCCCTTAAGTGTCACAACAGCCTCCAGGCGCCTGCGGAATGCTTGACAGGTCTTCTTTATGTAGGATGCTGTCATCTTTTCCCAAGATCTAACAATGGACCTCTCCAAGGCTGCCACAGAAGTTTGTGGCTTCTTACAGGCACTGTCCTCCACAGTTGCCAATATGCTATAATCCAGGGGATTGAGATCTGGACTCTGGGGTGGCCACATATCACCTTGTCAATCAACTTTTTGGTCCGCACAGATCGTCACTTCCAGACCCAGGTTTTCGTGAGGCTGTTCCAGTATCTTTCAGCTTCTTTTTAACTTTGTAGACTGCACATCTGGATATTCTCAGATTTGCTGCAATCTCAGTAGGTGTCAGACCGGCACGCAGCAATTCAGGTACAGCTAAAGTTTTCTTCATTTTCACCAGAAGCACAGGAATTGTAGAGACGAGAGATCACCAGCTGCATTAAGTGACCTTAATGAATCACTTAAGCATGACAACCTATTTAGATATGTTTCAATGGCTTTTAAACAAGCAGTCAACTGAGTGTAAACTTTTTTCTGGGTCACCCTGTATGGCCGGTAGTGGCAGCCAATGCCCAGCAATGAGGTAATTTTGGGCCATTTAAGGTCATTTACCTGTTAATTTTCAGTTACTTCCTGATGATTTGGGGGGTATTTTATGGGTCACTTCCTGTTTATTTTGAGTTACAGAACAGGAAGCGACCTGGGAATCACCCACATGAATAGGCAGTGACTCAAACTCAACAGAAAATGACCTGTAAATGCCCTAAAATGAACAACAAGTGACCTGTAAATGCCCTGAAAATCAGACAGAGTGACTGTGAATGCTCCAATTTCAAAAGAACGAACGTTCCCAGTCTAAATGGATTGGGCGTCGAGCACCGTCAATGTAGCCTTAGAGTTAACTGAGACACTATTATGGTGGAAGATTTTGGTTGCAACTTGTTGGTTTATTTTTATTCATTAATTTTTTTAGACATTGGTACCGTTTTAAAACGATATCTCAATTCTTGGCAGGAGCATATCGATAACCTTTTGGTATACAAAGTATCACCATATATCACCATTTCGATATTTTGTCACACCCCTAGTTAACACATAAACCTAACATAAAAGGGTAAGAAAATAAATACAACTTACTTGTATTTACAATATTGAAACACATTCAATATATAACCAGAAGGTGGCAGTAGAATGACGGAAGAAAGCAACATAAAGTCATCTGGAAGAAAACAACAAAGCTGTTGCACACATTATCTTCAAAACTGGTATTGTCACAAGTATGCATGGTCATTGCGTTCATCCATTCCATATACTGTATTCACTGCTATTATATCAGCAGTAAATAAAACACTACAAACAAAACAAAATAACAATAGCTAATAGCTAGTTGCCTTTACATAGCATTTTTCAAGGGACCAAAAACTTAAAAACAACTGAAATGGGCAGGTAAAATAATGAGTTTGCCATGTTAGCAAATGCCGCCCGGCTTAACTATGGCGTGATGGAAGAAGTCAGTAGGCCAGGTAAGCAGGCAAGTCTCCTTGTGGGGTTGATGATAGAGAAAGCAGGGTGGTAACCTTTTCAAGATTACAGTGGTAGGCCCAGTTGAGTGGGCCTGTCTGTGGCCTAGGCCTAGGGGTTTAGCCCAAGAAGTACACTTAACCCTCTTTTGGTAAACATTATTTAAAATGCCCACAACACAAAACTGAGCACGCCAACAACATGTAGTATCCTGTTATAATAAATGTTATTCATAGAATGCGTTAGAACAGTACTTCTCAAATAGTGGGGCGCGCCCCCTAAGCGATGGTGGCGCATGTGACCTCAGGGAACATCCTTTTTTGCCGTGCTAGACTACAGTGGGGCAAATAAGTATTTAGTCAACATCTAATTGTGCAAGTTCTCCCACTTGAAAATATTAGAGAGGCCTGTAATTGTCAACATGGGTAAACCTTAACCATGAGGGACAGAATGTGGAAAAAAAAAAACAGAAAATCACATTGTTTGATTTTTAAATAATTTACTTGCATATCATGGTGGAAAATAAGTATTTGGTCAATACCAAAAGTTCATCTCAATACTTTGTTATGTACCCTTCTTTGGCAATAACGGAGGCCAAACGTTTTCTGTAACACTTCACAAGCTTTTCACACACTGTTGCTGGTATTTTGGCCCATTCCTCCATGCAGATCTCCTCTAGAGCAGTGATGTTTTGGGGCTGTCGTTGGGCAACACGGAATTTCAACTCCCTCCACAGATTTTCTATGGCGTTGAGATCTGGAGACTGGCTAGGCCACTCCAGGACCTTGAAATGCTTCTTACGAAGCCACTCCTTTGTTGCCCTGGCTGTGTGTTTGGGATCATTGTCATGCTGAAAGACCCAGCCACGTCTCATCCTCAATGCCCTTGCTGATGGAAGGAGATTTTCATTCAGAATCTCTCGATACATGGCCACATTCATTCTTTCCTTTACACATATCAGTCGTCCTGGTCCCTTTGCAGAAAAACAGCCCTAAAGCATTATGTTTCCACCCCTATGCTTCACAGTGGGTATGGTGTTCTTCGGATGCAATTCATTATTCCTTCTCCTCCAAACACGAGAACCTGTGTTTCTACCAAATGTTCTATTTTGGTTTCATCTGTCCTCTTCTGGATCATCCAAAATCCAAATGCTCTCTAGCGAACCACAGACGGGCCTGGACGTGTACTGGCTTCAGCAGGGGGGACACGTCTGGCAGTGCAGGATTTGAGTCCCTGGCGGCGCATTGAGTTACTGATAGTAGCCTTTGTTACTGTGGTCCCAGCACTCTGTAGGTCATTCACTAGGTCCCCCCGTGTGGTACTGGGATTTTTGCTCACCGTTCTTGTTATCATTTTGACGCCACGGGGTGAGATCTTGCATGGAGCCCCAGATCGAGGGAGATTATCAGTGGTCTTGTATGTCTTCCATTTTCTAATAATTGCTCCCACAGTTGATTTCCTTACACCAAGCGTTTTACCGATTGCAGATTCAGTCTTCCCAGCCTGGTGCAGGTCTACAATTTTGTCTCTGGTGTCCTTCGACAGCTGTTTGGTCTTGGCCTTAGTGGAGTTTGGAGTGTGACTGACAGAGGTTGTGAACAGGTGTCTTTTATACCGATAATGAGTTAAAACAGGTCACACTAATACAGGTAACGAGTGGACCCTCGTTAGACCTCTTTGACAGCCAGAAATCTTGCTTGTTTGTAGGTGACCAAATACTTATTTTCCACTCTAATATGGAAATAAATTCTCTAAAAATCAAACAATGTGATTTTCTTTCATTCTTTCTTTCGTTTTTTTCCACATTCTGTCTCTCATGGTTGAGGTTTACCCATGTTGACAATTACAGGCCTCTCTAATCTTTTCAAGTAGAACTCGCACAATTGGTGGTTAACTAAATACTTATTTGCCCCACTGTAAAGTGTAATTGCACATGCACTCAGAGGGTAGCAGTGGCGCTTTCATTTTCGGAGTCCGCAGTATTTTTGAACCAAACAAGAGCTTACATTGAAGAGCACTGGAGATATGAAGAGCGAAGACGAGGAAATATGACGAAACGTATGTGGCGTTTGGCTTTAACTTTTAATACAGTGGGAGACGAGGTCCAGTCTATTTACTGTGTCTAAAAATGTTTGTAACGGGAAGCCATATCAATTAAGACGGCACTTAAAGACATTAGACCTCAATCACATTGATTAGCCACTTGATTTTTTTCCCGCAAATATGTGCCGAATATTGCCATCAATCATCCCGCATTGACTTCATTACCTATTGACATGACACTTTGTCATTCTTTGCATAACGCCTTATCAGAGGGGGCCGAGCTTCATTTAGTAATAGCCGAAGACGGCACGTGCTCATGTCGGATTTAAGCTTGGATTTTTTAAGAACCATGAAAGCTGTACCACATACAAACATGGAGGATTGTCTCAGGAGTTAATTGTTCGAGGATTCAAGGTAAATATTATATTTTTCGTACCATGCATGCGTGATTGAAGCACTTATTTGCAGGAATTTTCTTTGTTTACACAAGCAGGCGACTAATTTTCGTAACTGACTAGCCTCATTGTTGGCAATATTTACGCAAAATAAATTCTACGTGCACGTTTTTTTGCTTTTAACCTAGAATCGAGACTGTTTTACATCCATATCTATGAAGAATTCGGGGATTTAAGCATTTATTCACTAAAATTTTCGTCAGAAAAGCTCTGTTTACGCCAGGCGACCGCTTGCCTCATTCGCTAACAGAGTAGCATTGCACTTCGACAATATACGTAAAATAAACGCTAACTGCATGGTTTCTTTGCTTTTATCCAATAATTGAGACTGTTTTAGGTCCATATCTATGAAGAATTTGGGGATTTAAGCATTTATTCACAAGAAGTTTCGCCAGAAAAGCTCTGTTTACGTCCCTAACCTCATTCGCTAACAGTATATGGTGTATAATGATTATAAAAGGCTATTCTATTCTATAATAAGTTGTGATTGTATATAGAATTTATTAGTAATCTATTTACATAATATTTACAATTGATTCTAGATGTTTTCCTCAAGTATTATGTTTCTATTAAATTGAGTGATTTATTAGCTGTTTAAAACTTGCAGTAAATAAATTAAAAAAAAAAGTTGCTATTTTGGTCGAAAAGGTGATTATCTCTGCATTCTGTGAGTTTTGTGTGATCTAGTGTAAAATCTGAGACTTTTATAGCTGTTTTAAGTTGTGTTATACTTATTTAAAAAGTAATTAATCGGGATTTTATAAGGAAAAGACTTTGAATTTTTTGATGCCGCTGCTCATGGAGACTCATACATGGCTAAGGTAGGTGCATGTTTTGGTTTTAGATCGGTAGCAGCTTTGGTTTTTAAAATATTTGAATTTGAAGTTTTTCACAATACGGCCCCAATGAATCGGTCCGTTTCCCGTGTCATGTGCATCGTTTATGAAGTCCATGCGTCCCACTTTGCTAATGTTACATCCGAAAACCAGCCAGCACGGTTAGCATCATATAAGGTGGCATACCAAGTTGCTCAGTGCAAAATAAACCCCACACCATAGCAAAGGAGCTGAAATTGCCTGCAGCAAAAATAAAAACTGCCCCTCTGTCCAACGACACTGTCGTTTTTGTTCTATTTTTTATTGTTTGTTTTTTTTCCGGTTAAATAGTTTGGCATATTATTCTCATGAGTTAATATTGCTAATCAATTTGAATTGATTGTTATTTATTGACTTTATTAAATTTTATTTTTCAGTACCAAATGGTCAAAAATGTACCTTGAGTGTAATTTTACAGGTGGATGTGCCTTTTTTTCTTTTTTTTTTAATTCAGGCAAATTGATGTAGTTTCTGTCTAATTCTGTCCTATTGCTAAATAACCATGGAACCCACCAAAAGAAAGATTAGACTCTCTTCTTTCAGCAGAAAAAAAGTTAGTTCATATCTTTTTCCATTTTTTAGAAATCAGCATTAGAAAATAGCTTAGTTCGAGCAATTATCCAATTTCTGATGATAAAACAGAGAAATTGAGCTTTTTGTAAAAGCATACATTTCAAACATAACTATAACCATAACACAGCTATTTTTCGCTTTTGTGGCATCCCAAACATCTGAATAATGTTTTCATTCTACAAAATAACATAAACAACAAGACAAATAGAGCTTTTGATCGCAAAGTAATTTATTTACACATAACTAAACTACTGAACTGTTGAACTATTTGCGCACAACGGGGAAGGCTCTCGGCTGCTCCCGGTTGAATGAGGTGTCTCCCAGTAATCTGCTAAATCCGGATCAAGATCGGTCTCACTTTTTTCATCATCTTCATCGCTGGTTTCAACGTCGGGCTCAGTAGTAACGCAACGTGAGCTCCGCAGAACGCGCTGTTGTGGCCGTCACAGTCTGTCTCATCAAGATAGATTTTTTTTTATCCTTCTTTGACTGTGGTTTCGCTTTCGTTTCAAAACACTCCTTCAGTGTCGTTTGCCTTTTTTTCCCGATCGTTTTCCACATTTTTCTCAAATTATCACGCGTCTTCACAAGATCCCTCCAACTTCCGTTTCCTGACTATTTTTCTTCACTTCTTTTCTTGGCCCGAGATGAGTTTTTACGAAATGCGCTACTGCCCTCCAGTGGCCAGTTTTATTGCTTTAAAATGTGTTTTGACCATTGTGCATTGCAGTTTAGGTGCAATAGAACATACAGATGCCTCTTGTAGAAAAAAAAAAAAAAAACGTAAAAGTCGTATAAATACGTTTTTGGGACCCTGAAACAGTTAAAAATAGAACGTATTTATATGTTTTTGGGAGAAAATGAGTTAATAAACCCTTGAACGCATCCCTCTGTTGTTTTTTGCTTTAAAGTACAACCTTGTTTCCGCAGTTGAGGACCCTAACATCGGCAACAAAATAAACCACACATTTCCAAAGATGAACGCTAGACTCTCTTCCTCGGCTCTATGATACTGTAGAAATTTAATTTCGTTATGTTTTCAGTTTAATTTAGCTATTTCCAGCTTGCTACGTTGATAATTGTGATGTTTGTTCACCGCTTTTCATCTAACTGCAAAGAAAGAGGAAGTGACGATCGACACACCATGATATTTACGTCATCCGCCATCGTGCTGTGACCTGTGAATTTAACGCCTGCTTTCACACACATCGCTTCCCGGGAAAGTCCCGGATATTATACTAAAATGCGACTCGGTAAATGTCCGTGTCGTATCTGTGTCAGTCGACCCGGGAAATTGCTTTCACGTATAAGTTTACATCCCTGGATTTAAACGGTGTTCAGGTGTATGTGAAAGGGGCTTTAGAGTATTGAACTAACCAGACATGCACGTTGATCTTGGTCATTTCCATAGATTTAATGTTTTAGGAGAGAGTGAGGGTTAAACATCAGCTCGCAGCTGAATCCTGTATGATTAACAACACTAACCGGAGTTGAAAAATAAGCACTGGCTCAACTGCAGGAACAGTGACGCAGGCACTCTAAAACCAAAAAAAAAAAAAAAAACAATGCTCACACGGCTTAGTACTGCACCTCTCAGATTACGTACATGCAAACAAACGTGGTATTACTTTGTTAAATAAATAAATAAACAGATAGATAGATAAAAGGATTAACTAGTACTGTGGGCCACATGAAGAGATACAGGGCGCCGAAACTGACCTCCAGGCCTTGGTTTGATACCCACTGGGCCGACAGGAAATTTTAAACATAATGTGACTTGCACAAACGGGTCATTTAGTTCAAACGCTTAACTTTCATGTCCCGCATCTTGCAAATCCTTCAATCATCTTAAAATGCTGGAATGACATGCTGCTGGACACAACATATGGTAAACAGCCTGCAGGCCACAAGCACGCACTACATTTAACATGCACCTTGTTTACAAACGGTTTCACCATCCAATAGAAAACAGCCTTTGTGATGGTATAAACTGTGTACTTTTCTAACGATAAATCACCAATTGTATCGTTTTATTTTTAACAGATGTATTCCTTGACAACATCAGAAGAGCCTTTTATTTAAAGCCAGCTCCACTAGTTGTATGTGAATGCATCACCAGGTTCAATGGAAGCACTGAAGCAGGCTGATGTCTTTCATAAGTAGAAAGGACCCCAGATGAGATAAGAAGGGCACTGCTGATGCAACCAGCGGGTTTAAAGACTCAAAACAAAAATGAGTTTGTATCATAGATACAAAACACCATTGCTAGAATAAAAACATGTACTGTGTCATCCCTGCTTTGTGACATTACCATGAGGCTGCCACAGACAGAACTGTCTCACTGACCCATTCAGCTGGCAGACAAAAGTGCCTGTGGGCAGAGGCGGGGGAGGGGACGCTGCTATTTGGACCATCGGCTCTTAGCATGTTGGAGAACAGAGCCAGTAGAACCTTGTCCTATTGTGAGCATCAAGAATTGCATAAAATCGGCACGAAGCAGTGGAGCATAACAGCTTGCTTGACGGTGATATTACGTAAAGCGTGCAGAGCCAGCCCACGTCTAGGCCCAGAGCATAATTGGATTCTGGGGTCCTATTTCCTCCAACAAAATTGATTATTGATAGATTACACACCTAAAATAAACTCATTTCAGCAGGGTACATACATTGTTGAATTTACTGGTCTTGACTCATATACAGTGCTGCTCAAAAGTTTGTGAACCCCCTCAACATTTTGGAATTTTCTATTATTTCAACCTGATTTCCTAATCAATCAATTCAGTAGTTTTTTTTTTGTTTTTTTAACAGTTGTGTTCTCGAGACTAAATTAAAAAGAGTTTTCATCAACTGATGTAGGTGCAAAATTGAACTGTTTGGTCACAACCAAAACCGCCATGTTTGGCGAAAAGTCAACACTGCATACCACCAAAAGAACCTTCTCCCAACAGTGAAGCATGGAGGTGGGAATGTCAAGATCTGGGCTTGCTTTTCATCCTCAGGACCTGGACAACTCCACATAGTCCAGGGAATCATGAATTCTGAGGAATATTGTCAAATCCTAGAACATAACCTGACGCCATCTGTTTTGTAGTTAAAGCTTGGCAGAAGGTGGATCATGCAACATGATAATGATCCAAAGCATTCCAGCAATACAACCAAGGAATGGCTGAAAAAGAAGAAGATTCGTGTTCTGGACTGGCCCAGTCAAAGTCCTGACCTAAATCCCATTGAAATGCTGTGGCGGGACCTGAAGCGAGCAGTTCATGCCAGACGCCCATCAAACCTCTCTCAACTGACTGCGTTCTGCAAGGAAGAATGGGCAAAAATCCCCCAAAGTAGATGTGAGAGGCTGATTAGTCACTACAGAAACCGTTTGGTTGAGGTAATCTCTGCAAAAGGAGGCGCAATATCCTATTAACTGAAGGGGTTCACATACTTTTGCACACATGATATCTGAGTTTTTCTTAAATCAACCACTTTTGTTAAATAAAGAATGACAATATAACTATTTCTTTTGTTTCAGTCCATTATTTGGAATGTCAGTATTGTGGATTTGGGTATAACTTAACATTTAATAAGGTTATTTTAGTTTTTTTTACAAAAAATCTGACCATCGCTGTGGGGTTCACAAACTTTCGAGCAGCACTGTATGTTTAGCTCGCCTGAAAGGAGCTCTCAAAAACATAAAATCGCTACTACTCAGTTCTCGTGGATGGAGCAGAATGAAATGAATACATAGTTAAATAGTATTAATTTGATTTTGGCGCTACTGGTCTTCCATAGCATCAATCCTCAGTGCTGAAGGGAATAGTATGTTTTCTTGTATTTACTGTTTGACTGTTTGTATTAGTCTAACACACCCAATATAAAATAAATATCATTTATATCATAGTTTAAGTAAAACAGCCAGAATTATTTGATATTATGAACAGTTGGACTTGAAATGAGTAGGCGGCAAACACTCAGGTGACTTGAAGTTCCGCTCTGAGACCCCTAATTTGGCCAAATTTCATAATTGTCCGATATGCATGTGTGATACATCATTGGAAAGCTTAAAATCTCAATTTTCTGGGGGAAGAAAATTTTTGAACAGGAGGGCATTTCAAAAAAAATAAAAAAATAAACAGCAAAACCCAATCGTTAAGTGAGAGCACGCGAGAGCAGAATTAAAGACGCCATGACTTTAACAAGATATTATCACGTACGTACCTTGTTTCGATCCAAAAACTCCATGTCGCCTGTATCACTGAATGTCAAGACACTGCTGTGAATGGCCATGGCTGGATTTTTGGGGATTTTATGGGTGAAACATGGTACTATAACAAGGGTCGCAATGCAGAAATCGCAGACATCAAGGAGTGGTCGAGATTTTCTTTTTCATATATTTACCTTTTTAACGTTTTTTTCCCCCCAATTTTTCTTTGTTTGGATCGATTATTTACTATCTAACATATCGGGGAAAATGCGACAAACAAAAAAAATACAATTTAGCGATAGTTATGAGGCAGATACTTTTTTACAGACGCCATTTTTTTTTCATTATGACATAAGTTGTTTCAAAATATGCGAGTGAATAATTTTTTAAAGTAATTTTTTTAAAAACAAAATATTAGACATCAATTAATAATTCTAAGCTAAAAATTACATTTTGAATAATAAATATAATTACTTACCTTGTTTTCATGGCTGGGTTACAACAAAAACGGTTGCGCAACGTCTGTAAACGGGGGTTTTCAGGGTAAAACGGACAAATTAAAAATAGTTTGGGGGCTTAATACGCCATGAATCTGCTATGGCAGCATATAGACATATTGTTCTATCAAACACAACAGTTGTTTTGGCTTAAAATACAGCAGCTTCTTTTAAAGAGGAGTGCAAGAACAAACTGCTTTTTCAGTTTTGTGTTTTCCACCATTAGAATTTGCAGCGCCAAGACAACGGGCAGAACAGACACAGCCTTCTGACCACGGAAGCACAACACGCGCGTCATGCAGCTGACTGAGCAAGATTGACGCTGAAAAGCAGGTGATAGGCAAGACATCTTCAAGCCCACGTCTGCACCACCAAATCCCGCAGTCAGCTCTGCTGGACAGTCCAGAACAAATGGCGGGACATCTAGTTTTGCCACAGGAACATATGATACGGCGGAACAAGCGATCGAGAAGTGAACACATAGCACTCAAGTTACGCTGAGGATGACAACATCCTTAACTGTCATTGCCCTGACAAGAGTAATGCCCGAATTCTCCTGTCCAATCCAGAGACAAACAATAATCCTAAACAACACCCGAACACATCCTTCTTCTGGACCACAGCCCACCTCACCAGAGCCTTTAAAAGATGAATGTTTAACTAATCGTTGTCATTTTTCTCAGGAATCTTTTGTTGACTTGTGATATGGTGATGCTGGATCCACTTTGCTTCCTCGTCTGGGTCTCTATGTACTGTATGACTGCTGCACAATTGGAGTAAATTGTCAACTTGTGTTTTGAAGCCATTTTCCAGCTTTTAAAATTGAGTCAGTACAAGTGGTTAAGACTAAGGTGACCGTGCGGAGTTTGGCCTTTTGGCCGGGTCTTTCGAATTGCGCTAGCGCGGTTCGGCTGGCGGCAATATGGCTAAAAGGTCAGATTCTTATAGTGCTGATCAATTAGCTTAAGAAATTGCGGACTGAAAATTAATTCCTACCCCTCCATTATTTATGGACTGATCACGGGGAAAAAAAAAAAAAAGGAAAGTGTAGATATATTCTAGGGATGTTTACGCATCGATCCTCAGAGACTTATTTGATATTATTTTGGTCTCATGGCTAATTAATTACTACGGATTTCCCAATCGCAGAATTTTACACCCTAGTTTGAGTCTGAGTCACCTGGTTTTGAGAATCTGCCGATACGGAGTCCCGATCTGATACTGCAAAAAAGTTTTTTTTTTTTAATTTAACAAACGTTCCAAACATGTTACTGTCCCACTGTGCCGCCTTCATAACGTGAATTATTTTTAAAAAAGCTAAGATCGACCAAAACTGAAAAGTTACCTGGTTTTGCTTTGAATCAAGACATTTTAAGGACCTGCGGGAACCCTGATTAAACACACTACCGTAATTTTTGGACTATAAGGCGCATCTGACTATAAGTCTCACCAGTCCTCACTGTGGTATGGGATATTTACACCAAAAGAAATGAACCTGTAACACTTTGACAGCAGCATCATAGGATGTCATCTGACCAAATGAACCACCATGAAGCTTTGAACCAGTTTACTACAAAGCTTCATTGCTTCAAGAAGTTTCATTTGGCCATCACTTCTCCCTTGGAGGAAACAGTCAACTTCTGCTGCCAACTGCTGTAAACACTGTTGTCGTCCAAGATGCCTCTGAGCATGCATTGCAGTGCTAAAGATGTAGACAACAATCAAAATTCATGTTCTGTGCTAATTATTGCTTGGGTTACTGTTCCAGTTTAGTGAATTGCTAGTTATGGTATTTGGTAACACTTTGACAGTGGCGCCATAAGACTGTCAACCCCAACCCCCTACGAAAATTGAAAATCTGCAAAGTAGGTGGAGCTTATTTACAATAAAAAAAATTATGTATTCAGATTTAATAGTATTGTAAAGAGATGCATAGAAAAATGTTTTTTTCCCCTTTCCCCCCCACAGTGTGTGTGTATATATATATATATATATATATTATTGCTGTCAAAAATAGCGCGTTATTAACGCTTTTACGAAAATCAATTTTAACGGTCTCATTTTTTTTATCGCGAGATTAACGTTCATTGTGACCAAGTGGACTTATAGTTTTTATCAACTGTGGCCACTGGTTGCAACGTGAGAAAAAAAGTTGTAACCCGGAAACAAAACAATAGGCACGCCCCGCGCATGTGCTTGATCTTGCCTGCTCGCTCGCTGTGAAAGAGTAGGCTGTTTGAGTGAAACGAAATGGAAACGAAAACAATTCTGAACGGAAAGTTCACGGAGAAGTCCAAGGTACAGCACGCGTTGGAGCAGACAAACACAGTCGCGCTTACTGGAGATTACTGGACATCCCTCAGTAATGACAACTACCACGGGGTCACAACACATTATTTCGACCCACTGTGGGAACTTCAGTCGCATGCTTTGACTGTTACGAAGACCGAAGAGAGGCACTTCAGCGACGTTGTCGCAGCGCATTTCATGCAAGTAGCCAAAGACTGGAACATTGAACACAAAGTGGTCTCACTGACCACTGATAGTGCATGCAACTTGATTGCTGCAGCCAACAGCTACCGAGCTGGAAAAAATGAGGAAGCTGAAAGCTGCGTTGGAGCAGTGCAGGTAACTCATAGTTTGTCCATGTCATGTGCCTATCTGTTAATTTAATAATCAAAGTAGATATGTTTCAGAACAGTAATGCTAATGTGTGTGTGGGAGAGACAGACAGACACAGAGACATATCCCTCCTCTCTCCCCGTATACTACTGTAACTACTGATACCGGTGTGGGCTATCTGTGTGTGAGGTGAGTGAGTTCTATGTGACTAACAACACTGAAGAGCTTCTTTATATTATTGCAGGTACGTGTGGACTTGTGTGAGATATGGCTTGAAATGTGAATGACTGCTCAAAGTGAAAATGGTACTGCAAATAATAACACTACAGATTGTTTTCAATAAAAAAAAAAAAATGCACAAAGCAAGCCTATCCACTTTTCCATGTTGATAAGAGTATTAAATTCAAGGGACATTTATAATAGATAAAAAGTTGCGATCAATGTGCGATTAATCGCGATCAAATATTTTAAACGCTTGACAGCACATATATATATATATAAAACAATGATTTGCAAATGTATACATGTGTATTGATCAAACACATGATTTTATTTAAAAATATGTCTAATTGAAAACAATCTGTGATGGACTGAGGGTTTAAGTTTGAATCGCGAAGTAGCGAGGATCACAAATTTTTTTTTAATATTAATATCTAAATTAGGTCAGTGCTTCCGATGCAATAAAAACCCTGTGGATCAGCCCCACAAATTCAAAAATACACGCCGAACCATTTTTTGTTTTTTAATAATTTCATTTTATTAATTGAAAACAAAAATTGGAAAAAACCGAAACAGTATCATTGGGTAAGACAAGGCGAGAGACACTTAAATAAGAGTTCCATGTAGGTGGGGGCTAAGGTGAAGGCGAGTTGATGTGGGAGAGGGTTGCGGGACAGGTCAGATTATGTACATTGTTTCTCACTTCAGGACTGGCAGGCCCGGTAAAAAGGGAACAAATCGGAGACGCTTAAACACCAGAGAGAAAGGCACTATCCAGAGAGCAAGAAACCAACAAAAACACACGGACAGACTGGACCAGAACGGATATCGAAATCTTTGACCAAAAAAAATGAAACAAAAAACAACAACAACAAAACCAAAAAGTGCTCGACAACACATTTGATAAAAATTGAAAAGAAATTTTTTTAATATCATTTAAGCTGATCTGACATCTGAACAATGAAAAATGACAATCTCTCGGTTTTGGGAAGTGTCCGTGTATGCCAGTTGCAGACTGGCGATTACACGCCATTATCCTATCTCAACTTCCATTCTGTGCGCACGTAGGCCGAGGAGAGCATTTTAGCAAATTATGCGCATTAACTAGCTGTACGTTAACATGTGACGAACAAACGTGGATAACATTAAAGCGCGTATTCCATTGCGCGGCCGTGTAGATTCCCTCATGCTTAAGTCTGCGGACTGTGTCAGCTACATTCAAATGGCTGTGACAAATACATTGCCTCTGGGGGGGAAAAAGTGGCTGACATCATACATGGCTTGCAATAACGGCCGCGGACGCTTGCCGTTCAACGACAGGAGCGTCCCGGCACGACTGGTTTCTTCTCCCGATGCTAAGTGGACATCCCTTACAAAAGGAACAAGAGGAGATATCATGCTTTCTTTCACGTGTTATCCGAAACTTGAAGGACAATTCAGCACATTCTAGAGCTACTAGGTCTTACCCGGATGAAAAAAACCACTGAACATAATTTACAAACTTGCGATGAGAGGTAATACAGACAAACACATACAAATATATAATATATATTCTTAAAAAATGGATTCTCTCTATAGTTGATTTATTTATACAGCCGCGGCTGATGTACGATGCTTACGAGCCAATCATTGTAGGCATGGAAACTTGCTGTATATGGCATCAGTTTTTTTTTCTTCTTAAAAACAATCTTTTTTTTTTTTTTTTTTTTAAATATTTTTCTTTCGTTTTTCCTTTAAAACAGATGTGGCTGATAAAAGAACATGCGGCAAACACAAGGCGGCAGAATGTTAAGAAGTTAAGGAGAAGACAGAAGCAGCTGCGGGAGTCGAATCATTTGGTTCACTCTTTGACTCTGAGGCGCTTCCGATCCTCAGCGTGGCGTTCACAGTCTCGGTGGATTTTGCTCAGCTGCCACCCACCACAAAGCGCCGCTTAGGACAGCGCTCCTGTCTTATCTCTCTCTCTCACTTTTACTTGTTTGCGTTCTTCCTCTCTGCTCCTGATACTGGTGGGGTTGGCAAAGAGGAAGGAGAAGGGGTGGTTCAGGGATCAGATGAGTGTGTGGAGGGACTGATGTAATCTAGAATGATGATGATGATGATGATGGTGGTGGTGGTGATGGTGGCTGTCGGAGGGATTTTTTTTCTTTTCACATGTTCCGATTGACCGGCGTGACATAGTTGCGCGGGAACATGCCCGTTTGACCGTGGCAACCGCCTTTCCACCAGTTGGGGTCAGAGTTGTCCAGGACTTGGATGAAGTCGCCGCGCCGGAATCCCAATTCGCCTTCCTCCTGTGGGTCGAAGTCAAAGAGCGCCTGCACGTATGTGGGATGCTGGCCGATGAGGAAACAGATTGAGAGAGGTTAGCCGGGGATCATAGAAAAGTCAAGTGAAAATTCCAATCTGCCCCACCCCCAATCATGTAAATTTGTATAAAAACCTGATTATCTTTGTAGCTGGTAGCAGTTGTCCTAAAGCTGTTGTCCAACTCGGCAAATTACATACTCTTTGAATGGATGTAAAAGATGCGAGCTGGTCATAAAAAGGGTTCGTGACAAAATTTGCCAAATTAAACTAAATTACATCAGTCATAAGCATTCAATAATGCCCATGACAGTGTCAGGTAATAATTATGATGGTCTTATGAGAGTCTTATGACGCCGCTGGCAAATAAAAATAAAGTGTTACCTATTAACCCAAATAAATAAACAAATAAGCCCCACCGGACTATAAGCCACAGGATTTAAAATGAGGTGCAAAAAGTAGCAGTTTATAGTGTAAAAAAATTACAGGATTTTCTTTATCTTTTTTTTTTTTTTTTTAGAGAGTATTTTTTTATTTACATTTTTTTTAACTACCCAAATTTTTGGACGACAGTGATCCCGTGTTTTTCGCGGTTAATGGGTAATAAGTAGATGTGTAGCTTATTTACATTTTTTTTTTTAATGGGGGGGGGGGGGGGGGTTTCAATGTATTTATTCAGATTTAGCATTGGAAAGAGATACGTATAAGAAATAAGAAAGAAAAAGAATGATTTTTCTTTTTTTCCCCCAAAAGTATTGAATCAATATCAAATCAACTCATGTTGCTAAGACCAGCACACGACACAACACAATGAGTTGCCATAGCGACTACAAAAAGCAAAAAGCTAAACGAGTCGGCGGCCTTTGAAAGGTAGTTGCTGGCCACTTCAAAGCAGCTCCCTTGTCACTCATCGTTTACTTTAACAAGCTGCAGCTGCCTTGTGAGAAAAACGCTTCAGGAGGGAGAGTAAAGGCCCAAGTACACTGCATGCGTGATCGTTGCGGTTCCGGTCCGGTTCAGTGTTGCCTGCGTGTCACGCAGTCCGTCAAAAACCGGCAAATCATACCGGCTGCTGCACGGCTGCGGTCCGCCAACTCCGTCCCCTCGTGAGCTCTCGCGTGATCGCGCGCAATAATGTGCCATTTAAATCAACGACAAACACACGGAGTCTGTAGTATGTACTCATCAGAGAAGCAGAGAGAGAGCACATTTTTTTCCTTGCATATTGATAATGTAACGTTTGCTAAGCGGATGTTTGGCCGCGAAAACAACACACGAGCTTCAACGCCTTTTCCCTCTTTTTCTTTATTAACTTCCCACCACCTCACCAATGCAAAAACAACAACTACAGTGGGGAGAACAAGTATTTGATACACTGCCAATGGGTTTTCCCATTGTCAGTGTATCAAATACTTGTTCTCCCCACTGTATTTACACTGACGCTATCTAGTCCACCAATCAGAGCGTCGCGCTGGTGCACCAGCACACCAATGACAGCCCCGCGTTGGTAAATAAATTTACCCACCGATGACAGCCCCGGCGACGCTACAATATTTTAGTTGTGTCTGTCTCTTAATTCCAGATTGACTGCATCATGTTGAGATCAGGGCTCCGTGTGTGGAGGGAAGGGGGGCTATTATGCCCTTGGTTGTGTCGGTGCGTTTATATCTTTGTGCACATTTAAAATTTATGGCAAATAACATCTCATAGAGCTGTTATAAACAACTGATAAATAATCTGTCATATTTATAAAATGGATAGCGAATTATATTCGACACGAACTAAAAAACAGCGTACTTGGAATTGGTGTCTCAACACTGCAGATTCATGTGGCCAGCGCAAACTGTTGTTTTTTCTATGAAGAGTCAAGTGAAATGTAGGAAAGAAAGAGAAATGTCTTGAATAGACCACCAGGTCGAAACTTGTGGGTGTCTCTTTTTTCTCTTTCGTCTCTTTTTTCTCTTTCGTACTTTTCCCCCTCGACTCTGTATACAAACCGAGATTGTTTGTGCGCGGGGGCACGAGAATTTCTGCAGTGGAACCACTTCCAGATACGCTCTTTTTTTTTTGCTTAGCACGTCGTGTTTGATATCATTGCCAGAAAAACACACATAATAGGACACTTTGCAGTTTCGCTTTTAATGGTGTCCTTATAGTAACGATCTGCTGCATCATAAATGATTTTGTGGGTTTCCACCTCCATGATGAAGCGCTCATCATCCATCTTCACTCGTGTTTAAAGCGTGATTAGGCACCTGGGTTGTTACGTCCAGGCCCAGCTCCGCCCATTTTGCCGGATGCGTGTCCGGCAAAAATAGAAAATAGCCTATACCATCCGGCGGGCATGCGGCACGCCGGAGGTGGTTCGCAGTCAAGCCGGAGCTTTGACGCGGCCGGTATACGTTGAACAATAGGATATAATGGGAACGGATCGACTCCGGCGCTATTTTCTACCGGAGTCGGACCGGAAACGCAACGATCACGCATGCGGTGTACTTGGGCCTTGAGAGTCTGTACGTGATCAGATAGGACATCTCTTAAAATCCTGCATTTTTTTTTCAATAGAAAATTGGCGCGATGTTTGAAGCGCAACGTAGCGAGGGGTCACTATAAGCCGCTACTTTTTTCCTCCGCTTTGAACTCTGCGGCTTAAACAGGGAGTCCCCGGGTTATGAACGAGTTCCGTTCCTACGCTGGCAACGTAACCCCAATTCCTGCGTAAATCGGAATTAACCCTTTAAGTACACCTAAATCTTAAAAAAAAAAAAAAACTATCCAAAAGTACTGTATTTTGTTTAATAATGGAGGATACACTGCCCTCTGAAGGCAGCATTGGGTCTGGCTGCACTGTCGCCTTGTATGACTGAGGAGCATAGTCAGACGTCTAACATGGATAAAGGATAGCCGCGCTCTGGTCTGGCCCCCATCAGGCTGGAAGTTGTTTCAGCCAATATATGTTTGTTTATGCATTTGTAATTAAGTTTAGAGCTACAGTTTGTGGAGTTATGTGTGAGCGATTTGCTACGAGAATTGTAATTACATTAGCATTTGCAGCATTTAAGCGGACTATTGTTAGGCAAATGCGGCTAATTTAATCTACTAAATTTACATATCAGATCAGACTAAATGGACGCTTGAATACCAAATGTTTTGTGTCAAGTGTTTTATTGTTAAAATATGTGTCGTTTGGAACATAAGTGTACATACGTGTTACAGCTTTACAAATTGTCAAAAGTGAAGGAAGTAAAAAGCACAATTGTTTACTATCTGTAAAGCTGAACAACTTCACGTTTAGTGAGGACAGAACATGTGATATTAATAAAGTAAAAAATGAGATACTGTGAGGTACAATAAGGTAGTGTTTTTCAACCGGTGTGCCGCAGCACACTAGTGTGCCGTGAGAGATCGTAAGGTGTGCCGCGAGATATTATCTAATGTCGCATTTATGTATACAAATTTTGTAATGTCTGTAATTGTGCAGGCCCTTGAAGGGGCCATCAGACTGCAGAGTGGTGACGTAACGGGAAGCAAGCTAGGAGGGAGGGAGAACGGCGTTAGAGCGAAGTTAGCAGTCGAATGTTGCGGATGCCGCTGTTATTTTGTTTATTATTTTCAACAATAAAGTGGGAAAGTCATCACCGACTCCTCTCCTTTCCATTTCCCCATTTGGGGCTATTACAATATTTTTTTACGTCGTCAGGCGGAGTAGGAAGTAGGAAGGAGTAGAAAGTTCTTGGTCGTGTCGCGTTCAAAAACTGCTCGGATTTCTAGCCATCAACGACCTTGCTGTCTGCGACAATGTTGACCCCAGCGCGTCTACTGCACATTATTTGGTTAGACTCGTCTTGTGTCAATATACTCGAAAGTGTCCTTTCTATTTTATCCATATGTGACGACCGTCAATCCTCCTCCTGTGTTTTATTCCAACACATTGTCAACGACAGCAAAATGGCTGACAGCTAGAAATCCGAGCAGTTCTTGAACGCGACACGAGCAGCTCTCCTAAACGTCATCTCCAAACTAAACACCAGTCACTTCAAAACTACTCAATGATTAAATTGATTAAAATCAACGAAGGTAAATGAGAAAGCCCTCAAAGGCAGTTACCTTGTTGCTAAATCCAAAAAGTCCCACACCGTGACAGAAACATTATTACTACCTGCCTGCAAACCCATTGTCTGCGAGATGCTCGGCCCTGATGTGGTTAAAGACTTTGCTCAAGTCCCCCTGTCTGATAATTCTGAGCTTTTTGAAGCCTAACTGCTATAAAAATTAAATAAAAACAGAGACAGAGCTGTTGAAGAATAAGGATATCGACTTTGTGTACATCCAAACAGGCTCAAGTTTCACACTGAGTAAGTATACATACTGAGAAATTATTTTATAATCAAATATACTGTACAGAAAATAATTTTGGAACATTTTTGGTTTGTGGTGTGCCACGAGATTTTTTCCAATGTAAAAACGTGCCGTGACCCCAAAAAGGTTGAAAAACACTGCAATAAGGTACTAAAAAAAAAAAAAAAGACTGGAAAAAAATATGGCGGACGAGACTCCGGCATCTTAAAGTCAAAATCGCGGAAGCCGAGTAAACCGTAACCCGGGGACTAACTTAATATGGATTTTTACAGGCCGATGAGTCGTATGTCTTTACTATGGTTATCAAAAGTATTGCTACTGAAATGTTGTATCCGGATATGATATTGGCATGCAAAAGTCTCGATGTTGATTTATTTGGTTTTGCACCAGAGTCTCTGCAGGGTTTAACAAGCCAAATTTAGGAATTTTGAAGACTTTTTTTAAGACCATAATGAATCAAATTTAAGACCCATTTCATATCTATACTTGCGAAAAACTGGAAAATTGCAGGCCTGGAATTACTTGCAAAGTATATGAATTTATTCCAAGCTATTTCACACTGTGATACAAATGAGCACAAAGTACAAAATTGTAGTCATGTTTAGAAATTTTCAAAATTGTATTTAAGACATTTTATGAGATTTTTGAGAATATTAGACATTTTAAGGCCTTAAATTCGAATTTTTGGATTTCAGACTTTTTAAAATACTTTTTAAAATCCCGTGGATACCCTGTGCACAACCACAGGTCACCAGTAATTTGGTGTCATTGTGCACTGCTCCTGATAATAATGGAGAACATTTCTGCATTTTCCTTGTTAACTCATTAACTGCTAAAAAATGGTGGTAGGTGTCCAATCCACTTGAACTGGGAGGGTTGGCAGCAAACCCTCCCAGTTCTAATGGATTGGACGTCTACTAGTGATAAACGTATTGTAAGAGTTTTCATTTAGTTTTTAAGAGCAATAATTGGATGATTATCATTGTCAATGGCAGTGAAAATGTAATTTGGGAGCTTTTCATTTATGGATCCATTCGGTCAGGGGTCTCCAACCCAGTCCTCAAGGCCCACTGTGGGTCCTGGTTTTTGTTCCAGCCGATCCAGCAGAGACAGTTGAACCAATGAGGCTTCTGCTAAAACAAGCCACACCTGACTGCAATCAACTGACTGCACTTGTAAAACACCAGATTGGGGGAAAAGTGTTGTCATCTTGTTTGGTAGGAATGAAATCCTGCACCCACAGTGGGCCTTTGTGGAATAGGTTGGGGACCCCTGCATTAGGTTATCGAGTATTTTTTGAGTATCATTACAGAGTTGAAAATTTTAGTATCATAAGAACAGTAGTCTTGTGTGAATATCCCTGCGGCTTATAAATGAAGTGAAGAAAACATTGTGTGTCCGGCTGATAGTTTAAAAAAAAAAAAAAAAAAAAAAAAAGAACTTATTCACTGCCATTGAGGAGGTTAGATGTCCAATCCATTTTGACTGGGAGTGCTTTCAGCTATCGAATGAGTCAGTCAGTCAAACTGGATTGAATGTCTATCGCTGTCAATGGCACTATAACATGAGCAACCACAGCCAGTTCTTCCATTTTAAATTAATTTGTTATTACCTGATGGACCTGCTCGATGTCTCGCAAAAAGATCTGCTGGTTACGGGAGACAGAGGTAGAGCGATGGTAATCCACCAGCTCATTGAGTGAGGTAAACTTCACCACCCAAAGAAAATACTTTCCGGCGCCATCACGGAGAACCTTGAAGTGTTGAACGTCGTTCCCAAACCTGGAGAAAAATAAAATGAAGCATTGCGGATCCATCAGAGCGGAAAGAGTATAGCGCAACACGCAGCGGTGTGATGCATCTTCAGGGAAGGACAAAATGGAAACGAAGAAGAGGAAGTAAGGCCGTTTACTAAGCAAATACTGGAAATGAAGCTAACGGGTGAACCCAGCTGTGCCTTCTTGAGAATAAGGAAGTGGCTACGCTGATGACTCGCGAAAGCTCGGAAACATGTCAAGCTAATCAGTTGTTAGGGGAGAGCGTGGTGACTGTCGGCTAACTTTTAAACTCAAACTCAGTTTGCGCGGTTATACTCACTTAACGGAGAGGGAGAAGTCGCCCGGTGCACTCTCGCTCTCTCTGATGAGGAAAGCGCCATCGTGCCTTTGTTTGTTGAGCATCTCCTCTGCTTTGGCACGTGGGATCTTCCCAAAAAACCATCTGGAGGACGAGGCAAACACTTGAATATTTTTATCCACAAAGGTATTGGCTGTCATTTTTAAGTGTCAACACCGGCAAAGTCAAATAAATAAAGATGTGATCTTTGCAGAAGCAAATCAATCATAATAGATGGCCAACTTTTTGGGCAGCGTCACAAGACTGCACACTAACTAATAAAGTGGTTTAAGTATTATAATCAGTACTCTTGCACTCCAGGCTCACATTTAGATACTCATTCCTCACAATGGAAACTAAAAGAGCATTCTGAGAGAGCACACCTCCCCACTAGGCATGAGCCGGTATGATATTCTGACTGTAAGCCATAAGCCAAAATATTGCAGTTTAAGGTATCACAGTATTGCAATTACACCTCTAAAATGTGTTAATTTGTGATATCTGGGGTTAAAAATTAACAAAATCTTTTTCCATTGAACAGGATTGTTATTTTGAAAAAAATATTGGTAAATTGGGATAAAAAAAAACTAAACAAAATATTCTAACTAAACTAAAAATAAACCCACAGCCACAACTCAACATTATTACCATCAGAGCAAAAAATAATTGAAGTAATTTCCATAAAAAGCACGTGTGTATGATATCATGTTTACATTGTATACACAATCTCTTTCTCAACACAGACAGTTGCCAGAGAGAAAAAAAAAACTCAGTTAACTCTTGTAGCTGGTGGGAAACATTCATGACAGTGTTTACTAGAGGTGTGCAAAATTTCTGATTCTTAGATTATTCGCAATTCGGCCGTGGAAGATTCGACAACGATTCACAAACATCCAAATTCCGATTATTGAAATATGCCAAGTAAAGCAGAAGTAAAACAAACTCAGCGCGCCGCCCGGTCTTCGGGACGCAATGAGGAACGGAGCGAGAGTAGCTAAACATCATGCTTCTCATTACCCGGCCCCTCGGGTAATGCCAATGCTCAACTCACGGCTCTAGCTAAACTCATGCCACGAGATAAAAAAAACCCCACAACAACATACCCGACTTCTGCCGACAGCTGCTACAAAGTACCTCCACATAATGTTACGGTAGATATCATTTATATAGGACTAGATGCAATATAGATTTGTTAGCGTTAGCAGCACATCTACAGAAAGCTAGATGCGGGCGTTAGTAAACGGCCGCCATCTTAAGGCAGTACACGTCCCTGCAAGGCTGTTGTAGCGAACCTTCCAAGCGAACCTAATTAACTTTTTATCTAAAATACTCCTAAATCGGTAAAATATTGACTTGAATCTATCGTTAAAATAGTTTTAAAACTTTCACATGTCGAAAGTAGACAAAAGGGAAATTATGGAATAACGGGAGCAATTTTAACAACTTTAACGGTTGATTCACAACATTAAATTAATTGAATGTAGTTTAAAGCTGCTAATACAGAATGGGGACTGGAGTTTTTTTATATTTGTTTACTGTTATATGTTAACTTGATACTGAAATAGTAGTTTGGTTTAGCCTGAGAGTATTTTTGAACAATTTTGGAACTAATGTACAAAACATTTAATAAATAAATAAATAAATGAGCGGGGTGCATCAATAATCGTTTTATAATCGAATCGGAGCCTCTGAATCGTAATCGTAATCGAATCGTTAGGTGCCCAAAGATTCCCAGCTCTAGTGTTTACCAACCCTTAATTTTGTATAAATGCAAAATCATATTGGAGGTATTGCCTTCTCGGCAGCGACCCTCCACAAACATGCTTTACATCTCGGTTGGCCCTCCTCCTCTAAGCCCCAGCCATCTGTAACTCCTCTGTAGCCGAAGTATTCCCATAAAGGCAATTTTGTTTTTTTCGATGTGGGGGGAAAAAAAAAAGTTCAGGAGTTTCCCCTCCTCCAGCCATCGTGTAGCACAGTTGACTCACTCATAATGAGCAACTACCAGTGTGGGAGGGTTGAGCCTTGCAGCTGCAAGCGAAGGATTTCTCCATGCATTTTTTGGGACATGAAAAATAGCTAATACCGTAGTGACGGTATGACGCAACATTTTTGCGGTTTTGGAACCCTGACGTTTTCATACCACGGTATACCTTGAAACCAGAAATCGGCACATGCCTATTCCCTACCTAAGCAGCCAAATTCAACGCATCGCCATATTTGTTGGATTGGGCACTACCTTTTGCCCTCATGTCATCACGCTCTCCTCATCATATCACCCACTCTGTAAATATTAAAAGTATATCCAGCTAGTTTGATAATAACCTCTTTATTTGTTCTTTAGTAGAGATGTGATCGAAAATTTGGCACTGAAATCTTTCGGCCGAAAATAGCTAAAATTGCATTTTCGGTTTTCAGTTAAAAGACTGAAAGTTTACTAGCGAATAGTGTGAAGAACCATAGTCCTCTTATGATTACGTCATCAAAACTCTGCGAGCTAACACTACTGGCTCAAAGCTAGTGTTGTTAATCTCACTTTAAAAAAGTAATTAATTACACTTACAAATGACTTCTCCTAAAAAGTAATTGGGTTTTTAACTCAGTTACCTGAATGTAAAAGTAATTAGGTACATGGCAAAGTAACTGATGTTACCGTTCATGTTTTTTTTTTGTTTTGTTCCCAAACACCAACAACAACAAATAGTAACCTTTGCTACAATGTATCACAAAAGTGAGTACACCCCTCGCATTTCTGCAGATATTTAAGTATATGTTTTCATGGGACAACACTGACAAAATAACACTTTGACACAATGAAAAGTAGTCTGTGTGCAGCATATGCCGTACTAATAATTCTTTTCCCCCCTCAAAATATAGCCATTAATATCGAAAACCCTGGCAAATAAAATTGAGTCCCCCGCATGGGAACTACGTACATCCCTAAATGTCCATATTGAGTACTGCTTGTCATTTACCCTCCAAAATGTCATGTGACTTGTTACAGGAGTGCTATCAGCATTGCTGCAGAGATTGAAGAGGTGGAAGGTCAGCCTGTTAGTGCTCAGACCATATGCCGTACTCTACATCAAATTGGTGTGCATGGCTGTCACCCCAGGAGGAAGCCTCTTCTGAAGATGGTACACAAGAAAACTCGCAAACAGTTTGCTGAACACATGTCAACAAAGCACATCGATTACAGGAACCATGTCCTATGGTCTGATGAGACGAAGATTAATTTGTTTGGTTCCGATGGTCTCAAGCATGTGTGGTGGCGACTAGATGTGGGAATCTTTGGGCACCTAACGATTTGATTACGATTCAGAGGCTATGATTCGATTATAAAACGATTATTGATGCAGCCCCTCCTTTTTTTTTTTATGTTTTGTACATTAGTTCCAAAATTGTTCAAAAATCCTCTCAGGGTAAACCAAACTACTATTTAAGTATCAAGTTAACATATAACAGTAAAGAAATATACAAAAATAACAGTAAATAAAAAACTCCAGTCCCCATTCTGTATCAGCAGCTTTAAACTACATTCAATTGATTTAATGTTTTGAATCAACTGTTACAGTTGTTAAATTGCTCCCGTTATTCCATAATTTCCCTTCTGTCTACTTTTGTCAAAGTTTTAAAACTATTCCATCATTTAAAGATAGATTCAAGACAAGATTCTGCCAATTTAGGAGTATTTTAGATAAAAAGTTAATTAGGTTCGCTACAACAGAGCCTTCTAGGGAGGTCTACTGCTTTAAGATGGCAGCTGTTTACTTACGCCGGAAAGTCTGTCATTTCACATCTCTGTTCAATAATACATGTTCTAACACCGACGTCGTCTGACATTTTGCATGTAGTTCTCCATATATATGATATCTACTGTAGCCATATGTTTGTAGCAACTAGCAACTGGGCGTTGTTTGTAGTGGCTGTCAGCCACAGTCAGGTATGATTTTTTTTTTTTTAATCTAGTGGCATGAGTTGAACACGATATTTACTCTCGGTCCATTCCTCATTGCGTCCCAACGACCGCGCTGACTGTGTTTTACTTCCGCTTTACCTGGTATAATTCAATAATCGGAATTTGGATATTTGTGAATCGTTCTCGAATCTCCCACGGCCGAATCGCGAATAATCTAAGATTAGAAAATTTCGCACGCCTCTAGCGGCGACCAGGTGAGGAGTACAAAGATAAGTGTGTCATGCCTATAGTCAAGCATGGTGGTGCAAATGACCCCCCGACCTCTTCAATCCCTGCAGCAACGTTGACAGCACTCCTGTCACATGACATTTTGGAGGGAAAATGACAAGCAGTACTCAATTTGGACATTTAGGGATGTATGTAGCTCCCATGCGGTGTACTCACTTTTGTTGCCAGGGGTTTAGATATTAATGGCTATATTTTGAGTTATTTTGAGTGGGAAAAATAAATTATACAAGTTGCACACAGACTACTTTTCATTGTGTCAAAGTGTCATTTTGTCAGTGTTGTCCAATGAAAAGATATACTTAAATATCTGCAGAGATGCGAGGGGTGTACTCACTTTTGAGATATGTTTGGAAGTCATTTGATGTTGAGAATCTACCGTTAAAGTTGTTAAAATTGCTCCCATTATTGCATTACTTTCCTTCTGTCTACTTTTGACACGTACAAGTTTTAAAACACTTTCATTATTTAAAGATAGATTCAAGTCAAGATTTTGCCAATTTAGGAGTATTTTAGATCAAAAGTTACTTAGGTTCGCAAGGAAGGTTCTCAACAACAGAGCCTTCCTGAGGAGTCCACTGCTTTAAGATGGTGGCTGTTAACTAATGCCGGTGAGTCTATCATTTCGCATCTAGTTCTATATACATGTGACATCTACCTTAGTATCATTTGGGCGTAGTTTGTAGGCTATCGGTTACGGTCCGGTATTATTGGAGCCACCTAGCATCGCATTTGCAATGGCGTCACAACTCCCTTCCCTCCTCCCCACTCCCGCTCTGCTCTCTTGTCTGACTTTTCTCGCGTCATTCAATCAATGTAGTGTATCCTCAGTAACGGCAAAAATTAGATTACTCACTACTGAAAAAATAAAGCCGTTAGTAACGCCTTTATACTCTAACGCCGTCATTAACAACACTGCTCAAAGCCTACATGTCCCCAGTTTGGAAGTATTTTGATGTAACAAAGAAATATATAAATTATTAAAGAAAAAAAAAAAGCTTCACCGCTGCAACACGTTCGTTCTGAAGTTGCTTTCCATTAATGTCCCTCCGTCACATCGAGTACAGTGCATTTGAGCCCATGCGCGAGTAGTTTGGAGTTTAATCAAGCCAACAGTATACAAATAAAGTAGTACTTGAATACATATATGTGCATTTTAACACACAATACGTTTATAACACGACCATTTCCTATTTTTGCCACACTTTTTCTTGTGACTTCCACACCCCATCTGCCAGTCGTTTAATCCAGCTGGGAGCAACTTCGCTTGGCTTTGTCGCCACTAAAACTCACTGGTTCTCGATCAATTCTACTTGTTGCACAAGAAAACAACGAGTCTTCTTTTGAAGAGGAGGATGGATTGCAATAGCCTTGTAAAGAGTTTTCCTAGTTTCTGCGAGAAACTTTTTGTTTTGTTGTTGTAAACTACAGTTCCACATAAACATATAACGAGATTTCATTTAGCTTAGCAATTGGAGGCGCTAAACCCATTTTTTTAAAGTGTCCAAAACGTCCAAGAAAGCACATTTATCAAGGGTTCATCTGTCTTGACGTGTGTTTACGTCAACCGAACAGAATGCTATGATGACGCCAGCACCTCTGCTATAGGACGCATTCAGAGTTTAGTTTGCCACAAAACACTCATGGTGTTTCAGGATCACCACCTTTCAAACTACCAAATTTTTCGAGCCTCAAGTAGTGTTGTTTTCGTCAACGATGATATAAAATATTTGGTCAACAAATACTTTTTCATGACAATGACGAGATGATGATGAGCTTAAAATGGGGTTTGGGAGACCAAAACATAAGACGAATGCCAATTTTTGTCTGACGAGAAGGAGACAAAAGTAAGCAATAGTTTCCATCACGTGTTCACAATGTCTGACATTGTATGTGTAGTTCATCATCATAACAGTGTCTGGTTGTATCACTCATGACGTGCTGCCCCCCACCCCCTCCCGATTTCCCGATTCACCGGTATGTCGTCTCCAGTCTCCATGCAGGATCGCACACACGGTAAAATTTGTTTTCTTAGCCATAGAGAATATGCAATGTTGCTTTAGCATTTAAAGGTCTGTGCTGAGGGATCATCACACACTAAATATAACTCGTAATGTTAGCCTCGCGTTTGCAGTAGGCTAATGCTAACTGCGAGCAGTTTGTGGCATCGCGGTGGCTATAATAATTTGAAAATAATGTACTGTTTTCCTGCTGAGTTTGTATGATCACCAAGTTGCCGTTGTCCTTGTAGATGCTACAATATTTGCTTGTCTATTAATGTTCATTCCAAATAGTTGGAAACCTTTATTTATGGAGTAATTTTTAAAAAAAATTTACAGACAAAAACATTTTTATAAACAACTAAAACTAGACGAAGTTAGTCCGGAGTTTTCATCAACAAAAACTAGAAGACAAACACGTTTTGAGATGACTAAAACATGACTAAGACTAATAAGTATTATCGTCCAAAACACTAACACGAAAATTAAAAGGGCTGCCAAAAACAACACTGGCCTCCAGAGTTGTAGAACCAATGCCAAGGCAAAGGGCATTAATCTGAAAATAATTAAATAAAATATACTTTAAAAATCAAGAAAATGAATTATATGCATGTGTATTTTTCGGCCAGATGTTTCCACTCTTTGGTTTTGGCCAAGAATTTTGCTTTCGGTACATCCCTAGTAATAATACATTACTGACCTATCGGATCGATAATATCGTCAGATCTTCAAAATCAGGTGATTCGGACGCAGAAATATGTGATTGGAACATCCTTATTAGCTACTTAAACTGAAGGTGTGCGTGATAACATAACATCACAGATGACAAAAATTCGACATCCTAAATCAGGTCATTCATCATGTGGAAGCGGACACTATAAGGGCTGGAAAGGTGTGCTGGTATAGCGGGAGAATAGTTTGCCAACTAATGAGAAATAAAATTATAAACTGTGAATTTGTCAACTTTGAAACATCTCCCAAGCGAGCTTGACAAAGCAAATGCTATGAATAACAAATGAAATAGTTTATTAGTCCCACTAACGTCAATGCCAAAGAGTAACCATTTGAACATCATTTGCTATTGCCAAAACAAATATGAAATCGTGACTTTGGGGGCGAGCTAAAGCTACATAAAATACTTAAAATAAGTTACATTACAGTGAAGCATATTTCACATAATTGTTTGGATTTTTGTTTTATTTATCTTTTTATTATTGTAAACAAAACTTGAGTGAAACTTACATCATGTTCATGTTTTCCATTCATACAGTATCTGAAAAAAGTTGCATTGGTACATCCTTAACAATTAACCCACTGGGCAAAAAGGTCTCCATTGTGCAACAATGATACAGTCAATATTTAATTAAGAACAAAATGCCTCGAGCATATTACATGTAAACTGGTCAAGCTCTAGTTCAAGTGAATATGTTTGAAGTCACTGTTTTGCTTTTGTTGAGATTATGTTGAGAAAAAAAAAAAAAAAGAATTTTTGGATTTAAATTAGTGCCATTGACGATGATAGATGCCCAATCATGTGCGTCTTTTCATCCATCTGCTGTGAATTTAGACGTTTGTCACTAGTAGACGCCCAATCCATTTGAACTAGGAGGGCTGGCAGCAAATGAACATTGAACGCTAGCCTTCCCAGTTCAATTAGATTGGGCGTCTACCGCCATATATGGAAATCAAAAAGTATTCTACAACCATATTACAGTATTAGAAATAAACGTCAAATAAGATCAGAGTGTCTCCCATTTGACACAGCTGCTACGTCGCTGAGGCTCACCAATAGTACAACATGCATTGATCACAGGCCACAAAAACCAGCAGGCTAGTGCACATATGATGACCACAATATTATGGCCACTTGTAAATTCTAACGAATCCAATTGCTAACCTAGCTTGAGTGGGATATTTTAAAATGTGTAGCTTATAACAGGACTGACATTCTAGCATCACTGCACTCCGCAAACATTACATGCAGGTGCCCATTGTGCTTATGGAACCAAACAAGTGGCAGAGGAAGGGAAAAAAAATTCCAAATTGATGCATCTACTCATCCATAAACATACCATAATTACAACACAAAACATATGCATCTCATAGAGCAGGGGTGTGCAAGTCCGGTCCTCGAGAGCTGCTATCCACCTTGTTTTCCATGTCTCCCTCCTTTAACATACCTGAATCAAATAATCAGGCTCTGCTCCTGCAGAGCTTGCTGATGAGCTGATCATTTGATTGAGGTGTGTAGGGAGACATGGAAAAGAAGGTGGATAGCGACTCTCGAGGACCGGACTGGCAGACCCCTGTTATAGAGTATTGTGTGCGAACATTACTATGCATATTTGTAGTCTCAGATCAGCCTGGACTATTTAGCACCACCTTGCTGGAAGGTATATGGTGTGTCTGACGAATGTGTTGCTCATCCCACATTCAAATTGCAAAGTAGCAGGTTCATCTATGAAAAACTTTCTCCATCTCCTTCCTCCTTTGCATCACAGTATTAATGTAGCGATTTCTACAACTACTATACATATGAAAGAATTTCCTCAGACAGTCTACAGTCAATGAACACATAATATTTAAAATGTACAGTCACTCTAGTAAACACATTTTTAAATTCTGTGGGGTCATTATTTATTTACTGGACGCTATTAGCAATTTGATGAATAATTTAGAGTAGAAAGCCAAACGACGGCTTCATGACAGGTTGTCATGAAAAATATGCTTCGGCAAAAGAACGCTCAGTTGAGTTCTTTAATGTATGTTTATCTGGTAGTTAGGAAGTTTTCTGTGGTAAAGATATATCTTATTTAGAAGACTCAGAGAAAGCTCTCAATATGAGGCAGCCAGTTCTCCACAGTGTGAAATACACCCACAATGATGAACAATGTTAGATTAATACCTGGCTGAGCATAACCATCAAAAGTGAGAATTATCTTTGTAAATCGATTATTTTGATATAGAGCTTGTATTGCCAGTTATTATGTTATGCAAGAGGTCACCATGTTGTGGCCGGTCACAGTAGTCAGACTAGAACATCCTGTGTTGTTATGCAATGCTTTTTTTGGTGTGTGTATTGCACCTGAAATAAAACTTTAAAATCAGTTATGAGGAAAAACAATTACCACACTACGAGGTCATAGGTCAAATTTGCATTTAGCAAAGTATGGGCTACTACATGCATGGTAAATTTGTATAAAAGACAACCTAATGGATCTCAATCAGAAAATCGTAATGTGGCATGGAGAAAATGTGTTAAAATGAGAGCGATATACCGTATTTTTCGGACTACAAGTCGCACCCGAGAATAAGTCCCACCAGCCATAAAATGCCCAACGAAGAGAAAAAAAACATATAAGTCGAACCGGAGCATAAGTCGCATTTTGGGGGACATTTACTTGATAAAATCCAACACATTGAACAGATCTGTCATCTTGAAAGGCAATTTAATATAAAAATACAATAGAGAACAACATGCTGAATAAGTGTACAGTGCATGAACAACGAAATGCGAATATACTGTCCTCACCAGGACGTTACGGCTCGGTCCTGGCTATACAGCGAGCTAAACTCCCAAATGACGATGCTGGACGTCCATATAATTTGCGGAATCAATTTCGTCCTCGATACCAAACAGGTTCGCATCAACGTAAATAAATGATAATCAGGTGCTTTTACAGCAATGACACAAACAATTAGCATTCGTTCGCTAGCATTAGCACATCGTTCAAACAACCACACAACTGGCTTTAAGTGTCCGATCGCGGGTGGAAAACACAACAACAACAGAAAAGATACACACAGGCGTTGCCTCTGTAGAGATTTTACAAGCATAAACAATGAACGTAAGTTCGCAGCCATGTTTCTATCTCGCCAACTCGCCCACTCACTCAAGCTGCGTAGCTGTCTGTCTTCTGGCGTGTGAGCAGTCTTCACGTAAACAAGGTTGAGTGCGCCCTCACGTGGGCGTGAAAGCGCCACAAACTAAAAGCATGCATTTCAATGTAAAAATGTCAATAATACAATTGAACACACATTGCCAAAGGCAGAACGCGAACGTGACCATAGCTATTAAGAGTTATTCGGATAACTATCGCATAAAGAACATGCTAACAAGTTTATCATACCATCAGTGTCACACCAAAATAACATGATGTCATAATGTATTAATAATTTCACACATAAGCCGCTCCTGAGTATAAGTCGCACCCCTAGCCAAACTATGCAAAAAACTGCGACTTATAGTCCGAAAAATACGGTAATTGACATTGTAGAAAGCAGGATTACAATACTTACGGATGGGCTTTCATCTCTATGTAATTCTTAGGAATGAAGCCATCTTTTCCTTGTAGCTCTGCCTTGTACCAGTTCTGATCACACTCTTCATTTAATACCTGGTGATGCAAAAACAAATCAGAAGGGTCATTCATGTTGCACACATTGTTGTTTTCGCCAACGATGATGAAAATGAAAACATTTCGTTGACCAGCAATGTTTTCATGACACGACGAGACGATAACGAGCTAAAAACGTGTCATGGGAGACTAAAACAGAAGGAGAAGAATGCCAGTTTTCGTCTGACGAGATGAATATGCGCCCATTTTTCCTTCATACTGTATGTTCACAATATGTGACATTTTCTTATTGTATGTGATATGTAGTTAGCCTGAATCGTACAAGTCCCGCCCCTGCTGCACCACTCACCAGTGTCCTCTCCAGGCTTGCTTGTTTTGAAATCACATGGTATGATTTGCTATTTTGCTTTCTTATTTTGTCAAGAGAGCACATTCAATGTTGCTTTAGCCTTTAAAAGGTTTGTGCTGAGTGATCATCACACACCAAATGTAACTCGTAGAGTTAGCATTGCATCCGCGATAGCATTAACTTCAGAGTGGCGAGCGTTAACGTTTACAGTAAGTGGCGCCCAGGTCGGTATAATTAATTGGAAATAATACATCGCTTTCTTGTGGAGAGTTTTTTTTTTTACAGATGAAAACCGTTGACAACAATTTATTTGACAGTGGCTTCATAAGACTATCATAATTATGACATGACACTGTCATGAGCATTAATGAATGCTTATGACAGATTTCATTGAGTGTCAACTGGAAAATTTTGTCACCAACTCTATTTATGTCCATTCCACATCGTTTACATCCATTCTAAAGTGACATAATTGCCGGATGACACTTGATGACATTTGTCATAAGCATTCATTAATGCTCATGACATTGTCATGTCATAATTATGATGATCTTATGACAGTCTCATGATGCCACTGTCAAATAAAGTGCTACCAAACATCTTGAGTTGAGTATTTGTTGACTAAAACTAGACGAAAACTGAGTAATCATCAACGAGAACTAGACAAAGACCAACTCATTTTGAAATGAATGACGGACTAATAATAATTTTTATCCAAAAGGCTAAGACGAAAAATTAAAAGGGCAAAGGCAACACTGGATGCTTGTGTATCAAAAATACATAATGCATGGAAATGTCCGCAACGAACAATTAATTGCGCCTCAATCTGCACTGCATTAGCGCTAGGAATCCAAATTAAACACTAACAGAAGTTGTTCATGTGAGGCAGTTGCACATTCCATTCCCATTGTAAAAAGAAAGAAGCAATTCTCCACAGTGGATGGCAGAATGCATTTGTACAAATGAAGATCACCTTTTAAATAGATTGAACTGAAACAATTTAGCAAAAGTAACCTAGCAACAATGCCCGATACAATCTTAACATTAACTCATTGGCTACTATTTGAGGGTGATAGACACTCAATCCATTTGAATTGGCAAGGCTGGCAGCGAATGAAAACGGATTGGACATTGAGTAGTTTAATTAAACTCAAACTACAGGTCGCGAGTTAATTTAATATCAGTATATGCCAACTTTGCTGTACACATCCCAACCGATTTTTCTCAAAAAATTGTTTTTTTTCTTATTAGACAGAGACGATGTTGTCGCTCTTTAGTCACAAGCTTGTGGCTGATGCTAGTACTAAACTAAACAGGCTCTGGTTGGGCTCAACCACAAAGAGCACAGAAGTGTGCATATTGCAAAAGAAATGAGCAATATGTCACAAAAGCAGGTTGCCACTTGATTGAGACTTTGAGCGGTTTGGATTTAAGCAGGAACAGCATTAATCTCAACCCTGAGAACCAGTCAGGCAGAATCCTGCATGACAAATGCCTCAGTTTCACTCATTAGAATTTCATAAGTTCAGAGACTTTGATAGCATTGCATCTACATAATTCAGAGGAAAACATGCTTTTTGGGCTGGGAAAGGAACATGCAGTGTCTTGTTCTTAAAATACTGTTTTTACTCCTCAATTTGCATCCAACCCTCCTGAAAACTGACTATTGATTGCACCCAGCCAAAGAGTTTCCCTTTTGGCTCAAGCCCATTACAAGTTGCTTGTGTCTATTTGCACCAATGAGCTTGCAGAATGCCAGCTGTCACTAGTCTTTCAGATGCTGACCCTGAATCTCCAACAAGTTTAGGCAGTGGACTTCAACAACAATTTGATTGAAGCATACTATTAATTCTATCAATAAGATGTACTATAATAGGATATAATATACTAATATCAGGCATGAAAATGGGTCAGGGGTTAAAAAGGTGAGAAGGGTGTGGAGGAAATATGTTCCAGTACACTGTACACCCCAACAAAATATTGAGCTCTGTCGACCCATACTGTGTTTCAGCAGGGCCGTGCAGAGACCGGTGGAGGGGCGGGTGCTTGTAGATCAAAAGGGGCACATGAACAAGTATTTAATACACCTTAAACCAACATAACTTCAATTTTAACCAGCTTTAGATAATAATTGGCTGCGACTGTGACATACTTTAATTGGGAGGGGGCAACAGTGAATAGAAATCAAAACTGCCATCAACACTTTCTGGCTGTGACTCAGTCAATCTGCCTCTTTTCTTCCTTCAACCTCTGCATCAAAACTTCCTTCCTCAACTTGTTCATCTGAGAACAAACCACATCAGATGGTCACTGAGCCACCAACAGCACAGTTTTCTCAAAACTATTATTTCATTATTATCCATACTTAACAACTCTAGCACCTAATGATTAATAAAGCAATGACATAAAATCTTATAGAAAAATAACATTGTAATTGTGTTTATAATTGTATTTAATACCCGACTATCGTTGCAAACTTGTTCTTACCAGGTCTGCTATTCACCCAGCTGATGAGGTATCCACTGCCTTTAGCAGCCTCATCCAACTCCTTTTTTTATCCCTCAATCTCCTTTCCCTACGAGGCATATCTATGTAATGAAATATAAATATTTTTAAAAAATAAAAATAAAAAATAAAAAAGACTCCCCGATGGCTTTTAGTTTTAAAGCTTTCTTAATTTCTTTCTCTCTCAATAACGATGGAGGTAGATTTGTGTTTTTATTATTCAATCAAAAAACAAAGTTATTTCTATCAAAAACAAAGTTGCTTCAATCAAAATACAGTATATACTTTTAATCCCCAAAAAGTCACTTCAATAAAAAAAATTGTTTTTGATTGCAAGAATAAATTTGAGACAAAAAAAGCATTTGAAAACTTTTTTTCTTGATTGAAACAAATTTTCCCATTGAAGTAATGTTGTTTTGCGTTTGGGCCACATTTTGGCTAGGACATTTGTGTCTTTATTATTCAATCAAATAAGTTGCTTCAAACAAAAATATATATATAAAAAAAAAAAAACTTTGCACATGTGTCAATCACCGTTTAACAAAGCCTGAGAGGGTTTGAGTAGACTCACTATGAAGCATTTAATAAAGCCAAGCATTTTCTTACAACTTTCTTCTTGTTTAAAAAATAATTCGGTGGGGCAGTAACATGTTTAAAACTTATCTTAATTCTTACATTTTGAAGTGCTTGAAACCCATTTGTAAATGATACTTTGGTGAAAAAAGTGAAAAAACATGTCATATATATATGTATCTTTTTTCCAATGTAAAATCTGAATAAATACATTGAACACGCACAAAAAAATGGGGGGGGGGGGGGGGGGTGCTACTTCGCGGTTTTCACTTATTGCAGCGGGTTCTGGTCCCCATTAACCGCGAAAAACGAGGGATCCCTGTATTTCTGTAAAGCTTTAAGAAGCCAGAGTCATTCCCACCACTCGTCGAGCCGGTGTTGTGCCGACACCGGCCGTCAGCTCAAGTCCCAGCCGAAAATAACGTGTCTCTGGTGGACGACGGGAGCGATGCGAGGCGCCCCACTCCATCTGAGAGCATGCCGCTTAATTTGACTCAACAGTGCGTTTCTTCCTTGATATTACCGCTAAATACACGAGCTTGACGCCAATTTAACGGGAGCTATTTTTTCACGGGAGATTTGGCTGGCTCTGGCAGTGTTCAACGCAAGCTGCAACGAATAGCAGTAACTTTATTATATCGCAAAATATGAAAACGATTGAAAGCATTACTCAGCAAATTCAATCTGCTGGCAAATACAGGCAAGTGTGTATGCTGCGCTTTGGTCTGCCCCGCTCTGGATTTGCAATGCAACCAAAGGCTCTCCAAGCACTCCATGTACACGTAAAGAGTGCGCGCGATTGGAATAATGGAACGCAGTTTGGGCCGATGATTAGTTCTCGTCAGTGAAGCATCTAGAATGATTTGCTGACTGGATTTCTTAAGTGCTCAGTTTACGTACTAAGTTAATCACATGATGATAATAATAATAATAATGAAATAAAACCTCCCGACCCCCCCCCCTCCCAAAAAGAATTTCTCCTCGGATCTACGCAATTCACGTAGGTCGCCCTTTTTGACTTCAAAACGGCGAATTTCGCCGAAAGGTGAGAGATTTTCATGCCTGTAATATAAAAAATATGCCATCAATAGTAAATGTGGCTTTGGGTTCTGTTTTCGAAGACCCTCAAGTAGGCTAGGTTCATACTACAGGTCTTAATGCACGAATCCGATTTTTTGGGGTTTTTCCTGACTCAAGTCAGGCATTAACTTAACGGTCTGAACGGGACAAATCGCATAGAAGTGGATCATTTCAAATCCGATCTGAGTCACTTTCGTATGTGGTTCAAATCCGATCTGGGCCACATTTTTTCAGAACGTGACAGGCAGTCTGAACTGTCAAGACCCAAATCGGAATTCAGGCAGCAATTACGTCAGCAAAGAGCAAGAGGCACGGAGGACGGCAGCCATGTAGGCATAAGCGCCTAGCTTAAACTCTACTTTTAAGCACGAAGCCGGCTTGACCACAGTCATAAAAAAACAAAATGAAGAAAAGAATAAGCCTTACAATTTTCAATTCTCATTCTGTGCGCCGAATGAGCAATATTTCATTATTGCACAAATGGCCGAGTCGGGGCAAACTGACGCACCCACGTCATTTCACGCACACACGTCAAGGCTCGTGTGTGCGTGTCTGCGTTCTATCAGTCCATATAAACTTTGAATATAAAACTAAACGGGGATTATTAATGTCTGTTATTTGTGTCCTCTTTGGAAATCAAAATATGATCACTCCAGAATGACATAGCTACAGCTAGCATGTGTAATTTGTTTTGATGCTTCTGCGCATGCGGGTCTCTTTGCATAGCGCATCTTGGACTGCGAATTAGTGCGCATGCATGATACTTGAACGGTCTCAATGGACAAAGGCAGTCTGAACGGGCACGCCAAAATAACAGATATGGCAAAAAGTCGGATTTGTGCATTAAGACCTGTAGTATGAACCTAGCCGTAGTGGCACTGACATGAAAGGAAACCATGTTGACCAATCATACTGTAGTCCGGCAACTCATGGCAAGAATCAAAGTATGAAACCAAAAAGTGAGCTGCAAAAAAACAGAAGAGTTGTAGCAGAGCTGTACACAAATAGCCTGTAGGAGGGCATTTAGAGTAACTACCTGAGATGTTAGAAAACCTTGAATCGATATAACTAAAGGAGTATATACTTTATGTGTTCTCCTACAGTGCTGGGGGTGTCAAATCGAAGGAATGTGTCATCCTGACGCCACAATGAAGCCAACTTCTTGGCAAGCATCACTACAACAGCAAACTAAACAAAGTTTTATGTCTTAAAATACTACCGTATTGGCCTGAATATAAGACGGCCCTGATTATAAGACAACCCCCTCTTCTTCAAGACTTTAGTTTGAAAAAAAAAAAAGGACATTTTGAACACCAAATTAATTTTTATACAGAAAATAATTACAGTACATCTGAAACAAATGATTATAACAACATATTTGAGAGAAAAAGCATGTTATTTTGCCTCATTCAAATCTTAACATCTGAACATTTAATATGTAAACTAAAGTGCAATCACATTCGTAAATGAATGTCTTCTGGTTTTCGAAATGTAAATAAACCAATCTATTGTGATAAAACAATAAAATTGCAAAACTGCATTAACTATGAAAATGAAGTCTAACTGTAACTGTAGTCTTGAAACAAATATGAGTAAGGAAAAACATTGCAATAAAATAATGCCAACTGGTTAAACTTGAGAGTAGCTGAGCTCTGCCATGACAGAACATCGCTTCAATGACATCTGGCACCATCTAGCGTTGTGAATGGGTATAATGTCTAGATCGCAAATATAAGACAACCCCCACTTTATCAGTCTTATTTCAATGCAAAAAACACCGTCTTATATTCGGGCAAATACGGTATTTTAAATGTTAAACTGACATTAAATTCCAACAAAAAATATTCCAAGTTACCCAGGTAATTTGTGGGTGCAATGCTGAAACTTTGTGAGGCACATTTAATCATTTCCCGCCCACCCAATTTTAATGTTTTTCTTCAAGACAATTGTTAGATTACATGAAATATCAAATATAATCGCTCAGTGCCAGCATACAGGGCTACATATATGAATGAATGAGTGTTTAGGCAAAAAAAAAAAAAAAAAAAAAAAAAAAAGCCCAAATGCTCGTCTGATTCGACTAATCGATAAAGGCAGCCCTAAAAACCCAATTTACATTTGTTAAACAGCAGTGGTTACTAAAATAAACAGCTACGTACGGTAGAACATATATTTTTTTCCCCCATTTTGGTTCAGACTGGTTATAATCAAATAAAACCCATTGAAAATTGTTGTCTTTTTAATTTGCTTAGTGCTCTATCTGGTGTCCTTTTGAACAGATAGGGTTATGGCAGGTTTAAATGTCTACTTGGCAGGCGCTATTCATATTATAGAGAAATGGGATAACCTCTGAAATATGTCTATGACAGTTCCGTCTCAAGGAATGCCATTGGATGATTTGTAGCTTTCTCTTTTTGCTGCTTTTCTTGCATGGTATTTTTAATCTGAGACACAATAGATAAAAGTTTGTTTTTTTTTTGATAGGCCAAGGTCCACTCCAGGGATTATCTTCTACGCAGCTGCCACTGCAGACCTCCTGTCTCACATTAGAATATTACAGCACTTCATCGACAACCATGAGTCAACATACATGGCTATCCTGATAACATCTTTTAGTTCTGTATTAATTTGTTCAGAACTGCAACCGGACATAATGTCGGTTACTGTAGAACTGCATCTACATTTTGACAGTTTACAGAAGGAACTAATGTTCTTTAATTAGTGTAAACTTGTCTGGCATTTATTAGTTTGGTAACAAGAGGAACTAAGTCATTGATACAGGCCATCTATTTGTTGAGCCTCCACATAGTGTCTCAAGCTAACACAATTGATTAGTTATGTATGCATATTTACACATACTAAAATACTTCTGGGGTATAATTTAAGGTTGCGCAATTAATCATAATTACATGTTTGGGTAGTAAGATTAAATGAACCTCACTGTAGGTGGTACGTATATACTTTTTGGGAGGTTGAATTAGTGCTGCACAATTATATTTTAACCGCAATCACGCTTTTCACTAGTATGATTAAATGAATATCATAGGCGGCGTTTTCATTTGAAATTTGGTTCTATCTAATCAGCACTTTGTCAACCAGCAGCTGGCTAGCAAGTGAGTGCATGTTTAAGACTTATTTATGAATCATATAGTACAGGTATAATGACAACACATTACTCAAAAGCGATAATCATCCGTTGTCTAAATTTCAGATTGAAGAGTAACGTTAAGGCTAAAAAGATAACATTATGCGGTTAATTTTACTTCACTTATTCTAGAAAAGCATTCATTCACATTGTGAATAATAATAGTGATTACAATATTGATTTAAAAAAAAAAAAAAAAAAAGTCAAAATTGCGAATGTCTAGTTTCAATTACAAGTTATAACAGATGGCCAAAAGATTAGCTGAAATCCTTATTCAACCTTTGTTTTATAATAGATAATTCAACCCTTTCTGTACAACTGAGAAAGTATATTGTAAAGTTCTGCACAAGAAGTAAATGGGAATCAAACTAAACCTGTCTAACTGCAGATGGAAGGCGCAAATGAGTAACGTTGAGAGATTCACAGAGTGAGACATGGTAAACAAGATAAATGCATTTGCATAGTCCATATTGGACTGAAATAAATCAAGAGCAGGGATTACTCTGGAGTGCGAGATAATCTGGGCGTGAGACAGCTCAGCCTTTGGAGAAAGACAGCTTCAAAATCAGAATGATTTTTTTTTTTTGGTTCAGTAAACATCAATTAAGTTTCATCAAATACTAAATAGACATTTAGAGACTAAATTCCAAGAGGGGTTGGATAAAACTAAAAATGTAACGTCTGCAGAAACCTTCATACAGTCAGATGCAAAAATACTGGTCAATGGATGACATTGGAACTGGCACATAAATGATCAATTATGTGACAACTGACAAAAATACTTAAGATACAAGATGCTCGCCAGCAAGAACACAACTTTAAATGAATTAATAATCATTTTAGAATTTACTCACAAAAAAAAGGGTCCAAACATAATCATTTAAAATGTACCAACTGTATAAATAAGCTAGTTATTACTAGGAAACTTGATTTAATGAAACAGGAAACCATGTACAACTACATGCTAAGGTGCTATATGCTGCATTCTGACATTTTAAGTTCAACCAAGCTAGCATGCATGTTTTTGAAAAGTGGGAGGAACTCTGAATAACCAGAGACCGCCAACATAGCAATGGGGACAGAGTGCAAAAACAACGCCAGGGCTGGATTTCGGATAAGAACTCACAACCTCTTTACCAGTTTCCATGTGTAATTTTATTGATGCAGAAACACAGTCTTTATTAAAGCCCAAAAACTAAACATACGAGCTGAACATTTCGTCAAATTGTATATATTTTCCATGGCGATAGAACTGCTCACCTGTGGTGGTGGGCGGTTAACAACAGCACTTGTCCGTCAGAAACTGAGCACGGCAATGGAGGAGAGTGACCAAAGCGTCCATCGTGGACAACATACATAGACTGGCTAGAGGGAGCTCTACAAACATGCATTTGAGCAAGTCTGCCTAGAAAAAGCAAACGTTTAATTTAAAAAAAAAAAAAAAAAAGGGGGGGGTATATGCTAACAGTTCACTTGCAGTCTCAAACCATGCATGCAAATCAAGCAGCTGCGCTGCAAAGACTAAATATTAATTGGTTTGTGTGTCATCCACCACGTCACATTTAAACTTGAGTCACATCATCTTATTCTCACACCTCATGCAGTATATCCCAAAGAGGATAAAGAATTGCTTACTGCCATCTAGCAGTTAAAGCACCTCTGGAATTGTGACAGTTTGAGTGCTTAGTGTGAAACCACTGATAAACAAGTATTAAGTGTTATTTCGGAAAAGTCATGCAAATGACTGTGACCTCCTTTAGACACAGCAGGGAAGCATCAGACCGAGTAGAACAGACAAGAGGGAGGTCATGAGCTGTCTCAGCCTGCGGAAGATTACAGTGATTTCACTAAATGAAAGCTTTTAATTGACAACGATGCTCGAGGTCAGGACTCTTGAGGTCAGGACCATGTGTGATACCTCACTTACAGAGATGAACTTGTAGTAACATAATACACAAATAACACCAACAAATTCTCCACGCCTGTAATAAGAGAAAAATGACTTATTTTTACATGAGAGTAAAAAGGATAATGAAAATAGGTTTCAGCGTACCGGATGCAATTACAAATTTTACCCTATATTTAATTTCGATTTAATGCATGTCATTAAAACACAATGGCTCTAAGGATAAAAAATAAATAAATAAATAAAAAAAAAACTAGTTGTCCCTTTAAAGGTGGTTTCTAAAAACTTTACAGTGGCATTCAAACGAAAGTAAGTCCTTTTTCAATATATTATCAATACGCATTAGTTATTGAGGGCAAATTATACATTTGTGTATAGACATCCAATTGCTAGTGTCCGATTTCTGGCCATATTTTTCGATGCTTTGCAGAAAGGGTATTTCAGAATGAGGATGTGAGAATGATGGTACTGCTTTAAATACAGATGTCTCTTTTTGGCACAGCAGCAGGAAGTGATGTGGTGATGAGGAGGAGTCCTAATTACAGCTCTCTGACTCAGCATTTCAGTCAAAGAGGGGAAGATCAGGAAGAAAAGACAGTGGAAGCCAGAAAAAAAAAAAAAAAAAACTGATTGTGAAAAATAGATAAACCCCCCACTCAAAAATAAATGGAGGACTCCGTACAAAAGAATAACACTCATTATGTCTTTAGAAAGACGGGTTATGATAGTCATCTTTATACTGAAACCAGTGAAGCTATGTGTTAGTTTGCCGAGTGCACTGAGCAGCATTTGTGCTTGCTCACTAACCAAAAGGCTTTTTGTGTTTCTTTCTGAAAAAGAAAATTATCTACTCATGTTCACATGATGCAGAACAGCCCTGCTCTCATCAGAACCAACATCTAAATTCATCAGCGCTAACATCTAATTAGCACTTCTGTTCCAATAGAGCGGTGTTTTTCAACCGGTGTGCCGTGAGAGATAGTCAGGTCTTCCGTGAGAAATTATCCAATGTCGCATTTATATACAATGTGTATCTTTTCCTAACGTCATCGGGCGGAGTTGCAGTAGCAAGGAAGGAAAGAGTAGGTACAACGTTCTCGGTCATGTGCAGATGAGCGAGGTATCGCTCGTGTCGCGTTCAAGAACTGCTCTGATTTCTAGCCAACAGCTACCTTGCCGTCCGCGACAATGTGGACCCCAGCATGTCTACTGCACATCATTTAGTTAGACTCGTCATGAGTCGATATACCCGAAAATGTCCTTTCTATTTTATCCATGTGTGACGACTGGCAATCCTCCCCCTTCTGTGTTTTAGCCAACACATTGTTGAGGACAGCAAGGTGGCCAATGGCTAGAAATCCGAGCAGTTCTTGAAAGCAACACGAACAGCTATCCAACAGTTCCATGGTGCCTAGCAAGTTTAAACGTCATCATTGAAAGAAACATCCGTTGCTTCAAGACAAGTCGATGGACTATTTTGTTTACCTTCGTGAAAACAGAAAAATACGCAACCTTTTTGAGAAAAACTACAAAGGTAAATAAAAAAGCCCTCAAAGCCAGTTACCTTGTTACTGAACTTGTTGCTGAATCCAAAAAGTCCCACACTGTGACAGACATTAATACTACCTGCCTGCCAAGCCATTGTCTGCAAAATGCTCGACCCTGATGCGGTTAAAGACATTGCTCAAGTCCCCCTGTCTGATAAATCTGAGCTTTTTCAAGCCTAACTGCTATTAAAAAAAAAAAAAAAAAAAAACAGAAAGACTGAGAGCTGTTGAAGAATATTGGCTTTGTGTTCATCTAAACAGGTTTAAGTTTTACACTGAGTAAGTATGCATACTGATAAATTATTTTATAATTAAATATACTGTACAGAAAATAATTTTTGAACCTTTTTGGTTTGTGGTGTTCCGTGAGATTTTTTCCAATGTAAAAACGTGCCATGTCTCAAAGAAGGTTAAAAAAACACTGCAATAGAGAGAAGACAGAAAGCACCATAATTTTGCTTTTCTGTGGTTTATCTAAAAAAGGACTACAACTAAATAATATATCTGGTAAAATGACTAGTGAACCTGAATGCATTTATATCTCCATCAAAGTAAGGAGACGTTAAACAGCAAGTTGGGAGGTTCGGACTTCCGATTCCAAGCATGTTTGTATTGACATACTGTACATATTAAACCCTTAACGATTGAGCAGCTATTAGGCCTGAGTGGAGAGTTGGAGTTGAGCTAGGTAAAACATGCATCAAAGCCTGCGGGTGTATGTTGGCTTGTGGCAGATGCTGCAAATGGAGG